>NW_004567116.1:48199686-48202396 GCF_000260355.1 Condylura cristata | reverse complement strand
TACTTCATCAATCTGCCTTTTCTGCTCCCCACTCTGTCTCTGGTGAAGCCTCTCACCGTTCCTGCACATCTGGCTTATACCCCAGTTCTGTATGAATAAATAAATCTTTTAAAAAGAAAAAAAAAAAACTCTTCTTAATTGCCTCAATCCCCTTCTTCTCAACTGAGTTATTCCTTTCTAAATGAACAGCTTCCTTTTTTTTTTTTTTTTTTCCAGGCAAAAGCTATGGTACTGAAGTGGATTGGATGGACTCTACTTCTGAGGAAGTTGCTCTTTGGGAGAAGATGGTAAATTCGCCCAACACTTGGATTGAAGCGACCCTGCCTCTCAGAATGCTGCTGATTGCCAAGATTTCCAAATGAAGTTAAAGTCCACTGACTCCTCCACTGGGAACAACTAAATAAGGTGGACCTGATATGAAAATCTGACTGCAAGCAGAAATTCTTCACTTCTCTCTCTTGCTGCAAATGAATGCTACACAGCATGGGAAAGTCAGCCTACATGTGTCTCTTTGGCTATAGGCATAGAAGATTTAAATAATAACAAAAAGTGTAGCTTATTTGGAACTGCAACATTAAAAAGGGGTTTGGGAAATATATGAGATTCAAATTGTTGCAGCTACTTCAAGGAAAAAAGCTGCCAAAATACATTAAATGTGGGGTGTTATAAACCAGCAAAATATTGTAGTTTGTGGCCATGCATTTTACACTACAATCTTGTCTACGGTTAAGAGGCTGCCAAATGATCACTGAAAACTCTTGCAAGAACTAAAAATGTGTAAATTGTGGAAAAGAGAGATAGCTATTCCTACGAAAGGAAGGTGGAGAGAGCAGACTATCAATTACAGTAAAGAATTTGATCACAAGAAAACTATTTGCTCTGTCATCTATATTAAAACATGGAATTCCATAGTAAGGCAATGAGACTGAATTTACTGCATGTAGTACTGCCCTCTGACACTGCTCTCTCCTTTCCCAGTGTTAAACAGAAGTCTTAAATATGCTTTGGTGCCACCCCTTGGCCATAGATGGAATTCAGCTTTTGGCTTAATGTTCTTTGTCAGCCTGTATTTTTAAATAGAGTACATATATATATGTAAAAGAAAAAACCCCACAAAAACCTTGCATATATAAGGTTCTGTTTTTCTTATAACTACAAAAGCAGCATGAGAGTTATCACAGACATGCTTTGCAGCGAAGTTTAATTAAAATGTTAATTGTTAAATTTATATTGTACTTCCTATGTATACATTTCATAAACTATTTTGTAAAAACCCTCAGTCAAAATAAATTATTATGATTTAACTATGTGTGGCAAATTAACCTGACTTATAATTTTAAAAGAAACACTCTATGTTAGGAATTCTAAAACCTAAATTCCCTCACAAAGGTAAAAAACTACTGCTGGGATAATATTTCCTCCAGAATCTTGCAACTCTGGGCATCATTTCTTTTACATGGGAAGCTCTAGCTATGTTATTGAGAATAGTAGAATTTTTTATTTTTGAAATATAATTAAAGGGTTTTTTGTTTTTGTTTTAATTTTTTTAAAGATTTATTTATACAGAACAGGGGTACAGGCCAGAAGGGCAGAGGCATTGAGAGGATTCACCAGAGAAAGAGTGAGGAGCAGAAGAGGCAGACCAACGAAGTACACTGCTGAGGGGAGCAGCAGGCGATATGGGAGAGGTCTGCCGTGCTATGTGGGTCACCTCTGGGCCCGAGATCAAGCTCGTGTTGAACTGGCTTTAGCTTCGTAGTGCTATGCTTTAATCTACTGCGCCACCCGGAAGGGCCCTATAATTAAAGGGTTTTAATGATAAGTTAACAGCTATCTTTGAAAGATTTGGGGATCATAATACACAAAATATTTATCTCCCTATAAATCCAACCAGATTGCCTTTCTCAAAACAAGCGCTAATTTAAGGTAGGTTAGAAGTCTGAATGGTGGGGGGATGGGACCTTATAACAGGCAGCTCACAAATGTCAATGGAAGCAACTAGATGCTTCTTTCTTTAAACAGATGCTAAAACCTTCTACCACCTTGTAGGTTAGAGCCACAAGATGAGAACATGACTTCCCATTGTCTCTCTGGGTCTTTTAGGGGTGTGTTTAGCCTTGTTTCCTCTAACTGTCCTTTTTTAATTATTTTTTTATTGAAGTCATATAATATTTTATAAATTTCAGGTGAGAGTCATTATAAATCAATGTCTGTATACTGCATTAAGTCTGCCTATCCTTCAATCAGTTCTCATGGTGGAAAAGAGCAAAATGAGTTGAGTGCAGCCACACTTCCAAGGTAAGCTGCAACAGCAGTAGAAGTAGGAACAGTGTTGTAATTCCTGCCACTTCATAGGGCAACTACTTTCTCAGTCCTCTTGGTTACCCTGTCAGCCACTTGTCAACATCCAGCCAACTCCAAAGCACCAGTGCCACTGATTCTAGTATTTCCTAGCCTACTCCCAGCTCAGATCTCTCACCTTCAAAATACAAGCATAGACTATGGAACCACCCCATTTGCATGTGTCCCAGCACTTCTTACTGCTTCAGGATGTCCAAAGGTAATTCATGTCATACTATTTCTAAAAGAGAAAATAAAAATTATAAATTTAATCTCACTTAACTACAAGAAGAACATTAAGTGGGAATTATATGCATTCTATAGTATAAACCCCTCAATTCTTTAGTGAATTCAAGTTGACAGACTTTTT
>NW_004567116.1:48190428-48197161 GCF_000260355.1 Condylura cristata | reverse complement strand
TGAGTGGGTGGTAGTGAGGTGATTCACTAGATAGAGAGTGGGGAGCAGAACAGGCAGCTATATTGAAATGCACTCCTTAGGACAGCAGTGAGACAGGAGATGTCTGCTGTGCCATGTATGTCAGCTCCCTGCCATGGATCTAACTAATTAATGCTGCAGTGGCTGGTTATAGTTTGATAGCACTGTGACTTAATCCCTCTGCCACCAGGGAGTCCTGTCAAGTTGACAGACTTTTGAGTCAGTGGGAGTTTTAGTCAGTTGCTCCTAAAATTTTGATACATATGCCTTATATTGGAAGCCTTTCTTTGAACTACATGTTTCAGGGCTTATTTCATTGTTTTCCTGGAAACCCACCTAAAAATAACCCAAAAATGATAGACATATTTGAAGAATACTGGATTAACACACCATCAAAGTATGCCGGGGACCTGTATGTTGAAACCAGGAACTCAAGGCTCTGTTCATCAGGGGCTAGGAAATAGTGACAGAGGTGGAACAGAGAAAAGTCTATAAAGTCTATGATTGATCCCATCTGCATGATATGCCTTCTTTCTGGCTGGTGTGAAGTGATCCATTATAAGAAGAATGAAATTTTGTGTAGATATGGACACTGGTGAACGGGTGAAAACAAGAGATGGCAAGTCACTCAATATGTATCTCCTTGAAGTGAAGTACTTTGAAATTCTGTTATTTTAAAAAATGAATTAATATTTCCAAAAGCCACTCCCAAGTATTTCTAAAGAAGCCTAAATTTCCCCATTCACCACTGGCTAAATGTGTGATAAGGACCTGCCACACTGTGACCTGCCTATATGGCCTAGGAGTCTGTCAAAGCCTCATCACTGTTGCCCTAGTCTAACTCCCTCAGAGAGGCCTAGCTTTGTATATCAGGGGACTTGCTAGGACTTCTTTGCCAATCTCTGGCATCCATATACACAACCAAGTGAAAAACAGCTGAACATCTTCTTTCTCTGGACGTTCATTGCTATTCTCTCTCAGGATTGCTTTTTCATGTCCCATTTGCTTTATACCTTAGTTTTCATAACATTAAGATCATTCTAAATTTTAAGTTTTTTTATCTTGTATTTTTGTTCAGTTATTTCTAACAAGCAATTCAATACCATTAAATTACCTATGTAAAGATGATAATGTTAAATGGTTGCATAGCTGTCACATGAAAATATAATTTTCTTAGCATTCTTCTTTGGACCTTTAGATTTCCAACTTTTAGTTGTAATAAACCACATACAATGAAAGACTGAGTAAAACTTTTCCCCCCATATTATTTCCCAGGCAAATGTCTCCTCAGACAATCATTAGTTCAATAGTTATTATATATATATATATATATAAATTCTCAATACATGCTGTATATCGTATTTCATCAACACTAGAACACTAGAAGCGAGTGCCTTTTTCATTATACCTTTTCCAGTCCTGGATAGTCTTAATAAAGGGGGAAATTTGACTAATTTGATTACAATTATATCTAACTTAAATTTTTATAAAATGAGTAATCTGATTAATTTGATAGATGAAATATTCTCTAAATAATACATAATTTGAGATGTTCAATGACACCAGATTTTTTAAGCTAAGAAAGTCTTTCTTGTTCCAGAGATTGAAAGCTTACCTTTAATTTCTTCTAGCTTCCTTCTTCAATACTTTGATTTTATTTTACTCTACATCTAATTCATCTGGAATTGACTTTGGTATATGAGGGTAAGCCTCATCCGGATCTCTTTTGTTCTAAAGTTTATCATGTTATTGTTGTTCATTAAACTTGTTAACATTTTGCCAGTGGCTAAAAATAAGGACTGCTGAATATCTAATAAAATGTATTCCCAGCTGGGGACAAATCTACGAGAAACAAATATTTCCCTAAAATTTGCTCTTTTATTGAGCTATGTCAAATACACAGGTACACACAGCCACTAAAAGTATCGGTCATTAAAAGTACCACTGCTACTTTGTATTTATAGATTGCTACAGATAGCAATGTACTCTCATGACAGCTGAAGCAGGGAGAAAGAGGAGGAATTTGTCAGACCAGCTTGATTTGTTTACTACCACCAGACATTAGGTGGAGTAAGGTTTCTTCCCTTAATGCTGGCTAGAAATCATGTAGGGTTGGCATCTTTTCTCTCTACAGCCCAGGCCAGACACTGACGGGTGAGCTAAGGCTGTGATTGGCTAAAAAAGACAAGCATCACATGACCAGATTGGCTCCGGACACTCCCAGGGCCCCCTGCTGTTACGTCACCGTATTCTAAGGTTGACCCACCAATCACAGGGCTCCTTACTGGAAAAACCAACTGCTGGGCAGTGCCAGGAGGCCCTAGCAACACTGTGGCTTTTGAAATCTGAGGAGGAAAAGACTGTGTGGTCAGTCTTTTGTGGAGATAGTTCAGGGGGGGTGCCTGTGCCTCAAGACAAGCAGGCTCTCAGAATGGACACCCCACCCATTAAAGAACCGCTAGAGAAGAAGCAAAATGAAAAGCTGAAACACGAGGAGGAAGAGTTTAAGGAACTAGACGGTCTGAAGGAAGCTTTGGCAAGCCTCCGGGGACTGTCTGAAGAGGAGAAGAGTGAGAAAGCAATGCTTCGCTCCCGTATCCAGGAGCAGTCCCAGCTCATCTGCATTCTGAAGAGGAGGTCGGATGAAGCCTTAGAGCGCTGTCAAATCCTGGAGCTGCTCAACGCAGAACTAGAAGAGAAGAGGACGCTGGAGGCTGAGAAACTGAAGGCCAAAAGCGAACATGCCCGGAAGCTGGAGGAACGCTTTCTGACCCTGGCAGCCAACCATGAGTTGATGATTCGCTTCAAGGATGAACACAAGAGTGAGAATGTCAAATTGAGGGAGGAGAATGAGAAACTGAGGCTAGAGAATGACAACCTTTTCAGCCAGGCTCTAAAGGACCAGGAAGCCAAAGTGTTGCAGCTAACCTCCCGGAGTGAAGCTCTTGCCACCGAGCTGGAGACTCTGAAAAAGAGATGTGCTCAGGATGCCTGCCAAGCACTGGCCCGAGAGAAGGCGCTCCTGGAGCTGCAGAGCCTGCAGGCCTGTGCCCACACCAAGGAGACAGAACAGTTGCACAGCGAGCTGCAGAGCCTCAGGCAGGAGCACCAGCAGGCAGTGGAGCAGATGGCCAAGGCTGAGGAGGCACACAGCAGCCTAAGCCAGGAGCTGCAGGCCAGGCTGCAGATGGTCACTCAGGAGAAAGAGGAGCTGTTACAGTTATCCATGGAGAGGGGCAAGGTGCTTCAGAGCAAGCAAGCAGAAATCCGACAGCTTGAAGAGAAGCTGGAGACAGCAGATGTGGCTAGAAGGCATGCCCTAGAGAGGTTTGAGTTAGAGGCTGTGGCAGTAGATAGCAACTTGAGAGTCCGGGAGCTTCAGCGCAGGATAGATAGCATCCAGAAGGCCTATGATGAGCTCAGGCTGCAGTCTGAAGCCTTCAAAAAGCACAGCCTGGATCTTTTAAGCAAGGAGAGAGAACTCAATGCCAAACTTCGCCATCTTTTTCCCTAAGGATGTTTCTGTTTCCTCTGACCTTTCATTTAGAATTCAAATACTTGCTCCTTAGTATTACTGGTGTGTAGAGATGGTATCCCATGCATTACACTTTTAAGCACAAAAGTCCAACTCAAAACTATTATATCATTGTTAGTATTGTAAGGCCAATGCTAACTTTCAGTTCTGTCATCTAGAATATACAGTGTTTACCAAATTTCTTTCTGTGATCTTGAAATCATCCTAAATTTGCTATCTGGATCTCCACTTCCCCCATAACTTACTTCCAGACATCTTCAAACATATTAAGATTTTAAATGAGCAGCTTCTGTGATTTAATTGAATTTTAAATGTACAGTGAGATGTGCTAATGTAAAAAAAGAATCAGCACCATTAGCTCTTATGGTATTTGAGATTTTATACTATGACAGTCAATAGCATCATAGCCTGTATAACTCCAGGAAAAGGTGATTTTTACAACTGACCAAACAATTGCCTGTTTCATCTGTTTTAATCAATATCCTTTTATTTTAGTCATACCAGCTTGGGGAAAAAAAAGATTGAAGTAATTAAATTCTTTACTAAGGTGGGAAAACTTCATTATAGTCATAATACATGTGTGATAAGTTTCAAATAAGTGAAATAACCTGTTTTTCTTTTCCTCATAATCTTAAATCACACTCATTTTTGTTTGTTTTCTTGCTAATAAAAACAGGACTTAGGTCCAGCATTGGGGGGTCATGGCCGGTCCTGCGCGGGGCGGTGGGGCCAAGGCCCTAGACCTGCTTCGAGCCCTGCCCCGTGTGAGCTTGGCCAATTTAAGGCCGAATCCAGGAAACCGGAAAGACGCCCAAGAGGTTGGAGAAGAGGTAGAAAATGCGGCAGGGGCCACAAAGGAGAAAGGCAGAGAGGAACCAGGCCCCGACTGGGCTTTGAGGGAGGCCAGACTCCATTTTACCTCCGAATCCCAAAATATGGGTTTAATGAAGGACATAGCTTCAGGCGCCAGTATCAACCTTTGAGTCTTAATAGACTGCAGTATCTTATTGATATGGGTCGAGTTGATCCTGCTCAACCTATTGACTTAACCCAACTTGTCAATGGGAGAGGTGTGACCATCCAGCCATTTAAAAGGGCTTATGGTGTCCAGTTGGTCGAGGAGGGTGCTGACACCTTTACAGCGAAAGTTAATATTGAAGTGCAGTTGGCTTCAGAATTAGCCATTGCTGCAATTGAGAAAAATGGTGGTGTTGTCACTACTGCCTTCTATGATCCACGAAGTCTGGAAATTCTGTGCAAACCTGTTCCATTCTTCCTACGTGGACAACCCATTCCAAAACGAATGCTTCCCCCAGAAGTACTGGTACCATATTATACTGATGCAAAGAATCGTGGTTACCTAGCAGATCCTGCCAAATTTCCTGAAGCAAGACTTGAACTTACTAAGAAGTATGGTTATATTTTGCCTGATATCACTAAAAATGAACTCTTCAAAATGCTTAGCACTCGAAAAGATCCAAGGCAGATTTTCTTTGGTCTTGCTCCTGGATGGGTGGTTAGTATGGCAGATAAGAAAATTCTAAAACCTACAGATGAGAAGCTCCTCAAATACTATAGTTCATGAATTTCCTTCTGAGAGGGGGGAGTTATAAGAGTACTGGAAAAGGTACTGAACTATGTGACATTTTCTTAATCTGTAATTCCTCAGATGTTGATGTTAATTTTCTGTGTAATATCTTTTTTCATTTTTATCTAAAATAAAAATGTGGTAAGCAAGGAAAAAAAAAACAGGACTTAAAGATACAGTAATGAAAATGTGGGTAACTCATTTAGTATTTTAAAATATGCCAATAGACAAAAGAGCCCAATTTGGAGTAACAAGTCATAACAGATTGGGTATGACCCATATAGCAATTCATAGCAATTGTTTGTTTGTTTTCATTAGCCTATTTTCTTGCAACTTTTTCTACCACTTAAAAAAATTTAAACTGAATGTATACAAGTCTACTTACAGAATTTTTGTAAGATCTATGTACTTATAAAGACATAATAGTTAGATAAGTATGTATATAGAGAGATGCAAAGCCCTTGAGAAAGTCATCATAAAAATATGCTTTGTTTATTTCCCTGTTTTTAGTTATTGATATACAATGTTATGAATAACTCTCAAAATATTATAATCTGTATATTTCTCACCCATTTGTTATCAAATACCAAGAGCTACCTAATATTTTGGATTTATTAAAAATATTACCTAGCATCTATTCAATAAACAGCTTTCAAATATCACTCAGACAATTTTTAAACCTATTTTCTCACAATTCCACTAAGATTATGGTATCAGAAGCAAATTTTTCTTTCAAAACAGGAATCCCATTTCTAGCTAGAAAGGACCATTTCCTTCCTCTTATATATCTGAATATCGGAGTTAATTTAATAACTGCTAGCAGGTTCATACTACTTATTTTTGTGCTGAAACACTTCAGACAGTTTTATTTAACCTTGGGACTATTTAAGAAGGTAATGTTCCTTTCTATTTCAAAGAGAAATCTGAGATTCGATAATTTTCTCACTGGCAGATTTAGGATTTTGATAATAACAGGACAAAACGATATGTTGGCTGTCTGCTGAGTGCCCTGAAAGTGGCACCAAGAGCATGTCAAAGCATGTTTTATACCCTGGAAGAGTTCTCATACCATCTCTTCTAGGGGCGAAAAAGCAATTACAGTGTGGTTTGTTTGTACAGGGGGTGTTATGAGATCACAGTGGGTCACAGACACAATCTAACTACCTGGGGATGAGTGTTGGGAAGTAGGAAAGTTTGCCAGGATAACTAACACACAATTATAAGCTGGTTCTTGTATAAGTAGCAGGATTTCATCAGATGAAGTTAAAGCTTGAGATATCACCATATAGAAATTCAAGGTTTTAAAAAAACATGTAGCATATGTGGGGAAATCATAAGCTGTTGGGAGGAGGTGCAGAGAGTTACATTTACAGATAAAACTGGAAGGGAAGGTTTTAGACAAGATGTAGAGAGCCTCAAAAGCCAGAATGGTCCCAAGGTAGAGGAGAGTGAGGAGGAGAAGAGAAGAGTACAAATATGAGATAGACCAGCCTGTATCCCCTTTCCACACAGGCTCAGGGTGCTCAAGGAAGGGCTTGGTATTCCCTACCCCATCCCCCCCACCCACCCCTCCACCTGTCCAAGTTCCAGCC
>NW_004567116.1:48120530-48190328 GCF_000260355.1 Condylura cristata | reverse complement strand
CCATCCATCCATCCATCCAACAACCCATCTATCAGGGTGCTCAGGGAAGGGCTTGGTATCACCTACCCCATCCCACCCACCCACCCCTCCACCTGTCCAAGTTCCAGCCATCTCACCCTATCCATCCATCTGTGCTCTCTTTCCAAAATTTTGCACCTAGCCTATAAGGAGAAAGCTGCTAGGTGGAGACCAAGTGAATCCTGAAAGCAGGCCTTTTGGACAGGAATCCTGGTGTCCTGGTACCGTAGGTCTACTAGGGGGCTTGGTCCAGGAAACTCCTCCAGGGGGAGAGTGTCCCTGGAAGTGCAATGGTATAATGTAGGACAAGTAAGCAGGGAATTAATAAATTAAGGGGACAGGGCACATATCCCCTCGAAGGTGGGTACAGGAAAAGGACCCAGTCACCTAGAGCTAGGGAAAGTATGACACAATATAATGCTAAGGTATTCGCATGAGATTGAACCATGTCTTTTGTAGTTCACAAATGGTCAGGTATGAAAGATTTCATAAGGCTCCCTCTAGTACTTATGAAAGATATTAAAAGAAACATGGGTAATTAAAAAAGACAAAGATGGATGCCTTGAGAACAGCTAAGGAAAAGAACCCACAACACAAAGTAAAAGGAATATCCCTGTATCATGTCACTCTCATAGCAAATACTTGAGACTCAGTTGTCAGTTATTTTTTTTTTTAAAGATTTGTTTAGAACTGGGGTACAGGCCTGTGGTGCCGGGAATATGAGAGAGTTCACCAGAGACAGAGTGGGGAGCAGAACAGGCTGACTGATGAAGTACACTGATGAGGGGAGCAGCAGACAGGTCAGGAATGGTCTGCCACGCCATGTGGATCATCTCCAGGGCTGGGATCGAGCTCATTCTTACGTGTCTTTAGCTTTTTAGTGCTGTGCTTTAACCCTCTGTGCCACCAGGGAGGGCCCAGTATCAGTGACTTTACAGTTGAAAACTGTGAGCCTCGGACAGGGTGACTTGCTCAAGATTAGGATGGGGAAGTGACCTTTGAAGCCATAAATTTATCTCTTGACGGTGTACCACTTGCACAGGGGGCCCAAATTAATGTGGTATTCCTCCTCTGTCACTGCTTTGGGGTGCTCAGTAGTTGTTTAACATGGGCCCTACATTTCCACTTTGAGCTGGGTACTACAAATTATATAGCAGCCTGATTTCTGGCCATAAAGCCTGTGCTTTTCCTAGTATATGAACTACCTTCTTCCCAGGCACAAAAAGGCATCCTTTTTTTTCTTTATTTCTTCTGTGCCTTTCTGATTTCTGGAGATTTATTCTCTTTTTGTGATTCCATAAGGTAGCAACCTTTTTAAATTCCATTGATTTGCCATTCACTTACAAAATTATGTAATTTGGGGATGATAACTTCACAACTGAATGAATTCATGTTTCACTACCTACCACCAAAGCCCCATGTAATGATGTTTACTCCCATTATTTTCTCCCTCTTCCCCCATAGTAACTACCATGTTTTTCAGACTATGAGAGTTATTTTTGTTGTGTTTGCCAGACTCTTTTCTTTGGTTATTTATATTCCACAAATGCAATGAAAACATTGTAATTGTCTTTCACTTTATGAAATATTTAAATTAGCAAACTCATAAGTTCCATCTACATTTTCCAAAGGAAAAATATACAATTCCATCTTTTTAATAGCTGAGTAGTATTCCACTGACTCTATATACCACTGTTTATTCATTCATCAATAGACATTTAGGCTGATACCATGTCTTGGCAATCACAAATAATGATGGTATGAACATAAAGTTGCATATATTTGTTAGTGTTTTCATATTCTTTAAATTCTTAGAGGTGGTATTGCTGGACTTTTCATACAATTTTCCACATAGGCTGACCAATTCATATTCTTACCAATAACGAGTGTTCTTTTTTTTATCCACATTCTAGCTAATATACTTGTTTCCAGTCTTTTTTGATATATATCATTCTCCCAGGAGTAAGGTAATATCCCATTGTGGTTTGACATGAACTTTCCTAGTCATTTGCCCATCTCCCAAAACACTGAAAACAGCTTACCATTTTCTAAAATTTAAAACAACTTATTAAATTTTAGGTCTAGGGGCTGTACATATGAGTCTCCATATTTGATAGTGTTCTCTCCCAAACCTTCTGTTTACTCCCATTTGGTAAAAACTAATACCAGAAACAGATTTCCCTTGGACAAATATCTTTGATCATTCATTACACATTGAATTGAGTAAAGTTAAATTGAGAGACCCAACCCTTTCACTCCCCAGTCCCTTAAGGGACTCATCAGATATTTGCCAGACCACCTGACTTAATGCTCAAATTCGCCCTTACTTGAGCTACTCTAACTCTCTCCTTTCATGTTTAAGTTATTCATTACAACATTTTTAATAGCAAAAGATTGGAAATAGTTTATATGCCACCAATAAGGAAGTGGTTAAATAAACTATTGACCCTTCATAACTTGGAATACACTGCAAATATTAAAAAGAAGAAAATGTAAAAGTAAATTCCTTATTAATATAGAAGTAGCTTTAAAATATATGCGGGGATAAACAGAATAGAGAATAAAATCTAGAGAACACTATTTTTTGTGTAAGGTAGAGGAAAGTAGATACAAATAAGAATGTAAGCATATTTACTCCCATCCGTATAAATAACACTGGAAAAATAAAGATTAATAAAAGTGGTTATTAGGGGTGTGGAGGAGTGTGGGTGAGGGATAGGCATAGGAAGGCGACTTTATGTATACTACTACATATTATTTGGCTTTTGAACCTCAGGAAAGTGTTTCAAAAAGATGATAATCACTTACCTTCTAAGTAAGCTCTATTTCTGTGTAGACGATTCAGAATGCCTGCAGATTTTTCTTTCTTCAAGAACAAAGTAGATGAGGCATATTTTACAGAGTCAAATATGTCCTGACAGATTTGGGTCAGGCCATTCAACTGGAAGTTGCTGCTTTTACAAATGTTCAAGAATATACAGAAAATGATCATATTTTTTTTCTACCTGAAGGAGAGTCTCCTCATGATTACTATTTCTTAAATTTAGAGGTTTGAATGATTTAATTTTTCTCATGGATTTTCACATTGTGTGAGACCTAAATTATAGATTTTTAAAGAATACTTATTTAAAAAATATTTATTTACTTATGCATACAGAGCAGGGGTGGTGAGGGGATTCACCAGAGACAGAGAGAAGAATAGAACAGGGTGACTGACAAAATACACTGCTGAAGGGAACAGCCGGCAAGATAGTAGAGGTCTGCCGCACCTGTGGGCCACCTTCGGGACAGGGATCAAACTCATGCTGAGGTATCTTTAACGTCTTAGTGCTGTGCTTTCACCCTCTGTGCCACCAGGGAGGGCCCCTAAATTATAAATTTTAAAAAGTTTCTTTGCTATTAAGATTTTTACTTTTTTTGTCTTGCCCTAATAGACAAACAAAACAAAATGTTATAATTAAGCCAAATCATTCCAATCTTTTGATTTTAATAACTCATTCATTTAATCTACTCATTTTTCAACATAAAATAAAAGATTAAGGAAGGCTCTCCCTAGAAGTGACATTTGTGCTAAAGCATGTAAATATGTAAGAACTGTCCAAGAGAAAAGGTGAAGAAAACATGAGAATACAATAGAAATGTTCACAGCACACTTTCTTCTCGATAAAAAATAACTGCTTTGCCAGTCACCCATATATGGGCAGATTAATTCATTATGCTCTCATCCATATTTACCTGCTACCCTGAAAGAAGTCTGTTTTCATATCTAGTCCAGCCTTCCTCTCTCCCTACTCCCATCCCCACACAAATCCTTTCACTAGATCCTTTGGAAATCCAGATCTGTTGTCCGCATGCTAGCCAAATATTAGTGCGGTGACTGGTTCACACTGCCTACTGTATAATATTGTCACCTACTGGGTGATAGGTCTTACTGGGCAGAGAGGAAACCAGAGAGCTCAGGCTCTCAGTGAGTGAGAAATAAAACTAGGACATGGCACAAATTTCACATTGGTATCATTATTTGGAGAAAAGAGTTATACAAATGAAGGAAATAGCATTTTTTAATACCTTTTTTTAAAAGATGTATTTTTTATTTATGCATACAGAACTAGGGTACAGGCCAGAGGTGTGGGGGTGGTGAGAGGATTCACCAGAGACAGAGTGGGGAGCAGAACAGGCCATGAAGTACACTGCTGAAGGGAGCAGCAGGCAAGACAAGAGAGGTCTGCCACACCATGTGGGCCACCTCCCTGGCCAGGGATCCAACTGGTAAAGAAGTGGCTGCTGCTAGCTTTGCAGTGCTATGCTTTAACCTGTTGCACCACCAGGGAGGGTCCTTTTAATACCTTTAATGTTACATATTTCAAGGAGAAGTAGATCTGCAAAGATAAAGTAAATTTCAGTTACTAGTTTCATGGTTACTATAATACTGGCATTGTTTTAAAATTAATATCAATGCTAGTAATACATATATGTTTAGTATAATTATGTGTATATATTATGTTATATATTGTAGTTTACGTAACAGTACAATTATATATGTCTATATGTATATAGAGAACCTAAAGCAGGAAAAGTTATGCTAATGTTCGAAGAATAATATTATCATATAAACTCACACATTAAAAAGTTAAGTAAAAGCTATTAATGTTAAATCTGACTTTAAAAGATCATATTAAATCCATGACAATTTTTCTTTAAAAAAAAAAACACAATTCATAGCTCTGACAACTGAAAAGACTAGGTTCAATGACAATCCAGTGGCAATGAGCAACTCTAAGGCCTCCAGTAAAATGAAGAAGGGCTCTTTAGAAAAATGGCTAATTCCAGGTCCAGAAGAGAAAATATGGAAGATTAACTTGATACAGATAGTTATGTCCAAAAGAAAACAAACTATCAAGGACTAAAGGAGTTTTAAAAAAATAAAAATAAAATAAAACACCAAAACCAAAACCATTAGAGCCAAATTGAAGGGGCTCCCAATGGCCAAAATGGCAATAGTAATTGTAAATGTAAATGTCTGATGAGTGATGAGATAGTTATTTTCACAGAGAATTCCAGATAATAAGAGTAAAAAAATGGAAAATTTAAAAACGATCACTTCATGACTCCTAATGAAACAATTTATTTAGGCAGTCAACATCATTAGATGAAACCAGTAGGAGAGACACTAACAGGAAGGATTATCATGTCACCATTTGAAAACATCCATCAATCTTGGTGTCACACACACAAAAAAGTTAGATACGTGCTTCTGATGCGATGCAACAAAAAACAGTAGCATTTCCCAGGAAGTGTTCTGGATCAAAAAAATTGAACTTGTAGTTAACCTTTAAGAACTAATTTCCTTTTTAAAGAAATATGAGGCTAGTTAGAAAAGTAAAATGGCATGACAAAGCAAGCAGGCACATCTAGAAGATGAGACATTCAACAAGAAAACTGGCATACTCTTTTCAGAGTATGTTATTGGGGAATGAAGGAAAAGTGATGTCATAGATTAAAAGAGAGCTAAAAGACTTAACAACCAAATAGAATATATAAATTGTTTGGATCCCAATTCAACCAAGACATCTGTAGATATAAACTTTTGAGACAACTGAATGCGGACTGAGTTTAAATGCTATCAAGAAATCCAAAACAATTTTACTAGCTACAAGCATAACATTGCAGTTACAGACAAGGATGCTATTATAATTAAAAATATATACTGCTCTGTGTAGGGAAAAAAGGCAAGATGTCTAAGGTTTTCTTAAAATACTTCAGCAAAAAAAATTTGAGGTAGATGAAACAACTGTGTCACAGAAGTGGACATTTTTGATAATACTTAAATCTGGATGGGAGTATATAGGGACTCAGCAATATGCTTTTTTCTATACTTCCATGTATGATTGCATATTGTCAACATTTAAAACTTTTTATTAAGTTTCCTGAAGGACACAAGTGGATAAATAATTTGGAATCTGGGTATTGGGAAGGAAGATCTTGCTTAGCCATGTTCTGTTTCTGGGTTGTTTGGAGTGAGATGTAAGACAACGTCCACTTGAGAACTGGAGTTCTTCCTAACAGAACTGGAGTTCTTCCTAACAGAACATGGAAAGTTCTGTTCCTGTCCTTCCAAATTTCTAGCACTCAATCTCTATCCTCGTTATTCCCCTCAAAGGAATGATTCTCATCTTCAGTGGCAACTATAGGATCTGATTAATTGGAAGCACACTATAGTTTGTTGATATTTTAGTTGATTACAAATGTTGGTCATTTTAAAATAAATCAGATTCCACGTTATTTCCACAATAGTTGAAACTAATTCATTTGCATTCAGAAATGCTTTCTTGAGATAATAATTGGAAATAAATCTAGAACACTGAGAATTAAATATAATCCATGTAAATGTTAATGCTTGTAAATATAACCCTATCATGCCTTAGACACTACCAACCCTTGAATCATCCATTTGCACCCAGTCAAAAAAATCCCCAAGATCTGACTTCTTTCTCTGTACAGATTATACCTTTTGAGGCGAAGAAGTCAGATCTTGAATGGATTTTATGACTGGATGAAAGTGAACAGCCAAATACATTAAAATGGTACCCTCTGGCCCTCCCTGGTGGCGCAGCGGGTTAAAACACAGCACTAAGAAGCTAAAGCCACTTCTGCATGAGTTCGATTCCCGCCTGCCCCGGAGGTGACTGCATGGCGTGGCAGACCTCTCCTGACCCGCCCGCTGCTCCCCTCAGCAGTGTACTTCATCGATCTGCCTGTTCTGCTCCCCACTCTGTCTCTGGTGAAGCCTCTCGCCGTCCCTGAGCCTCTGGCCTGTACCCCAGTTCTGTATGGGCAAATAAATAAATCTTTAAAAAAAAAAATGGCACCCTCTGGCCTCTGTAGTATTCTCTCTTAGCCAGCTGTATCCTTTCAACAAAACCCCTACCTTGATTCTACTGCATTCCTTACCTTCTCTGCTCAAGGTATTTATTGGTGCTAAAGTACCATACAGTCATCATCTTTGTGGAGAATTTGGTATATAGGTATTCCTCTTCTATTTCGAATCCATTTTTTAAGTTCTTTCTGTATTACAAAAAAGGAAAAGTGGAAACAAAAGCACAAAGGAAACTATATCAGAATCCTCAGTAATGTTTGTAAGCTACAAATGAAGCAGGGACACGATCCTTACTGATAAGCACTTTTTTTTTTTAAGATACTGGTATTTTTTTGGCAATAGCATCCCAATGTTTTATGGAATATGGTATTCAACCCCCAGACTAATTACTCTTGTCTCCTGGTAGACATATCCTTGTGTAGCCCCTCTGTCTCATGTAACTATAGAATACCATAGAAGTAATCCTGTGTGATGTCTGAAGCTAGGTCATTGTGGAGCCAGGGAGGAAAAGAAATATTATTTAGGATCTGTGGCAAAAGCTGTTATCAGCGGTCTGTAACTCTGAGAAGGGAACTGTTATCAGTAAGCATTCAGTAGCTGTGATGTACTCTTGGCACATGTGGTTAAGGTTCCCCTTGTGTAAGTGTAAAAAACACACCTGCCTTTGTCTATAAATCCTGTAAAGACTAATGGGGTTCTTGTGGGCCACTGTCATTGCAGCTGTTGTTGCTGCCACTGCTGGGGCTGTAGCAGAAAGGGTTCCAAGGTGATCCAGGGGGTCATGAAGGAGGCTAGGTGCCACTGCCCCACTTCTGTACCTAGACTCCTGTTTCAGCAATAAAGCATTGTCTAGTTTGCCTCAAGTCTTCTCCAGTATGCCCAAATCCAGAACTCAGTATCTAGCATTTACACAACAGTCATAAACATACATGCTGCGTCTGCTTGGGCCTCAAGGATCATTCAGTCTGGGATGAGCCAGTGATGATGAAGTGTAGACCATGATATCTGCTGAGGAGAGGCCCACATGAAGAGCTAACTCAGGTCCCTCAGGACCAAATTGTCAGCCAACCTGGAAGTAGATCCTCTAGACCCAGTCAGGCCTTCAGATGACTAGAGTCCCACTGTAGTTGAATTTTGTGAGAATTTTGGGACCAGAATTGCCCAACCAAAGCACTAATAAATGTCTCACCAACAGAAACCAGAGAGCTGGCAAATGTTTATTATTATTTTAAGCCACAGCAAAAAGCAAATACTTAATGTTATTTTATTGGTGTTTTTAGGCTTGGAGTAACTTGTTCGGCAGCAATTTTGATGCACAGACTTGAGAGTTTCAGGCAACAGCCCTTTTCTTGAAACCAACATTACAGCTTTCTTATTTTATCATATTCCCAAATGGGGCTCCCTAACAGTCCTGTGTGACCACATTTTACTAAGAAGCTTTCTTGATTACTGGGACTCATGCACACTTCCTCCAGTCCTTCCAATGATTTTGTAACCATGTACTTCTTTGTATTAAATCTCTTTCTGCTTAAAATAGCCAGTTTCTGTTTCCTGCAGCTGAACACTGAAAAAAATGACACAATCTCATCATTCAGCTGGATCCTCAGCATATTCAGTCGGTCCTTCCTCATTTCCTTCAACAATTTTTCCATATCTTCCTAACTCTAATAAGTCTTCCAACTGAGCTTTTCCGTAAGAAAGTACCCAAAACTGGGTGACTCATTTCATGGTTTGGGAGGCTTCAACTCTGAAATTAAGATGTGAGGCCATATTTTGACCCTTTTAGGGGGAGAAATCTTCCTTTGCCTCTTTTAGCTTCCACTGTTTTGACGGCAATCCTTGGCATGCTGGGCTTATAGATGTATCCAGTCATATGGCTGCCTTCTCCTTATGTGTCTTTAAATTGTTTCCATTCTGTGTTTTACCCTGTGTCCAAATTTCCCCTTTTTTATAAGGACACCAGTCATATTGGATTAATACACTCTTATAAATTTAATATTTGTGTCCATACAACTTTCATATGTTGGATCTCATTCTTTAATGCATTGGCATTTGGAGACGGGGAAGTATGTAGGTGATGAAGGCAGGGCCCTCATGAATAGTACCAGTGCCCTTGTGAAAAAGACTCCAGGAAGCAATTCTCCTTCTTGTAACATGTGAGAACATGGCAAAGGATGATCATCTATAAACCAGGCTTCTTACCAGAGGCTAATTCTGCCTTTCATTTGAATTTTCCCATCTTCAAAACTGTGAGAACTAAACTTCTGTTGTTTATATGTCAACAAGTCTATGGTTTGCTGTTACAGCTGCCTAAATGTATCAAGATAGGCCCATCTTACTGATCTTTTAATTTTATTGTCTTTCAAGACTCAGTTTCTAAATAAGGCCATATTCTGAGGTATTGGAAGTCAAAACCTCAACATATCATCATTGGAAAGGGCATAATTCAACCCTTAACAACTCCTATCTTCCTCCTCACTCTCATCTTAAAACTTGTGATCAATGAAGACATAACCATGATCAAATACTGTTTTTCTGGTGCCTTGATCTCCACATGTAGGTTGTTATTCCTCTCCTGTGATTGAGAAAATAATCTATGGCTAAAGAACTTAAGTTCTTACATGAAGAAAGAGGGAGAACTAAGAACACTAAAGAAAGACAATGTCAATGGCCCTCTATATGCCACATAGTTTTCACATGATCATAGAGACTTTAAGATTTTCCTTCCTCTGAGTTTCAGTGAAATGTTTGTATTCTTACAGATAGAAATAGCAGAAAACCTGTATAGTAAGATATTTTCTGTAATTTCTTGTCCACTCTATTCTAAGCATTTTGCCTTCTTTTCTGAATATACTGTTCAGGTTTCAGCTTAGATCTCACCAACTAAGGGACTCTTCCATTACCACCTACAATGGTAGTTGTTGATAATTTCTTTTTTTGTTGTAATTGTTTTCCTATACTAAAAATTAGGGTCAATTAGAGCAAGGATCTTATCAATTTTATTCATATACACAATGCTGCGAACAATACCCAGTTCAAAGTAAACCTGGTATGTGTGTATGTGTGTGTGTGTTCATGTGTCTCACATTTTTGCCTTCTGAGGCTACACTGTAAAAAATCTCTTTAAACTTCCCTTCTTTTCTTAATCCAACTGAAGAAGTTCCTAAAAGATAATTTAAGAAAAGTATAATAGATTAGTTCATGATCTTAAATTTAGCCTAAGAAGAAAATGCAGTTGAATGGGATCACCAGCCACACAAAACACTAGTAATTCAAGGCAGATCAGCATTCATCTTGAACTGTGTATGTCCTATTTTAGCAAAACATAAGGGAAAATTAAGAACAAAGAAGCCATTTTATTAATTCTTCTAGACATTATAGAATTTTTGTCCCTCATAGAATTTTTTTTCATTATTGAGCTTTATTGTTTTGACGTAGGTAAAAACAAAGAACTTCAACCATTCATTTAGAGTATGTATTGATTGAAGCATTAGCTGTACCAGACACTGTTCTGGGTATGTGGGACCTGTCAGGGTCTAGTTGTCCTAGAACTTGAGTTTTATTTTACTCCTTTTATCTGGGTACTGCCATATAAAAGTAGCTATTGTTATGGTTATTTGCTACTTATTCAGCATCCCACAGAGGCTTCTTTGCAAAAACTGGAAAAGTGAGCAAGGAATTCATAAACACTTTATTCATGAGCAAAATTAAAGTTTGTTTCTCATTTTTGATTTGGGTTGCTAGGAAGTTTAGTTTGTTGTTAACTTGAGTAACTGGGTAAGGTTTTATGCCCATCCTATTCTATTCCAATACTAAATTTTCCCCCTTTGGAGCTCCTTATAGTTCAACTTCATCTATATTTTCACTGGCTTTTAAAGTTTTTGAATTGCTTTATTTTTACTGTATGCTAATGTACTGTAAACTGCTTCCTATCTTCCTATTCCCTTTGTGGGACTAAAGGACCAAGATAAACATTAGAAGGAAACAGACAATTCCAGAATGTGATGCATTTTTTCCAAGGTCATTGATCTTTTCTCTTCAAAAATCTAGTATCAAGAAAAAGTACAAGGTGGAAGGAACTGTTCAAGTTGAGAAATGGGGTGGGTGGGGTAGCCACAACTAAATGCAATTGTGATCCTTGGTTTGAGCCTGTATCAAAAAAATGTATCTTCTATAAAAGATTATTTGCGGGTCCTCCCTGGTGGCTCAACAGGTTAAAGCGCAGCACTATGAAATGATACACAACCACTGCACCATGAGTTCAACTCCTGGCCGGGGAGGTGATCCACATGGCATGGCAGACCTCTCCTATCTAGACAACTGCCCCCTCAGCAATGTATTTCAGTACATCTGCCTGTGCTGCTCCCCATTCTGTCTCTGGTGAATCTTCTCCCCGCCCTCGCACCTCTAGCCTGTGCCCCAGTTCTTGTATGCATAGATAAATAAATCTTAAAAAAAAAAATTGAGGAAAATAGGAGATTTGTATATGGCCTGGGTAAAAGATAATATCAGCAAAGAGTGTTCATTTCTTAGGATTTGTTACTATCAATAAGATCATAGAAGAGATTGTGAACTATGTTAGAGGACTATGGCTGTTTTGGTGGGGGGCGTGGTGTGGCAACAACATCTAAAGGGGGAATTCCTATACCTCTAAATCATACACACAGCTGTAAACCAACATTAGTTCAATTAGAAAAGAAAGATCATAGAGGGTAGTCCTTACTTTTAGAGACCCATACAGGAGCATCTTGTGGTTGTCAGCAACTTTGGGGAAATCCAGCAAAAAATGATGATGCTTAAAACACATACAGAGCTTCCCATCTTGCAAGATGGTAGGTGAAAAAAATGAGAAGGAAGCTACCATGAAGAGGAGAAACCTGAAGCCAAGAAGGCTGATGCTGATGGCAAGTTTAAGAAGATCAAGGCTAAAACTTCTAAGAAGAGGAAGTCACACTGCAGCCAAACTCCTGTTATAGTCAGAGCATTTGGCAGATATTCCTAATCTGCTATGTATTTCAGAAAAGTCATGAATACTAGTAAATATTCAGCAGCAAAATCCAGGATTTAAAAGTAAAAGAAGTTTCTTGTTGCTATCACAAAACCAGCTGGTGGTAATAAGAATGATAGGATCGAGTAGTTAAAATTTGTAAAATGCCTAGATATTAACTGATTGAATATATGAAACAGGCTGCTAGAGAGAGGGTGGTTATAGCCTCCAAAGGACAGTGCCCAATAGAGGATAGGTTACTATTTGTGGGTTCTTCATTTAGGTGGACAACTGTAGGACCACTCAGGCTCAGGGAACAACGGGGTTTATAACAAACAGGGGAAACAAGAAGTTCTCAAGGCCAGGCTGGCTACTTCACCCAAGTAGCGTCCATTCTGTCAAAAAGTCCTTTTATCTAAGATGGTGTTGTCCCACCAACAAAGCTTAGAGTGTGTGGCCAGATGAGACTCTCACAAGCAGGTCTGATGATCAAGAGCATACCAACATGCTCCCAGGGGCACTTTTGAGAGATGAGTCATGGGGCAGGTTTGCAAGGCAAGGCACTGCTCTGGAGTGAGGTCTTTTGCTATTTATTTAGTAATAGTGAACAAGCATGACTGATTATGTGACAATGGCAGGAGAAGCAGGGTCCAGGAGAAACAAAGGAGAACAAGACTTCAAAGGCATCAAAGGGTAATGAATTTTATGGGGAAAAGGGAGGACATGTTGGTTGCGTGTACAGTGAGAACTTTCCATGCAGGTGCATGGTATACTTTTCAAGCTACTCCCAGACTGTCTTAGACCATGACCACACGATAAGTTAATGGTTACCTAAGCATTCCCAGTCATCTCATGATGTGGACCATTGTCTCAAGGCAGTCATGTGGAAGTGTCTTATCCAAATCTTTTACACACACAGGTGTCTAGAGAGGCCATGCACACATAGATGCAGAGGCCCCAGGTGGAAAAGAGGGCACAAGCAGACTGCTGAGATGGCACTGCAGCAGCCTGAAGCAAGTCTGAGGTCAGGATAGACAGCACTGGATGCTGGACCAGATAGCAACAGAGGCAGCAGCACCAGATGGTGATACCACCTGGTGATTAACAGCTCTGATAAGATGACCTGGATACAGAATGCCAGTCACCCATCAACAGTTGACCTGTACACAGAGTGCCAGTCACCCATCAACAGTGCTGGATAGCATTGGCCAGTAGTGCCAGTCACTACCATTACAGTTCTTTGTGAGTTGTTGCTCCACAACAACTTTTTGAGACACCAAACCCAAGGCCTGGTGATCCTTTCAGGGGATGTCAGAGGCAGGCCAGAGGTAGATGCACCCAGCCCAGCTTCTGTCTCTGGTTTCTCTGCAAAGCTTTTCAGCTTCTTTTTTTTTCATCAGAGATTGGCTACTGAAGGCTTCTAAGAGCATCCAGTCCAAGTGAGCAAGTGTGTGGTCCAAGCAAGTAAGTCTAGTGAGCCCAAGTGAGCAAGTCTCAGAACACAGTGAAGCCGTCCAAGTAAGTCAGTCCAGAGCCTGAAAATCCAGACAGCACAGGTGTGCCAGCATTCTAAGCTTGCTTCTCTAGGGCCTTCTCTCCTCTTTCCAGGATCCCCCACCGATCAGCCTGTTTGGAGTATTGATTAATCTGCTCATAGTTCATCCCTTATGGGCCCAATCAATGATTCAGGCACCAAATCTGTGGGCTTCTCTACTCCTGGCAGCTTGAGGGAGCCACTTTGTTAGGGAAGGCCCCTTGGAGCCCTAGGGGGATTGGGGGATGGGATGACAGGGGAATCACTTCCATCACCCATCACCCATCACTGCTGGCAGAGCCAAGCAGCCTAAGCCTCATGGGCCTACTAGAGGCTGGTGGTAAAATACCCACCACATGCTGACACTTGCACTGCCTGAACCATAGTGCCTGGAGCCCCAAGGGAAGAGCCTTGGGTATCAGATATACCTCATAGCTGTTGAACCACAGGGAAAACAACCCTTCAGTAAGCATGCGAGAAAACTGCAAGTTCGCACTACTCCTGGGACCATTCTGATCATTCTAGCAGGGCAACAGAGGCAAGAGGTTAGTTTTGATTCAGCTGAGCAGCGGTTTGCCCTCCATGGCATTCCCCCTGATAGTAACACACCAGAAATTTGTCATTGCAATCTACACCCAAATTGGTACCAGTGATGTTATTATCCCAAAAGATCTCACTGATAACCTGCTTCAAAAAGAATTTGCATAAGCCCTGACACCAGGAAGATCTTCTGAGATACAAATTGCAGAACAGCTTGTTTGAGTGCACTTGCAAATTCAGCCAAAAAATCAACGCCACTTCTCAGTTCCAGGGAGCTATAAAATATTTTAACAAAATAAAACACATGGTAAAATGTTAGTTGTTGAACTGTTCAGTCTGGGTACTAGCTAGTATCGTTGACTTCAGAATGGATTTTGTATATTCTAATATTTTATATATTTTGGAAATTTTTTAAATAACTTGAAAAACTAAGTTATCTATGAGTGGTTTACTCGTTCACTTCTTGTCTCCTACTGTTCTATAAATGTTTTAGTGAAAAGCTCTTGGATTAAGATACAGGAGCATTTCAAGTGGCACTGATCACCAATTTTTAAATCCAGGCAGAGCCAGGATAACTTTTAAGATTATTCGGCCCTTTGGTGAAAACTCACTTTGGAGCGACACTGGTTCTACTGGAAGTGGAAACTAGAACACAAACGGCGGAGAACTGAGGGCTGCGAGAGCAGACTTTTCCAACAAACCTGGGGTTTGTGGTTTTCGCCTACGCGAACTGAATTACATCACCGAAGAGTCAGAATAACCCCCACTCCAGAGTTCGCTGAACTCTCGCGATACTAGAAGCTGGAGGCGCGCGAAATGCCGTGGGAGGGGCTGAGGCAAGACCGACAGACTTCCGGCCAGGCCGTTGTCTAGGTGGCACGGTCGAGTCATCTCTGGGCCTCGCCGCTCCGAGCTCGCATCCCTCCTCCCCCCCGCCTCGGCGCGGGGGGTCGACCCGCCGAGTAGGGCGGGAAGCGACTTGGACCTTCAGCTCCCTTTCTTTCTGGCTAGCTCCCAGCTACCCGCGCTGGGGCCTGGGGTCTTTGGGGCCCGCGAGGCCCGGTCTGAGTGGCCGGGGCCTACGTGGGCCCGCCACTGGGCTCCATGAGGCATAGCCTGACCAAACTGCTGGCGGCTTCGGGCAGCGACTCCCCAGCCCGCAGCGAGAGCCCGGCGCCGGCTGCGACCTGCTCACTGCCACAGGACCCGACCCGGGCGGCTGCGGCCGAGGAGGTGAAGGAGGAGGCCGCGGCCCTCGGATCTCCAGGCCGCCGCAAGCAGTCGCGCGGCGACGAGGGCGAGCTGGAGGCCGGAAGTGGGGGCCGCGGCGGCGTGGCCGTGCGCGCGCCCTCGCCTGAGGAGATGGAGGAGGAGGCCATCGCCAGCGTCCCAGGCGAGGAGGCGGAGGACATGGACTTTCTGTCCGGTCTGGAGCTGGCGGACCTGCTCGATCCTCGGCAGCCGGACTGGCCCCTGGAGCCCGGGCTCAACTCGCCCGGGCCTCTCTCGTCCGGCGGAGGCTCAGATAGTGGCGGCCTGTGGCGAGGGGACGATGACGACGAGGCCGCGGCTGCCGAGATGCAGCGCTTTTCTGACCTGCTGCAGAGGCTGTTAAACGGTATCGGAGGCTGCAGCAGCGGCAGTGACAGTGGAGGCGGCGAAAAGAGGCGGAGAAAGTCCCCTGGAGGCGGCAGCGGCAACGACAACAACCAGGCGGCGACAAAGAGTCCCCGGAAGGCGGCGGCGGCTGCTGCCCGTCTCAACCGGCTGAAGAAGAAGGAGTACGTGATGGGGTTGGAGAGTCGAGTCCGCGGGCTGGCGGCCGAGAACCAGGAACTGCGGGCCGAGAATCGGGAGCTGGGCAAGCGCGTGCAGGCACTGCAGGAGGAGAGTCGCTATCTACGGGCTGTGTTAGCCAACGAGACCGGACTGGCTCGGTTGCTGAGCCGGCTGAGCGGCGTGGGACTGCGGCTGACCACCTCGCTCTTCAGAGACTCGCCCGCCGGTGACCATGACTACGCTCTGCCCGTGGGAAAGCAGCAGCAGGACCTGCTGGAAGAGGATGACTCAGCGGGAGGAGTGTGTCTTCATGTGGACAAGGATAAGGTGTCGGTGGAGTTCTGCTCGGCGTGCGCCCGGAAGGCGTCGTCTTCTCTTAAAATGTAGGGTCAAGTAATCTGCTCTTTATCCGCGTTTACCCCTTTCAACTCCCTTACACCATGTAAAACACCTTAGTGGGACATCTTCACTGGACACATTTCAGAGGAGGAAAAAACGTAATATTGAGTCTTTAAGTGTTTAGCTAAAAGCATGAATGTGACACTGTAACCAACTCCTAAGATAACATGTGACTATTAAATCTCTCTGACAGTTTCTTTTTTAGGTGATTTCCTTCCTGCCAGGCTCCGTTGTAGGGGTTACAGAACAGTCGTTCCCGCCTCACAACCTGGTAAGGATCCATCTCTTCACGTAACGCTCATGCTCTGCTGCTTAGTCTACTTTAATGGGCAACATCTCAATTTGTGTGTGTGTGTGTGTGGTTTTTCTTTTATTTTTTGGAAGGTGGGAGGGGAATCTAATTTGGGCCCTGTCCACCCTGGAAACAGACTTGTGCTGGTCAATACTGTATTTAAGATGTTTCCTCTGGTTGAACTAGCTGTTAATGTGTCCCCTTGTTCAGACTTGCGTGTGTACCTAGCTCTTCTGTCCCCAGTGTGGACATGGCCTTGGATGACATCGGTTCCAACTGTACACTGAAAGCTGCTAATAGAGATACAGTTTGGAGACAGTGAAACAGGTGAAGTTGAATGGAAGTTCCGAGTTGTACAAGGTGCAAACCGGAATTCCAATTTTAGAGCAACTTTTCAGAGGTTGACAATAAGCACATGGGGCATGCAAAATGTGATAGTTGTTTTGCTGAAGATGACAGAAATCTCTTACCTATTCAACAATGCCTTTTAGTTTTCAGTAGAGACCTAGAAATACAATCTACTGAGATTAACATACTTTAATATCTCTCTAGTGGAGAAGTTGGAAATTAACATGCATATCAGACTCCTGTGTTAGTTAATGGAAGGAAGAATAAAAATGGTTAATGAAATGTCTCTATAAGGACCAGCACAGTGATTATTACCCTATCACTGAGTATGAATAAATTGTTGAACTCCTTTATTTTTGTTGTATTAAAATTCTAGGTTAAATTTGTGTATGATTAAATATTGAAGGTTGTGAAATGTGAATGAAAACGTGTAAAGTGAGGCTTCACAAAGAATCTTATTCTTTTTTAAGGTCCTACTTACAAATTAAATATTAAAATTAAGTGGTTCTCACTAACTTTGATAATATGATTGACAGTTTTTCCAAAGATGGGATATATTTTTCCCTTGAAAAAATCTTCTCTGTTTGCTATTGTTCAGTTGTATAACTTGAGTTATGGTATTCTTCAGTGTTGAGCATTACAAAATTCTTTGTGAAACATCACTGTATGATAAAGTATATACATATTTAGCATCCTTGTTTTTCTTTGTGCTAAAGTGGATACAGCTGTTGGGGCAGAAGAGACGGGACCAGCTGCTGGCCACATTTCCTGCTTTATTTTAAAAGGTAGTATAAGAAATGAGGAAAAGAGGTAATATCAGGGCTTCTGCTATCTTTTATTTTAAACTGTTCATGATTAAAAAGTATTTTCCAGCAGTCCAAAGATGTAAGTTATCTTACACATAAAATGTTTTATTTTGTTGTTACTTGCTTATGAAAATGGAATCCTTGTTCTTGGACAACTGTAACTGTTTTGTTGCCAGATAATACAATTTGAGACTTAACTCGGTCTCTGGTTTCCAGTGCATCACAGCATATTTTGTAAAATCATCTACTGCACTTGAGCATGAATGGGTAGTAGCCAGACTCAACCAGGAGTGATGAACCTGCTTATACCTAAGTGCAGGAGCAAGCCCCTCACAATGCAGCTGCATGGATTTTTAGTGCCTACTGAATTATATATATCTATATATATAAACCAAAAGTAGTTGGAAAAATTATTTGAAATGACTAATTTGTGCTATCTTTATGGAATATGTTAAATGTAGTTTTTGAAACAAAAGCCTTGAATTGAAATTTAATTAATACTTGAACATTTTGTATATATTTCTTTGTATATAATTTTGTGCAGTACCAATGACAAAATTATGGTGTCATAATAAAATCAGGTTTGTTGATCTTTCAGTTATGGGCTCAAAGAATTTATTCATCTCTAACTGACATTGGAAAATAATGGATGAAAATAGGAAAAATGATTGTTATTAATGCTGACTGTGGGTCTTAAAAGGTTCTGGAAGCAGTAAGTGTGTTTTTCTAAAAATTATACTATTCCCTTGGAATATTTTCTTCCTAACATCAGTGCTTTTCCTGCATTATTTGAATTTGGGGGGCTTGGGGAGAAATAGTAGTCAAAGCTTTCTGAATTGGGATGCTTTGAAATTCCAAGTGTAGATTTTTAGGATGTCATTTTATAAATGGCAGTTTTGGGAAATACTTGATTAAGAACTTCTGAGAATGGAGATTAGTTTTTGCTTATTTTAAAAGCTCCTTTGTTAGGTTCCTTATGTTTAAATGTCTTAGTTTCCATTTCATTCTTTTTTTCCTAATTTTGGTAACTTAATGATTTTGTCATTTTTTTACATCAACTTCATGGTCTTGTTTTTACATGGTATTGCATGTATTTAGGACCTAATCTAATAGGGGTTTTAAATAAATTGAGTCACTGATGTGTAAGCACATTTTGATGTAAATGTTTGGTTTCTGAATTTACAACAGATCTGTTTATTTCAGTATGTAGTAAATATCTTAAAGTGTCTATTCACAACTTGTAAATTAAAAAGTTATTAATATGAAACCGTTGTCTTACTATTTTTAGAAAATTGTGTTCTGAATGATTAGTTGGATAAAGGAAATTTCTGGAATATATTCTTTTGAATTTTTCAGGCTTGACTGCTGTAATTAATGAGAACATTTTAGTACTTGGGGAACTTGTTTTTTGTATATTATGCTTCTATGGCAGAATGATATAGAACTAAAGATAGAGCATTTAAATACTTGTTTTCTGATGGTGACAGGAATTCATACATTGATAAACACATCATATTGACCTATTTCTAGCATATTGACTTAACTGTTTCTGCACTTCGTTGACCAGACATATCTAAAAATTTTCACATTTGTTAAAATGTTAGTCACACCTGATATGAGCCGACAAAGTTTTCAGAATATTTGAAATATTTGTGCGTTTTATAATCACTAAATTAATCTCTCTCTCTTCTCTTTAAACAGCTTAGCAGTGTCTGCAAAAAACGAATCTTTTCCTACAACCTGTTAACTGACTGGACTGATGGTAACAAAGTAATTGTGGGAGCCATGTCGGTCAAAAATTTGGCATCTGCTGAAAAATGAATGCCATTTTCAAGTTCCCAAATTACTTCTATACTGATTTCACTTTCCAGAAATGGAGATATGAAAAGATTCTCTGGAATCCTTGAAAGACTTAATAGAAATACATCAGACTAAGTTAAATTTTGGAGCAAAATTACACTTTTTTTTTGTCTTTCATGGGAATGATACACAGGTCTTTGCATACTTTTAAAAAGTTGTAACCATTGGAGAAGAGAATTACAGTATTTCGTTGAGAAATATTATTTACATAATCAACACATTCTATGGGGCTACATTTAGTGAAGCATAATTAAACTATAAACAGGCTATTAATAATTACGTGACATATCATGAGTTTACATTTTCTGGAACATGAAAGATAATCTGAGGTACAAATAGACTTTGCTGAGTAGACTCTAAAAGGTAATTAAAGCCCTTAGCTGTATAGATTAGCCTTTCAGAATAGATGCATTGAATTGTCTGCATATCTCTGAAAAAGCTAATTATGATTAAATGTGTTGGTAGTTACTTGCAATTCAGGGTAATACCAGGGTATGTAGGTTTTTAGTTTTTGGTTGCTTTAGCTTTCTCTGAGTACTTGACAAATAGCTTGAGGTTTTCCAATGAAACTATTCTAGTTCTACTATTTTACATTAAAACTTGTCTAGTATATAGAAGGGGCTTTATAGTATTCTGCATGATGGGCGTGGTTTTCCTGTGGAGTATGTTTTAATTGAAACTTTTATTACAAGTCTGATAAAACACAAAAACTGGATTGTTTTCATTTTTGTTGGATTATGCTAATATATCATTTATCTGGTCTAGATTGGCATTGTATCATACTGACTTCTTTGGGACTGTGTAGAAGATAGAAGTGTTAGGGGGGGATAGGAGATAGGCTCTATTCTTTCCAGAAAGACTCATCATAACCGCTTGGTTATTGTGTTAGTATATACAAAACTTACTACATTCAGCTAGTTTCTTGTAATGTGAATGTATTGAGTGCCTGTGAAACAAGGCAACAAAAAGATTGTCAATGGCTATACTTAAGTGGCTGATGGATACCCTAGTATTAGCAGTGGTTGCCCTGGGACAACTGAAGATGAGGCCTCACTACTAGTTGGTGACAGTAAATGCTCCTTTGGTGGAACACAGTGGATAATTCATTGATATGAGTAATTACGTTGCAAGCACAGTATTAATATATTTGAACTTGGATACTGTGGTACTTTGCCAAACATATACCCTGTGAATCTTACAATAGCGTGCTAAGCTTTGATTTGGCTTAGACTGAAAAGTCATTTAAATTATTTTCAAGTGTAAATAAACTATATACATGGAAATAATTTAAATTTTATTCTGAAAATAAAATATTAGGAAAATAAATCATGTAATATTAGTAAAAAATAGAATTTTTCTTAGATGTAAGTTAATAGAAAGTTGCTTGTTAGTTTGCCTTTGTCATTGGTTTGGTTATAATAGTGTTTCAATTCTACCTCTTCTCCAATTTGTACATTCAGGATTTTAGATTTATTTTTTTCCATTTTTTAAAAAGAAACCAGTTTACATGAGATTTTTTTGGATTTCATTGACCCCAAGTTACTTGTTTTGTTGAAGGTATTGTGTTCAATTTTCAATGAATCTAAAAACCTAGTCAGACATTTTGAATATCTGTGTAATTCTGTAATATGCATGGATATGAATTTTCCTGGTAGCCCATTTTAGAATGTGCCTCCAAATTCTGTACCTTTACTGTGTTCCTACTGAGGTCAATTTCCAAGACCACTGGCTTTTTTTTAGTGTTCTACAGTTTGGGGTGGGGGGGTGGGGGTGGAAATATATTAACATACACCCTTCTAATTTAAAAAATTTAAGCATACAAAATAAATTGTAAAAGATCTACGTAGTTTCACTGTGACTGCACTGAAATATTTAAAAAAAAAATTTTCGTGACTAAGGCAGCTTTCTTTAGATCTTGACTGTAAATAACTAAGTCTCTTTAGATTGCAGTCAGATCAGATCATGGTAGGTTCATAGGTCTTATCTGCCCCAGCACCAAAAATAATGGTAGATTTGTAGCGGTAGATTTAAAATAGCATGCTCTCTAACACATAGTAGAGGACAGATGTCAACGAAAGATCCTTCTTGGTTACACATACCAATCCTTATATCCATTTGTAGATGGTACACTAAGTGTTAAATACTGTGGAAGTGTTAAAAATAGGATAAATTAAGGAAACAATCAGTATTAAAGCATTAGTTGTCAGTGCATTTTGAATTACCCAATTACAACATTTTAAATATTAAGGGGGCAAAAGTTTAGTTATTTGTGGTCCTATTTTGAAGTTGGGAATTACCTTGTTTTCACTGCTATAAGAAGAGCTCTGCCTTAGAGGTGACAGAATACAAATAAAATGGGTTAATTTGGGGTCACAGAACTTTATCTTAACATTTTAGCTTATGAAATTGGTATTTATCTTCTAATGTTTTTCCTAATTATGAAAGTAAAGCATACTCACTTTAGGAAACTGGGGAAATACAAAAAGGAAGCAGGATGAAAAAAAAAATCTGTAATTTTATAACTAAGAAAATACACAGTGTAAATCGTAGTTCTTTGACCTCATGAACAGGACCATTTCTTACATAAGTTCGGTTGAATATACCTTTGCTTGCTGAAAAATTGAAAATGTATTTTGATGGTTTCAAATTTTAAGTCTAGCTGCAGGTGTTATTTCTTTTATAAGAAATGGAAAACCTGTTTTACCTGCAACACTGCCTTTTCTAAGTGACAGGAGAAATTCTCCTTTCATGTAATTTTTAAGTAGGTTAAGGTGACAAACATGTTACTGTATTAGGCAGGAGTAGCTGCTTGTGAATATGGCTGCTTGTGAATATGGTAAGATTCTCATGAATATTGATCTAAGATGGCACTTGATATTTTGTTGGGTGTGACTGGCTTATTTCCTAATTCTTGGCTTAGATCTGCACTGTCCAATACTATAGCTGTTAGCTCTAACTAGGTAAAAAATTAAAAATTTGCACTAATCACATTTCAGGTACTCAGTAGCCATATGTGGGCTAGTGATCAACATAATTGACAATCAGATATGAAACATTTTCATTATCAGAGAAATTTTCTTTTAAACAATGATTTAGAAGCTGTCGCATAAAAAAGTGGTTTAAAGAACTGGGATGATATGCTTTAGGAAGGAAAACAATAGGTTAATTTAAAGAATCAAAATGATCTATCTTTTGAGGAATAGATTAGGATGTTTTAGAAAGCAAAACCAGGAATTATAGCAAGAATATTCTAGCACTTGACTGCCTTAAATGGCAGGTGTTAAGTTATGTAACTTAAGAGATTTTTGCCTCAGTCTTTAAAAATACAGCTTTCCACAGATACAAACAAAGTGACCTTTGAAGCAGCACTAGAATAGGTGAAGCTGAGCCTAAATAACTATTTTTCAAAAATACTGGAATTAATCCTTGAGAAATGTTAAATATGCTCTGAAATTCTATGGAAACTGAATTGGGAAACTGAAGTGTAGCATTTGCTGTAGAATATATATGTATTTTTTTCTGCCTATTTTCACTCGTTTTGGCTTCTTTTTTAAGAGGTCTCTAGTGAAAACTGCTGTATGCTATTGTTATAGGCCAGACTGCTTTATATAAAGGAGTAGAAATAGCAAAATAGAAGAGACAAGGCAAACTAGACAATTTAATTACACTGTTGTCTGAGAGGTTAGCCCTTTTGTTGCCCTGGCCAGCTTTTTGTTTTAGGTCCCAAAATTGTACCTCATGAAATACAAAGTGCAAGTCTTTATGTTTATTCATACATTAGACATAGATTAATTACACGATTTTATTTTTGTGTACATACTTGCTTAGCACTCATTAAATTTCTAGGCCAGTTTCAGGTAACTGGAGAGCCTTTATAAGTAGTTTATATTGTCTAGACCCAAGGTATGCAGTAAACATAGTCTGAAGCAAAATGGGAAACAGCATCTTCCTGAAAACAGGTTTAGAAATTCTAATCCAGTAATTTAAGATGTTTCCTTTCTCTGGTAGCAGAGCTGAGTTATACCTGTAAAAAAACATTGATACAGTTCACCAGAAAGGAAATTTTATTAGGTAGCAAACTTATGTACAGTATATATTACTTCCAGAGGTTTTAAGAGGAAACTAGTTTCCTCTTCAATATTAGGGTAATAATACTAATCAATATTAGTTCTAAAAATTCTTTTTTGGCGGGTGGGGGGTGTCTTTCTGTTTCATCTCTGAAGGTTCAAACAGCATAGCCTATTTGATAGAAGAGTTCATCTGAAAATAAGCAGGCTTATACCTAGACATTTTTGATAGGATTTTCCTTTAATAGAAGTGCTCACTTTAGACTACTGTGTTTATGAAGTAGCTTTTTTATGTTATACATCATATTTACAGCTTTGTAGCTGGAATTCAAAATACAAAGTTGAGAACTTGAGCTACATACCAAGAGATAAAGTATGATAAATGTCTAGAACTGTTTGAAATTCTTGAGATGTAATTTTGATTACTTATTAAGAGAATTTTATTAAAGTTACTGCTCTAAAAAATAGAAAATGGGCCCTCTCTGGTGGCATTAGGATCAGCACTGCAGGCTGGTGGAACTCAGTGCAAGTTACATTCCCAGCCCCAGACGTGATCCACATGGCGTGGCAGGCGTCTCCTGACCCGCCCACTGCTCCTCTCAGCATTGTACTTCTATCAGTCTGCCTGTTGTGCTCTCCCGGTCCCTACAGTTCTGGCTTGTATCTCCTCAGTTCTGTATGCATAAATAAATAAATCATTAAAAAATATATATAAAAAAGTAAAAAAAAAATAGAAAATATGTTACTATTCAAAGTTGCACATGTTCTAGGCAGTTATTTATAAAAGATTCAGTGATGATGAGAAAACAAAGAATCCTACCTGGCTGCTAGGCCTCCATTCACAGGTAGAGCCAAGAAAACAGGGTAAAGACCACCCAAAACAAAACCAACCAATCCTCCCCGTGTCACAGTACATGTTTCACAATTCAAGTCACCTAGGAAATAAATACTGGAAATGAAGGTCATGACAGTCAAGCAAACATGGTTTAAAGAATACAAGGTTCCCTTTTACGTGTCACATTTTCAGGCAGTAAATAATAGCAAAGGCAATTCTACAATGCGTGTTAAAAGGTATAAATAACTGCATGTATACATCACCTTAGACATCCAGGAATTACGTAAATTTATCTTAGGAAAAGTTCTTAATTTGTTCTAAATATGTGAATATATTAATAGTAAAGGCAATTCTACAGTGCATGTTAAAAGGTATAATAACTGCATGTATAGATCACAGACAGCCAGGAATAATGTAAACTTATCACAGGAAAAGTTCTCTTAATTTGTTCTAAATTTGAATATAATATCTTGGTTTGTACTTCTAGCTTTTTGCGTTTGTACTAGCAAACTAGAGCTAATATATTTGTCTTTAAAACAATTCCTATGCCATCTTATATTCTTACATAATTTGATATAACTTTATTTTTATAAATTACTCTTTCCAAATTAATGTTTATTAAAAGTAGCTAAGTTTTCACTCAGTCTGTTCAGTTCAGTGTCTGTAGGTCTCTCTGGATTATAAAATTTCCTTTCATATTGAACATAACCAAGCAAAATACTCATGCAAGTAAATAGTATTTAATTTGAGATAGCATTTAGGAAGATGTTAGTGGATTGTCTCCTTCCTCACAACCTGTAGTACTATTTTGATGCCATTAATTAAACTTTTTTTTTTATGATTAACTGTTCTCAAAGCACTCAGCACACAATAAGCTGTCAAGGAGAAATCAAGAAACCATGTTTGGTAGTTATTAACTACATAAAGAGTCTTAGTACTTTTCCCCTTAAAAATACACAAATATTTTTTAAAAAGATTAATCCAGTCAACATTTTAAAAAAATTGAAAATACTTCCTACTCTGAGTACTGTGGGGAAGCTAGAGAAAGGAAAATATTTAGAACTGCTGGGGAAGTTAGATAAAATATTTAGAATTGCATTTTATTTGTTTTGTAAATAAATGATACTAATATGAATAAACTACCGCTTAACACAGAGGTTTGAAATGTTCAGTCTTACTGAAAGTGCTAAGACTACATTATTGCAGTGTTGCTATTTGATAAATAGTTAAGGATTAGTGTAAGGCACAACAATTATTAACACAAACTGATGATAGTGAAACAGAACTTACCTGTACTCAAAGGCATATTTACAAAACTTCTGTAAGATAGATCTGCTGTCAGAAAAGGGATCACTGCCATTGGTAAGCCAGAAGCTATGCGAGCCTGGGTCACATTTAAGACACGTCGAAAAAGACTATTTGCTATTAATCCACAGAGAGCTGCGTTAATTCCTACATATGTTGACCCATGTTCAAGTAGATTCCTGAGTGGGTGAGGAAAAATAAAACAGTAACCTTTTCTTTGGCTCTGTTGTGTGTGTGAGCGCTGCAAGAAATTCTGGCGTCTTAATTTATCAGGATTTTAGGAGCAGTAGGATAAAACATCCCTTCTTGGCCCTCCCTGGTGGCGCAGCGGGTTAAAGCACTGCACTGAGAAACTAGAGCCACTTTCGCATGAGTTCGATTCCCGCCTGCCCCGGAGGTGACCACATGGTGTGGCAGACCTCTCCTGACCCACCCGCTGCTCCCCTCAGCAGTGTACTTTGTTGATCTGCCTGTTCTGCTCCCCACTCTGTCTCTGGTGAAGCCTCTCACCGCCCCTGAGCCTCTGGCCTGTACCCCGGTTCTGTATGTACAAATAAATAAATCTTTAAAAAAAAAAAAAATCCCCTCTTAACTTAATGAAATAAACACCTTTTAAAATCATGTTTTACAAGATTTTTATTGTAAAAGGCTTGAAAATATAAACACAATAGTGAGGTCTTACTAAATATATTTTGTGATTTTGCAAAAGATACTTTGCAAAGGAACTTTACAAAATGTTATCCCCAACTGTACATCAGGGGAGAAGTTCTGAAGAGTGGTTTTGATTTGAATTCCTCTGGGAGCTACAATACCCAGTATTTAACCTCTAACTCATCACACAGTATAAAGCATTATTTTATAATTATTGATTTATAGATCAGGTTTCCCACTAGCCTGTACAAAACTTGAAGGTAATGGATACAGGGCTATATTCTTGATTTCACTAACACTTTTTTGACATATAGCATTCAGTGAGGTAGAGTTAATGTTTTCACACTTCCCTGAAGCACTAGGATTGGGACTGAGGGTGAGGTTGAAGGAGTACTAACATTGGAGGAATACACTGTGCTAGGTACTTTGCAACAACCTATTGAAATGAGAAATTAATACTCTGAGATAATTAAGTGGTACATCTGGCTTTAAAACCAAAGTGCTTGAATTTAAAATTCACGTTCTATGCATTCATTACCTTTGGGCAGGGGGTGTCGGTGGGGAAAGATCTCAACTGGTATTAGTGGATAGTGAAAATACTCCAAACTCTAGCTTGCTCTTTTAAAAAATTTTTTACCATCTGTCTTGCCATCTACAATACAGGTATCAACCACTACATTACCTTTAATTTGGACAGCCACTCCTACAACTTCTGTGGTTATCACCCATCTTAAAATCGCTTTCTAGGAATTCTAAGTGAGCTTTCTATTTGTGTAAGGTATTAACTTGTCAGGTTTGCAGTCAAAATAGTGCTTGTCATTCAGTCACTGAGCTCCTACACTATGCAGCAAACTTGGGTGATGAAGATAAATCTACCTTCATTTTTTTCAGTTTATTACTAGAAGATGAAAAATGTAAATGAGATATAACAGAAGACTAGTACATGGTAGTAGTAATAAAAGAGAAAAGGCAGTTTAGGATACACAAGACAATATTTAAGGAATAATGAAAATCTAGAAAACTTTCAAACAACATCGGAAAACTATTATGAGAGACTTGTGTATTTAATCTGAAATGTTCTACATCCATTTTAATCAAAATGGAACCAATGCTCAGATTTTTGTCCATATATTTTATATATTATAAAAGTTCTAAATTATAATTACACAAATAGTGTTAGATATAGTAAATTTGACAAATACATAAACAAGCAGTGCAGCAAAATCTGGATATCAAGTTTGCTATCTCCCAGTTAGATTTTAATTTCTTAATTGCTTTTAAGTCACATTTTTTAAGTTCATAATTCATTTACTACAAAATTATTAAGTAGTTAGCAGCCCCTTTGCCAGGCAATTTTCAAGATGTCTATACCACCAGTCACTCATGACTTGTCAAGACATGTGCAACAAAATAACTAGATCCATAACACATGAAATACAAGACCAAATTTAACAGGTAACAAGGAAATACAGATTACATGAAATTTCTTTATAGATCAGGAATTGAAATTTTTGAAATTAAAGGTTAATACACTTAAGAACTTTACAAATAACCACTAAATATATCTAATGGTAACACAAAAAAGGAGTGAGGATTTAAACCTAAAGAGAACCAAGAGACAGGAAAACTGGGGAACAAAGCAAAGATAACAAGATCCTATCATTGGCATCCAATTTGAGTTAATATTTGAGAGCAATTTATTACTTCCAGTATTAAAAGTTAACTTTCAGTTAAAATCACTTGATTCTCCTTTATAGCTGCTGAAAATCTCATGACTGTCTTCCAAAGCTGCTATCATCTATCCTACCCTTGTTAGTCTTTCTGGTTCTCCCTACTTTTATGGGCTTGGAAACTTGCTTGAAAAGTTGTTTTCACTCAGGAAAACATCAAACAGTGTGTATATGTGTGGTGGGTAAAATATTAGTGTGGGAACAAACTACGAAATTTCACCAAATTCTCACTACTGTCTTTGGTTTTTATGTTTTCCTATGTTGAAATGGCTAAATAACAGAGTTTGGCCAAGACAGATTATACCTCCCAAATATATTTTACATCCAACATTTCTTCATCTCAGCTCACCACCCCACCATCATCTCTCACCAGGATTACTATGCCAGTTTTACTACTGTATTCCACTTTTCTCCTCTTAAACCTAATTTCCAAAAAGCAACTGGAATATTCTTTCAAAATGTCAGCTGGATCACTACATTCCATGTTTAAAAAACCTCTTCCTGTTAATATACCCATTTCCCTTGAGCTTCAGTAACTCTTGATTCCTCAAAATGACAAAATTCTGCTGTCCTGTGGCTTGGGTGTGTAACATTTGCCTCTGAAATAGCGTGCCCCTTTCTTTCCCAGGCTGGCTCCCTTTCATCCTTTTTAATCTCAGATTTTAGTCAGAGGGGCCTTGCCAGTGATAAGTACTCTAAAGTCTCACAGAAGTAAACTAATTCACTCATTGTTGTCTTCAAAGATGAGTATGTTTTCTATATATCCTTTTTCTGTTTAGTGATACCTTAAAGATATTCGAACAGAAATCCTATTTTTGCTGACATTCCTTATCTAGCATGGAATTCTCCTACCCTGTAAGTATAGTGATAGAAATGAATTGAGAAAGAGGATAACATCTATTTTCAAGTTTTGTTATTTGGAGTCCATTTGTTAGTATGAGGCCATAAATGCTCACATTTGACTATATGCTGAGCCAAAAAAAAAAAAAAAATAAGAACCATCACATAATTAGATAATGTCCAAACATGAATACTTGCATGGATATAAAGCACAATCACTATTAATCTCTCTGGCCGTTAGTTTTTCTCATGAAGGGAAAGCACCATTTCCTTATCTCTGTTTATACTCAAATTAAGTTGACATAATAAACTGATGAAAGCCACCTGGTAAATAAAGTTTTTAAGAAGGGATCTTACCTGTCTGCTTCTGGAAGTTGGTTAATTTTTCTGGTTATAATGTTGAAAATTAAGTTTTCTTTGGCAGTATCATCCGGTTCATGATTTTCCATCTTGAGTATTAATTTTTCAAAATATGTATCTATAGAAAAATGAGTAAGTCTTAAGACCACACATCTTTAGAAACAACTAGTTATAAACTGAAGTCATACTCTACAAAATCAATGCATATACATCATTAACAAAAATAATAATTTCCAGGTGATAACAGAAACCAGAACATAAAAGGGACAACAAGGGGAGACTGGAAATACAGAATATAATCCTTAAAGATAGGCAATTTGGGGGCCCTCCTTGGTGGCACATTGGGTTAGAGCATAGCAACTAGTCTCAGCCACCTCAGGACAAGTTTGATCCCCTGCCAAGGAGTGTGGCAGATTTCTCCTGTCTAGCCCACTACTCCCCTCAGCAGTGTACTTCAAGAATCTACCTGTTCTGCCCCTCATTCTGTCTGGTAAATCCTCTCGCCATACCTGTACCCCAGTTCTGTATACATAAATAAATCAATCTTTAAAACTGATATTAACCAAAATTACTTACATTCATCAATTAGATATTTTAAAGATAAGCTGGTATGAGAAAGTATTTGCAATATAACTGACAAAAGAGTAAATAGTATACAGAACATAGAAAAAAGAAAAAGAAAAAAAGGCAAGCAACAGGAGAAAAATTGACCAAAAGTTTTGAACAATCACTTCACAAAGTGAAAGAATGCTTAACCTGGTCAAATTCAAGGAAACAGAAACATGCAAGATGCCAGTGTGCACTTAGGTTAGCTTAAATCTGACAATTTCAATTAATGACAAGAATGTTAGGGTGGTGGTGCTGGTGGAAGTGGAACCCGCCCAATTTGGCCACACTGGGAAAGGTATTCCGTAAGTGGGTAAAAGTTCTGACCTCGCAGCCCACAACAGGTCACAGTGGTGTCCTCGTTATTAATTTCCTATAAAAGACAAAGGCACCTTAAGGTTTACCATGCATTTACTTTCACCTCATTCAGATTATATACAAAACAGGCTATGAGTAACTAAAATTGGGCCTGTGAAAAAATAAGGCCAGTCGCTGTGAACAGGCTATAAATCCAAGATTAAATTATGTTGTCGGCATTCTACTCCCCCTCTCCTGGCTTCATTGAAACAAAAAGTAAAAAGGCTCTGGGCGCCCAGGGGCGATTCCTCCCCTTGCTACTAGGTCCGGGATCCCAGCTCCATGCTGCCGGGAACAACGTGTCACCATGCTGAGCTTCTAATACCAAGGCAGTTACTGTACCCCTTTACCCTAAGTGCCAGTACCTTACTCTCCCAGCAGTAGGTTGCTCCTCCAATATTCCCCAGCCGCATTGAGGCTCACAGTAACCTTCGCCCAGCTCGCCAGGGAGCAGCCATGTTGTTGACACGTGACTGGCCCGCGGGGCGCGCGCCTTCGCGGCTGCTGATTGGGTTCTCCGCGTCGCGGTTCGGAGCAGTGGCCACGGCTTCCTGCAGACCCGCCTCCAACCGGGAGAGTAGTTGAGCCTCGCAGTGTGGATTTTAGGTGAGCTCGGAGAGTACTAGTTATCAACTACCCCCACTTCCCGGGACTGACATTGTGAAACTTTGGCATGAAAGTTTTGTGACCCTAAACCTGCCCTTTCACTGAAAAGCTACCTTGTGCAAATAACCTATGGGTCAGTGGAACTTACCTTTTAGGTGTTAACATAGAGTACAGGAAAATTGCCCAGTTATATACCATGGGTGTACCGCTCCATTTATTTTTCAGTTCTCTCTTGGATCATATGCTTCGTCATGATTTGATTGATTGTCTCACTATAATAGAGCAGGATCTTTTTTTTTTTTTGGAGGATCCCTTCTGCCCTAATGAGTACCAGTTGCAACAGGATTGACTGAATGTGGCCAAAGAAATTCTTTAAAGAGCACATGGGACTATGGTGATGGCACATGAGTAAAGTGATAGTGGGAAGTCCACGGGGATTGCAGCTGAGATGAAAAAAAAAGTACAAAATGAAGAATAATGTAAAATATATATATTTAAAGAATTTCTTATATATGTGTATTTCTTATATATATACTTCATATATTCTTCAAAGAGCTAGGGTAGCTGTTAGCTCTATCAGTCAGGACGGTTTGAGAACCAAAGTGTTGGATCAAGACTCTGAAGACCTCTAGCTCTGTTTTTACCCTCACAGCCTCTTTCCTCATCTGTAAAGCAGAAAAGGAAATAATACTGGATTTTATTAATCCGTGATATTGTGAGGCTCTAATGAAAATGCTGAACAAGATTGTTTTGAAAATCAGTAGGTTTTATCAAAGGGGAAATTGGTGTTCCAGACAGAGGGGTTTGATACATAAGATAAACAGAAGAAGAGCCTTCTCAACTCGTGGGCCAAGAGAGATTTATCTGATATCAAATCTTCTCTAGTCAGTAATCTAAAAAATAAACACAGGTTCTCAGGTTCTGAGGCAGAAAGTCAGTACTAACTGCAAATGGAAATTTGAAGATAGATGCAGAGAAAGTTGAGGAAAATCAGTTAATCTAACTATAATGTGTGTGAATACTTTGTTTCCTAGCATACCACTCCCATTTATTATTTTATTTCAGGTTCATTTTTAATGTTTTGAAGCTAATTTTGAAATTAAAAAATGTTAATACTGTTCCTTATCAGTAGCCCATTCTGGAAAAATAAAGGTAATTTGAATATATTTGTTACAAAGCAGAGAGTAGGGTACCCCATAACCCCTAAACCTACCTCCTCTAACTTGTTTCCGCTATCCATCACATCAAGACAAAACATACTCTGTGCGCAAGACCCTTAATGGAAAGGAACTTTCATACAATTATGCAATAATGAGAAAAAAAGGGAAAAAATAGATAAAAGTTTCCAAATGAAGCACTCATAGTTACCCATATCCTTGTAGTTAAATGTCCAGCCAAACAGGGCTGGCCCACAGCAGGGCTATTGAGGCCAGAAAACTGCCACAATGTAAGGCACCTCCTGATGGGGACTCACAGGAAGGGGCCAGAAAGGGCACAGTTGGTCTGAGACAGAAGGAACAAAATCAAGATAAAAGCTACTATTGCTAACCTCCCCATGGGTCTCTCACCCACATCTGTTTCAACCAGTCCGGGACCAAGAAGCAAGCACAGTTCCTCCACATGTCTCTGCTCCATGTGCCTCCAGGTTTCCTCTGTCTTTCCATACTTCCTCCTTCCCTCCTCTGTCTCTCTACTTCCCCTCCTCAGCTCCATGTGCCTTGGGTGGGACAGGGAACCTAAAACCTTGCATTTTCCTGGGAACCACCGTGTACATATTGAGGTTAAAAATATTAAAGGGAATTATGAACTGAGCACAAAAGAATGGTAAAATTTTAAGTAGATAAAGGACCTTACAAGTAAGAGGCAGCTATCAGAAAATATAAGGTATTTAAAGAAATGACTAATATGGCTTGGTTAATGTTTAAGGTTAAGGAAAGAAAATGAAATCATCTACAAAAGGAAAATGTTCAGTTCCAACGTTTAGAGAAAATTAAAATGTCTGGAACTGAAACAACAGAACATGACATTATTGGTTTCCGTTTACTCTCAGACTTCTAATGAGGTTGTGGTAACTTAAATCTGTTCCCCACAAGGACTTTATAGTAGCAAATATATTAAATTACATTGAAAAATCAGTTTATATTATACCCTACTATTTAATGACTTGCTATAGACTTTGAATAAGAGAGTTTTTATACTGTCTATCTAATTCATGGTTGTTTAACTGTTAGGCTCCATGGTACCAAAGAGGTCATAATTGTAGTTTCTAGATTTGCATAGCTGTAGATTTATTTTCACAAAAATATAAAAGAAGAAAATTTCTAGTGTTCCCTTCACACACTTAATTTCCATTTCAAGGTTTTAAGTCAAACTCTAAAATATAGTGTTCTGCTTACTAGGCTCAACAAAATGAAATTTCACTATGGCTTTTCTACATTTATCTGCATCTTAATTATGTAGAAACTATGAAACCAACTGATACAGAATAATGGGAAATGTTGAAAAAGTATGCTATAAATGCAAAGTTAAGAATTTATAGAATGCTATAAATGCAAGGTTAAGGATTTGCTCTCCTTTGTATGCTTTATTTTCAAAGACACATTAGTTATTGAATATGGGAGTGAAGTAATCGTGGTTGCACTTTGATAACACTCCAAGTATAGGAGGAGAAAGTATGACATATAGAACCAGTGATACTCATTAGTGTATCCACATCAAAAAGGCAAAGACATCTTGTACTCAAAAGCAGAAAGTCAAATTCCTGCTTATACCTGGGTTCCTACTGTTCAGTAAGGTCACGGCAACATTATCCAGCTTTCAGGTCATGGCAACATTATCTATCTTGCTGCACAAGCCAGAAACACCTGTCCTACATCACTGAAATATAGACTAACCAATCTTCCTTGATTTTCCTCCTCCAAATCCTTCACACCATTTATCTCTCACATAAGCACTGGGATTACTCTTGAGTCTCAGTTTCCATTCTGTCTTCTTTCACCTATTCTTCATGTAGCAGGTATGGCTGATTTTAGCTGTGCACTGAAGGGAGGGAGGAATAGAACTGTGATATGCCCAACAAACATAGCTGTTCTGGAGTAGCAGATACAGAACTATTTGTCTCTGTTCCTAAAAATGAAGGCAATTGTTTGACTTCACAAAGGCTTTGAGAAATACTGAAAGAGAAGAGATAATTTTACACTTTCATAGTCTTCCTGAACTTGTTCTAATAATATGTTGACACAGAAAGTAGCTAATTCATTCAAAATAAATGTAATCTATTTATCCCCACCATTACCATGCTAATCTAAACCACTGTCATCTCTCACTTGAATTTATACACAATTATCTGTCATCAAGACACATTCATGAGATAGCACCCTGACTTCAGAGAAAATAGTTGATGCAGGAAGATTTCTTATTTTTCAAAGATGATTTTTTTAAAAGAGTAACTTCCAGTTTCTGAACATCACAGACCCTTCCTGTTGGTCATAACATTTGTAAAATGCTGAACAAAGCTTATAAAAGTGATTTTTTTTGAGATGCTGGGAAACAATCAAAAAGTGTGTAATATTCTTTCCACTCTAAAAGTTCAAATCTTTTTTTTCAAAGATCTATTTATTTATGCATACAGAACTGGTATACAGGCCAGAGGTGCAGGGGCAGTGAGAGGATTCACCAGAGACACAGTGGGATGCAGAGTAGACAGATCTACTAAGTACACAGATGAGGAGAGCAGTGGGAGAGACAGAAGAGGTCTGCAGCACCATGTGAATCACCTCCGGTGCCAGGGATCCAACTCCCACAAAAGCGGCTGTGGCCAACTTGCCGTGTTGCATCCTAACCTGTTGCATCACCAGGGAGGCCAAAGAATTCAAATCTAAAGTTTTGAAATGCCTGCACAACTGGATGTTAAAAGGCAAAGACCTAGAAAAGGGAGCCACAAGAAAGAGATGGGGGTTCAAAGTCCATGTAGAAAATTCCTTCAAATCTTTGACTGACACAACTCCATGTGCAGTAAGTAAATAGACCTTAAGGAACCCAATGGACAGCAACAGCACAAAGATGAGAAGAGGTGAAGTGGTATTCCAGCCACTGTTAGATATACTGTTTGAGTTTAAATATTTCCAAGTTGTATAGACTGAGTGAAAAATTTGGATATTCTGTTGAACAGTTTGAAGTCTCACATCTAAGAAGTACCAAGAACCAAAGTGTATGCCCTAAAACTAAGGTTAAAAAACAAACAACCTAATCAATGCCATTAAAAGAAAAATAACGTTAAACAATAAGAAAGGAGAAAAATGAAATGGTAAAGGAAATCAATGAAATGGACATGACAGAAAATAGAAAAAAATCAATCATAGCTCTTTGAAAATGTTAATGAAATCAGTAGACCTGAGAAATATCAACCAAAGACAGATAAATATCTTTATTTTTTTACTGAAAGAGGGATCATCCATTCAGATTCTACATGTATTAACAGGATAAAGAGGGGTTGTTATGACTAACTTTAACTCAGTATGTTCAACAACTTAGATGAAATAGACAAATTGTTTTCTCTAGTTGTTATCTGCTTATACAGGGTTACCCTTTATTTTTGTAGACTATCTTATAACTGTTCTTGCTAAATCCAATATGAATAAAGATAGTTTTAATATTTTCCAACCTGAATACCTTTTATTCCCCTCAATGGAAATTACTTATATGTTCATTTCACTTAAGTTCTCAAATTTATTGGCTTTAATTATTCAAAATAACCCTTCTCAAATCTGTAGAATCTTTAGTAATTTCACATCTCTCCTGATATCAGTCATTTATGTCTTCTTTTTTATATGTCTAATCCATCTGGCTAATAGTTTGTCATATTACTTTAAATAATATGTTATATTATTTCAAGTAGCCTGCTTTTTATTTCATTGATTTTTTCCATTGATTTTTCTGACTTTCAATTTGATTGTTTTTTTTTTCTGATCCAAATTATTTTCTATGTTATCATTATATAATATTTACATTGCTCCTCTTTTTGTAATTTCTTTTTTTTTTTTTAAAGATTTATTTATTTGTACATACAGAAGTGGCGTACACAGGCCAGAGGCTCAGGGGCAGTGAGAGGCTTCACCAGAGACAGAGCGGGGAACAGAACAGGCAGATCTACGAAGTACACTGCTGAGGGGAGCAGTGGGCGGGTCAGGAGAGGTCTGCCACGCCATGTGGTCACCTCCGGGGCAGGCGGGAATTGAACTCATGCGGAAGTGGCTTTAGATTCTCAGTGCAGTGCTTTAACCCGCTGCGCCACCAGGGAGGGCCTGTAATTTCTTTTGAGAAAGCTAAAGTCATTAGTGTGAGATCCAATTTCCCCCTAAAATGTGTGTTTCCTGCTACTAATGTCCATTTATGTACTGTTTTAACTATATCACACAGATTTTGAAATTTGTTTAATATTTTAATTCAGTTCAAAGTGCTTTCTAATTTCTCTTTACTTCTTTCTTTGATTTATGGATTATTTAGAAATGTGTTTATTTCCCAAAGTTCTAGTTTTCCAGATACCTTTCTACTACTGATTTCTAATTCAATACCATTTGGTCAGAGAATATAAGTTGATATTAACCTTTTTAAAATGTATTTATTTTTAAAGTCCAGATTCTGGTCAATCATAAATATTTCATGTGTGGTGAAACAAAAGTATATTGTGTTAAGTGATCTAAAAACATCAATGAGGAAGAGTTGGTGATAGCATTGTTTAGGAGGTATGTAGCTTTTCTGACTACCAATGGCTCTTTTCCCTCTATGTTGTCTGGGTGCCCAAATTTCTCTTTTCTTAAAAGGAGACCAGTTATAAGATAAGAGCTCGCTCAAATCTAATATACCTCATTTTAATATGAAACTATAAAGACCATATTTCCACATAAGTATATATTCAGATATACTGGGGATTGAAACTTGAAAATACATTTTGAATGGATACAATTCAATTCACAACATCATTTCAAATTTAGCAATATCTATCTTTAGGTAACATAACACTACAAAAACTGAAATTCCTAAAACTGTATATTCATTTCTTCTCATTCTATGAGATATTGTTCCCAACAGTTGATTTCTTTTTATAAGGTATAGAAAAAACTTATTACTTTATATTTCAATAGTCATTTATTTTTTGAAAGAATTTTTAAAAGTAGGGATATTTATGTTTACCTATGTATTTTCTATCTCAAGTGCTCTTTATTCTTTTTATAGATTCATTTTCTACCTGGTATCATTTTCCATCTACCCAGAGTATTCTCTTTAACATTTCATAGAATACAAGACTTCTGGTGATTAATTATTTCAAATTTTCTAAAGGTATTTATTTAGACTTAATTTTTTTGAATTGTGGTAAAAATACATAACATTAAATTTACTACATTAACCTTTTTAAGTGTAGTTTAGTAGCATTAAGTATATTCACATTGCTATGTAGCCATATATCAACGTGCCCAGATATGCAGCGGCAAGGCTAATTTGTTGGGGCTAAGGGTGCTTGGACTCAGCCCACTGCCTATGGGATGTTTCCCCTTTTCTGCCCCAGTAAAACTAGCTCCATCCAGGTGTGCCTGGCCATGGTAACAGGATCAAGGGATGCCCTAACCTGAGTGTAGGCCAGTCTGAGCAGGGACCAGGCTTACCTCACTTTTTTATCTGGCGCTAGGAGCCTATATGACGCAATCAGTTTTGACCTGAGTAAGCTAAATGAACCAGTCAGGTTCAAGCTCTCTAGCTGTCACTCCATCTTGAGTTAATGTGTTCAGATTGAAAGTGAAAAATTAGCTGATTGGTGTTAAATGGTGCAATCAGATGCTTAGGATTGAAAACAGTTCTATCAGGCTTGTAAGGTATGGGACCCTCAAGACAATATAATGCAGTTTGGGTCATGAGTGAACATCTGGCCTCAGAAGATAGAAAAATTCATTAGACCACCTTTGAAGAAGGATTCAGCAGACAGCCTCCAAAGACAGTCAGCAGTCAACCTTTGTGTGACTCAACAGATTTCTGTAAACTTCTAGACTGCTAGGCCTCCAGATCTCCAGGATGCCATACACCTTCACAGAGACTTGGCTGCTACACCTACCTCTGGTCCAACTTCTGATATAACGTGCAAGGGGCACCCTCATTCTCAGCCTGGTATCTTGAACAACTGTTAGCTATTGGTATGTACCAGCCACTCACAAAGAGCTATCTACAGCCTCTTGTTCTCAGGCACCACCTCCTGGTGCTGTGGAGTCCTTTGCTGTCTGTTCTGGCATCCAGCCCAGCTTTCAGACTATTGCTGCTGCAGTGTCACCTCATCTTTGGGATGAGCAGTCTTTGGGACTTTTGGACTCTGTGGACATTATTTGGGTTGAAACAACTGGCCACTTGTGGCCTTAGACACTCTTTCCTTTCCCCCAATCTTTTCTTTGTTAAATAAACCCTGTTGTTGGACCCTACGCATGAGTGGTCTTGCAATTATATGCATGGGTGAGAACTCAATGACAGTAATATGCCCCTGTTCTTAGCACTGTCCCTTAGTGCTATTGTCACACTTTATTTTAAGTGTCCACATTTTGATCACTGTTTTAGGTACTCTTTAAGAACTATTTTAATAATACACCATGCCTCTGGCTTTTTCTTGGAACTCAGAGAGTCTAGATTCATGAAATGCTAACTACCCCTCTCTTCTTATTCCAGCTTTTGGTTACCAACTTTATATTTTGTCTATGATTTTGACTACATTATATACTATTTATGTGTGCAACCATACATTATTTGTCTTATTGTACTGGATTCATTTAGCATAATGTCCTTAAGTTTTGTCCATTTTTTAGCAAATGAAGATTTAAGTCTTTTTAAAGACTGCATAGTATTCTAATGCCTGTATATTTATGATATAATTTTTTTATTCACTCATTTGTTGATGGGCATTCAGATTATTTCTACCGCTTTGTTATTGTGAATAATGCTACAGTGAACAAGCAAGTATCTCTTCAAGATCCTGATTTGAATTCTGTTAGCTACAAAGAATTAAAAAACCATGGGGAGTTGGATTCAGGACTCCTATGCTTACCTCATTTTTCAGATACCCAAGTTCCTATATAAAGTGGGATTGCATATAACCTATGCAATCCTCCCATACACTTTAAATCATCTCTATATTACTTATAATACCTAATACAATGTAAAGTTATGTAAATAGTTGTGCTATTACTGTTTAGGTAATAATGCGAAGCGTATGAAGTAATATCTAATAGTGGTTTTTTTTTTTAAAGATTTTATTTTATTAGTACATACAGAACTGGGGTACAGGCCATAGGCTCAGGAGCGGTGAGAGGCTTCACCAGAGACAGAGTGGGGAGCACAACAGGCAGATCTACAAAGTACACTGCTGAGGGGAGCAGCGGGCGGGTCAGGAGAGGTCTGCCACACCATGTGGTTATCTCCAGGGCAGGCAGGGATCGAACTCATGTGGAAGTGGCTTTAGCTTCTCAGTGCAGTGCTTTAACCCTTTGTGCCACTAGGGAGGGCCATCTAGGAGTGGTTTTAATTTGCACATCCCTAATGCTTAGTGATGTTGAACATACTTTTATGTGCTTATTGGATGTTTGCATATACATATATATTTTAAATTTCTATTAACCTTTCTATGTCCATTTTTATATTAGATTATTTTTGTCACTCTGGTTTAGTTAAAGGAGATACTTACATATTTTGAATACTAACCCCTTAATAAATATTTGACTTGTAATTTTTTTCCCACCTGACAACTTTTCTTTCCATTCTATTGTTTTCTTTTGACATGCAGAAGATTTGAAACTTGATGTAGTCCATTTGTCTATTTTTATGCCTGTGTTTTGTTGTCATGGCCAAATATCATTGTCAAGCCCCATGTTCTAAGTTTTTCTTATATGTTTTCTTTAAGAAGTTTTGTAGGCTTTGGTCTTATAAATAGGTCTATCCATATTTTCAGTTTAGTTCAACAGAGAAATTCAAATTCATTCTTTTGCATGTAAACATACAGTTTTCCTAACACAATTTGTTGGCAAGATCACCCTTTTCCTATTGTGTAGTCTGGTAACCTTGTCAAAAATCATTTGGCAATTATATGTAAAAATTTGTTTCTGGGCTATTTATTTTGCTCCCTTTTGTATTTGTGCACGTTTCATTTTCTCTGCTTCTAGGTAGAAGTGGAATTGCTGGATTTAATGCAGATCCATTTTTAATCTCTTGAGAAATTTTTATACTAGTTTCTAAAGGAACTGTCTACATTCCTACCAACAGTAAAGGAAGCTTCCTTTTTCTCCTTTTTCTCCACATCCTAGTCAACATTTGTTGTTTCTGGTCTTTTTGATATGGGCCATTCTCACAGGTAAGAGGTGGTATCTCATTTTTGTTTTGATTTGCATTTCCTCGATGATATATGATAGTGAACCTTTTTTCATGTGCCTGTTTGCCATCTGTATGTCTTCTTTGGAGAAGTGCTCATTTGTTCTGCCATTTTGTGATTAGGTTATTTGCTCTCTTTCTGTTGCGTTGTATGAGTGTTATAAAAATGTTGAATATCAGCCCCTAGTCGTATGTATGTTGTACAAATACTTTCTATCACTTAGTAAGATATCATTTGCTTTAGAGATGGTTTCTTTTTCTATGCAGAGACTATTTAGTTTGATATAATTGCATTTATTTATATTCTCTTTTGTTTCCCTCATTGTTGAAATGAAACTACAAGACATCTCTGAAACCAATGTTATAGAGTGTTTTGCACATGCTCTTGTATTTATTTTATGATTTCAGGGCTCATATTCAATTCTTTTGCCCATTGTGAATTGATTTTTGTCTAGTCCTTTTTGGTTTTTTTATTTTTTATGGTGTGAGGCATGGTCTACTGTCATTATTTTTCAAAAGATTTATTTATTTATGCATACAGAACTGCGGTACAGGCCAGAGATGCTGGGGCAGTGAGTGGATTTCACCACAGACAGAGTGGGGAACAGAAGAGGCAGATCTGTTAAGTACAATGCTGAGGAGAGCAGAGGGCGAGACAAAATTCTGCCACACTACGTGGGTCACCTCCCTGGCTGGGGATTGAATTTGTGGCTGAAGCAGCTGTGGCTAGCTTTTCAGTGCTGCGCTTGAACCCATTGCACCACCAGAGAGGGCCCATAGTCTCATTGTTTTTCATGTAGCTGCCCAATTTGTCCAGCACCATTTATTGCAAAAATTGTTCTTGCACCAGTGTATATCCTAGATTTCTTTGTCATAGAGTAACTCCATTTAGGTATGAGTTTATTTCTGGACTCTAAATTCTGTTTCATTTGTCTGGTTTTGGATCTAGTACCATACTGTTTTGATTATTATATTTTTATAATATATTCTGGAGAGTTTGGGAGTATGATATCACAATCCCCATCTAATTGCTTTAACTAGGACTTCTGATGCAATGTTCACTAGTAGGGCTGAGTGTGGACATCCTGATCTTGTACCAGATCTTAGTGGAAAAGCTTTCAGGTTTTCACCATTGAGAGTGCTATCTGTGGATTTGTCATATATGGTTTTTATTATGTTGCTATATTTCATTAAATTTTTTGAGGGTTTTCATCATCAAATGCTTTCTTACCATGTATTGATATCACCATATGGTTTTTATCTTTCATTTTATTAATGTAGTGATTTACAGATGTTTAATAACCCTTATGTTCCTGATATAAATCTTACTTGGTCATAGTGTATAATCCTTTTAATGCATATTGAATTTGGTTTGCTAAGATTTTGCTTAGGATTTTTGCATTATATTCATTGGTCTCTAGTATTCTATTTTGTGTTGTCTCTGTCTGGTTTTTGGTATTAGGTTAATGTAAGCCTTATAAATGTGCTTGGAAGTATCTCTTGTTCTCATTTTTTTTTTTTTAAGTTTGAGAAGACAAGTATTAGCTCATGTTTGAAGGTTTGGTAGAACACTTGTGAAAATGTCTGAGTGTGGACTTTGTTTTTTTGGAGACTTGAATAACTGTTTCATTTTCCTTACTTGTAATTGGCTTGTTCAGGTCTTCTCTTTCTTCCCTATTCAGTCTTGGATGTTTGCCTATTTCTAAGAAATTGCCCATCATTTCTAGATTATTCAGTTTACTTTTGAACAAATGCTTATATAATCTCTTATGAACTTGTGAATTTCAGATGTCTGTTGTAACTTTTCTTTTGTTTTTGATGTGAACTTTTTTGTCTTCTCTCTTTTTTATTTCTTGTCTTTTTAGTTTATATTTCATTTATTCTTGCTCTAAATTTAGTATCTCCCTCATTCTAATAGATTTTGCTTTTGTTGTTTTTCCTGTTCATCAAGGTGAGAAATAATATTTATTGAGCTCTTTCAGATTCCTTGATGTGGTTCTGTATTGCTATGTACATCCTTTTATTTTATTTTATTTTATTTTTAAATTTTTTAAAAAAGACTTATTTACTTATTCATACAGAACTGGGATACAGGCCAGAGATGTGGAGGGTGAGAGAATTCACCAGGGACAGAGTGGGGAGCAGAACAGGCAGGTCAACAAAGTACACTGCTGAGGGGAGCAGCGGGCGGGTCAGGAGAGGTCTGCCACTCCATGTGGATCTCCTCCTGCACAGGAGGGGATCAAACTCATGCGGAAGTGGCTTAAACTTCTTTTGCAGTGCATTAACCCGCTGCGCCACCAGGGAGGGCCTGCTATGTACATCCTTTTAATACTGCTTTTGCTGTGCCCCTTAAGATCCGTAAGGTTGTGTCCTTAGTGTCATTTTTCTTGAGGTATTTTTTAGATTTCTTCTTTATTTCCTCATTAACCCAATAGTCATTCAGTAGCGTGTCCAATTAGAGATTTTTTCCTGCTTCCTTTTATTGTAAGGGTGATGAATTCTAGTTTGATACTTCATGCTCATTGAGGTTTTGATTTGCAGTTCCCTTATAATTAGTGAACTCTCTATTGAGATCTTTTGCCTCTTTTTTAAATTTGGTTTTGTTGTTGAGTTGTATGAGCTCTTTATATATTTTGGCAATTTTGTGAGATGTGTGATATGTAAATATCATTTTTCAGCCCATAGGTTGCCGTGTGTGTGTGTGTGTGTGTGACTTTTTTCACATTGCAATGCTGTTTTAGTTTTGTGTAGTCTCATTTGTTTATTTTTGTTTGCCTTGCCATTGAAATTATAGAATTCTGAGATTGATGTCCAGCAATATATTGCCTTTTTTTCCTTCTTTATATATTATGGTTTCTAATCTTATATTAAAACTGTAATCCATTTTAAGTTGATTTTTTTCACATATAAAGTTAAAATAATACACTACTCCACTTCTCTCCTTCTTCCCTATAACCCTCCCTCCCTTCCGTTTTTTTTTGCATATGGTGGTTCAAGTTTCCTAATATTATTTGCTGAAGTGAATTTCTACTCTTCATTGTATGTTCTTGACCCCTTTGTCATAGATTAATGGTCATATTCATGTGGGCTTGGTTCTGGGTTTTCTAGTGTATTTGAGTGATCTTTGTTTCTGCCTTTCCCCTCCTCCCCCCCCCCCCCCCCATATCATACTGCTTTGTAGTAGAGTGAAGTCAGGGAGCATGATACCTATGATTCCTTCATTTCTCTCTCTCTCTTTTTTTTTTCAGTGTTACTTTGCCTATCTGGTTTCATTTGTGGTCCATGCAATTTTTTTAAGAATTGTTTGTTCAATTTCCTTGAAAAATGTCATTGGAATGTTGATAGTTACTGCATTGAAACTGTTAATTGCTTTAGTAACATCATTTTAACAATATTCACCCTTCCAATGTGTGAATGCAGGATACCTCTTTATTTCTTTGTGTCTTTTTAAAATATTTCTTTTGTCAGCATCTTATGGTTTTTAGTGTACATGTCCTTTATCTCTTTTATTAAATTTGTTCCTACATATTTCAGCTTTTTCAATGGGATCATAAAAGGAATTTTCTTAATTTTTCTTTATTCTAATTCACTCTTTATATATAGTAATGAAACATGTTTCTGTATATTGATTTTTATGCTCTAACTTTATTCATTTTTTTCTTAGTTTATTTTTTTGATAGTGTGATTAGGGTTAATTTTCTCTATCTGTGATCTATAAATGATTTTATCTATAAATAATGACCATTTTGATTCTTTACAGATTTGGATTCCTTTTGTTTTCTTCTTGCCTAATTTCTCTAGCTAGTACTTCAAATGCTATATTGAACAGTTGTGCTGATAATGGAAATCCTTGTCTTGTTCCTGATCTTGAGGCTAACATTTTTACTTACACCATTGAGGGTGACATTAGCATTGAATTTGTCATATGTGGTGTTTATTATGATTTTTTTTATCCCCCAAATACTGGACAAATTTATCATAAATGGGTATTTAATGAAGTGATTTTTTAGTATCGGTTGATACAATCATGTAATTGTTCTTTCTTTTTGTTGATGGGATGAATAACATTGATTGAGTTACATTTGTTGAAACATCCTTGCATCCCTGAAGTGAATACCACTTGGTCATAGTGAGTGGTTCTTTGAATGTATTGCTGGATTCAATTTTTTAAGACTTTGTTGAGAATTTCCACATCTATATTTTTCAGAAATACTGGTTTGTGGTTTTCTTTTGTTATACTTCATTTGCCTGGTTTCAGAAGTAAGGTACTGTTGCCCCTGTAAAATGTGTTTGAGAGCTTTCTCCACTCTCAATGCTTTTGAAGTGTTTAAGAAGGATAGAGATTAGATCTTTGAAGTTGGGAGAGTTCACCAGTGAAGTCAGGTAGTTCTGGACTTTTATTCTTATTGAGACTTGATTATTCTTTCACTTCCTATGCTTGCAGTGAGTCTCTGCAGTCTATTTTATCAGATTTTGCTCTTGGAAGGTTTTGTTTCTAAAACTTTGCCAGTTTCTTCCTGCTTTTTATGTCATTTGTGTTTCTGTGGTAATTTTGTTCTTCACCCTTTTCATTCTGATTTTTTATATTAGGATTTCTCTTACTTTCTCAGTGTACCTAGCTAAGAGTTTGTTAATTTTGTTTGTCCTTTCAAAGAACAAGCTTTTCATCAGTCATGTAAGCTCTCTTTTCAGTATGTATTTAATTGTTATCTTCTTGCATTGTTTACTACCTTTTTCTGAATTGCGGTATCATTTATGCTTTTTCTAGTTCCTTCACAAGTGAAATTAGATTGTTTATTTCTGACTTTTTTCTTGATGTGGGTCTGTTTTGTTATACCAATTTTATTATATCACAGAGGCTCTAGTAACTCCTCTCTTCATTTTCTTTGACCCAAGTGTTTCATATCCATGTGCTCAGGGGTTTTCCTTCCTAATTTTATTTTGTGGTTAATTTCTAGCTTCATACCTGTGCTTAGAAAAAAGATACATGGTATAATTTCAGTCTGCTATTTTGTGCCCCAAAATGTAATCTACCCTGAGAATGTCCCATGCTCACTTGAGAAGAATGATTTTTCATTTCTTTTGGGATGGAAAGTTCTGTATATGTTTATTAAGTCCATCTGATTGATTACGGATCCATCCTTCCCTTGTCTTCTTTATATATGGATCTATTGATGTAATTTGTGTGTTGAGATTGCCTACTACTATTGTGTTGCTGTCAATGACTTACTTTACTTTTGTTAGTAGTTGCTTTATATATTTAGTTGCATCAGTGTGGGTCTGCTAATCCTAAATGGCCTATCTAGCCTCTATTTTGTTACCTACAGTTCTGTATTCCTAAAGCAAGATCAGAACTACCTGGTCATGGGATACCAACCCTAAGAGGTAACTTTCAAATCAATGAAGAGCATAAAGGTAGATCACCCTGGGAAGAGTATGTATCACGAGATATGACCAGGAATGCCTGGGGGGCTGATGACAGATGCATAAACTTACTCCTGACTTATACATCATTAGGAGGTATGACTGGGAATGCCCTGGAGGCTGTTAATTGATGCATAACAAAGGGCCCAGAAGGAGACAGTGGAATGCCTTATTGATGAGATTGAAATCCTGACTGGGGAGTCAGGGCTTGATCTATATACTAAGATATCAGCAGATGAGAAATATAGTTCCACTCACCCTGCTTCTTCTACTTCTACCTCTCATTTTCTACTTCCTTATATGACTAATGCTGTGTGACTGGTTTATCAATAAAAAGGCCAGGATCTTGCTCTTCAGCAGCATCTTGCATTATATAGCCTGCTCCATGACTCCTGTGTCTTTATCAGTGTGGTGTTGCCTGATGCATGCAGCACACCTATGTTGGGTACATAAATATTAATGATAGAATTATCATCTTGAGGGATTATTCCCTTGATCATTAAAAGTGACTTCCCTTGTAACTAATTATCTCTTTTGCCTAAAAGTCTAGTTTGTCACATGAAAATAGAAGCTCCTGCTTTTTTCTTTGTGTTATTGGACAGTAATACTTTTCTAGAGTATTTCAACCTAGACTTCTGTATACTGTTATACCTTTTTATCCAAAATATGACTGATCATTTCTTGATCTTGTGGCTAAGATCAAATGTAATATGCCATTCAGTCATTTGATTGGTGAGCTTAGCACATTCACATGTAATTCATTCATGATTATTGACATGATGCTAAATTACTGCCATTTTATCTTTTATGTGTACCATGAGGTTTGTATTAAACTTTATCTAAAGTAGTCTATGGTTGGAATCAATTTTTCATGTCTAAACAAATGCAATTTCTTTTCTTTTTACTGTTTTACTATTTCACTTTCTTATTGTTGATGTTTCAATTTTATGACAAATACCTTAATATTTTGTGTTCTTTTCATGTAGAACTCCTTTCAACATTTTCTATAGTGTGGATCTGGTGGTATATACTATAGTTCTATAGTGTGGATATAGATGGTATATACTATTTGCTTTTGTTTACCAGGTAAAACTACTATTCCTCCATCATATTTGAATGATGTTTTTTCAAGATAAGAGTATTAACTGGTGGTTTTGTTTAAGAATTGTGACCATGCCATTCTATTCTTCCCTATTCTTTAGTTTCTTTGGGAACTATGACTGCTGTCATATTTGTCTTGTTGGTGTGCCCTTACATGATTTGTCAGCAGCCAACATCATCAAGACAAGATCCTTCAGCAAAAAGATTACAACTTGCTGAACGCTCAGATGATTAACTATTTTTAATTAATGTATGCAATTTTGGACTTAATACCATTGCACATCGCTTAGTAGACTATAGTATGGTGTTTGTGTAACTTTTATATACAAAGGGGAATAAAAAAATTCATGTATTCACTTTAACATTTGCTTTATTATGGTATCCTGGAATTAAACCTGCAATATCTCCATTTTGTGTTTGCACTTTAGTATTTACATACTTACTGCAAAACTATGATTAGTATGCTTTAAGAAGAAACACAATCAGAAAGGTTAATTTTCCAATTGGTGATATAATATCCTTTATGTAATTGGTTTTGAATTAATATTAACTTACAAAATGAATATATATTTACTGAATGAAAGATACTTGAGATCATTTCCTTTGCTGTGCTTCTTTCTAATTAATTTTGGAATACTGCTTAAACTATATAGGCTAGTGGTAATTAGATAACTATATATCTATCTATAGACTATAGTAACCATAGGTTAGGAAAACAATTGTGAGAGTTGGTGTGCAGCAACAATGAGTAACACATAAATTTTGTGACTAGTATATATATATTTGTATACACAATAATACAGAGTAACACATACACAACTTATCTCTATGAGCTGCCATGGTTTGACTTATAGGTCTGTGAACTCTTAATCCTGAGGACATAATGAGGGAAGTACAATCTTTACTTCTTATTTTACAGGTGAGGAAACTTAGGTGAGTATAGGGAGAAATTTAAGTGTACCTTTCTATAATTCTAAATTTGAATGTATCACAATAAGGGGTGAAATAAGTTGTTCACTTGGTTAAGTCAAGGCAGTATTTGAACCTTGAGAGTGGAACTCTGGACTGTAAATACTTCTAAATTATCTTGTCTTTACTTACTTACTGTGGTTTATCTAACTTCATTTTTGGACTCCAATTCATATTAAAATTCACTAATTTCCACTTTCAGACCTTAATTAGTCACTTTGGCAAATGCTTTCAAAAAACAAGTAAAAATACTGATAGCCTTCCTAGCTTTTTCTATTTTAAAGGCAAGCTGATATTAGGAGTAAGGTACAAATCTTTTCAGTTCTCAGTTGGCAGGGGAGGTGAACATAAGACGGCGTTGCTGTGTTCTCTAGATTATTGACTTAGGACATTAAGAAATATAATACTCAGAACTTAGTTACTATAAACCAAATGGGCCAAAGACATGGAGAGAAAATTCACCAAAGAAAACAAGAGACCAATGTGCTGAAGTAATGTTGGAATTGTGGCATGAGAATGAACTAGGATGGGAATGGGAAAGGGAACTTTAGAAGTGCTGATGTGAAAAATTTAAATTTATTGACAAGGTTGAGAGTAAATAATGCATTGAAAGTATGAATAATTTAAGATTTCCTAATAACTTTTTAGAAAGCAGATTAAAGTTTAGGGTATTTATATACACCCCTGAAGACAAGGTATAATATTTAGCCCAGTATATCCCAAAGAATTACATTTCAACATGTAACCAATGAGAAATTTTATTCTTTTTTATAGCCACATATAGCTAGTGGCTATATTAGACAGCAATAGTCTAGAATACATAGAAAACAAGGTGTTGTAAAGATCATCTATGTGAATACTAGTCACTAAGAGCTTTAGTCAGTCACTAAAAACAATGTGTTAGGCCTATGTGTAGTAAGTCCAAGTTTTCAAGACATAAAACAAAGTCAATTTTTAGTATACATATAAAGTATATATATGTGTGTGTGTGTGTGTATACACACACACACTTTATATGTCATATATATGTATACACAACACACACACATATGGAGGATATCATTTTTTAAATAAAACTGTCAAGGTAAGAAAGAATACAGTAAGGAAAGAGGTATCCTAACTTGATAGTGGTTACCTCTGGAAAATGGAGTAGAAACAGGATAGAGTAGAAGTAAAGAGAGATATTTCAAGTGATGCTTTCTGTATTTTGGATTACTTGAATATATACAATGAGAAGGAACTTATTACTTGTTATGTCATAATTTCTTAAGAGTTACAATATGGCCTGGTTATTTAATTTAGTCCTCCATCTTGTCTGCTTCCTAATCCCATCACCTGCCACCTCTTTCCTCAATTTCATATCATAAATTGTTTTGAAAGTAAACTGCTGCTTGGCTACCTAAATTTATTTTTCTTTAGAAAGAGTGCGTATATTTTAGGTTGTTATTCATGACACCGTAAAACACCTATCTACTCTATTTCTGGGTTGCTTGGCATTTCAATGACCAAATCTTTAGTTTAAGATAAATATGGTTGAGATAAGCAGAATGAACTGAATGTTTCTATTTGATTCATTTCCTGGATTAATATTTGTGTAGCTCAAAAATGCTCTAGAGCTACAGCCACTCCACAGCCCACCTGTGCCTATGCAGGTGTTTCTTTCCACCCATTCTCTCCCTCTGCAGGCCTCCTGCCTACCTGTGATCTGTACCATGCCGTGAGCTCTTTGTACTGACCTCCCTCAGGTCAGGGGAGGCCTCTTCCTAAGACTGCCTGCCTGCAACCATGCAGGTCTCTTTCCCTGCAAACCTGTCCCTTTCAGGGCAGCTCTTCCTGCCCACTTGCACCTAACCAAGTGTCTTTCCCTTCTCCCGTCTCTTTCTAATAAACTTCCTTTAAAAAAAAAAAAATGCTCTAGAGCACTCAAAAAAACAAAACAAAACAAAACAAACAAAATATGCTGTCATCGCTTGCAAATAGAAATTCAATAAATTTTCTTTAAACAGTATTGTGAAGGGCTCTCTCTGGTAGCACAATAGGTTAGGATGTAGCACTGCAAGCTAGCTGCAGCTGCTTCAGTGTGAGTTCGATTCTTGGCCCCACTGATGACTCATGGCTCAGCAGACCTCTCCTGACCCGCCCGCTGCTCCCCTCAGCAGTGTACTTCTTCCAACTGCTTGCTCTGCTCCCCACTGTCTCTGGTGAATCCTCTCACTGCCCCTGCACCTCTGACCTGTACCCCAGTTCTGTATGCATAAATAAATCTTTAAAAAAAACCAACAGTACAATGAAGACAATGTTAATGGTAACAATTTAGTAAGTATAATTAATCAGCATTTAGAGTAGAGGCTCTAAGTTATTTTCATATTTTGTTTTCTTATGAACATTCAACTTCTCCTTCAAAATTTAGTTAGAATGCCACTTTTTTCCATGGCTTTCCTTGATGTGCAGGTATTTATCATCGACATCATTAATGTGCCTGCTTAGTTATGTGATAACTCTCAAACCATATCTTATGTGTTCACAGTTTTTATTCTTCGAATTGTGACTTCCTCTGGGTAAAGATTACTTAATATATATATATAAAGTAGTGCTTCAGATATTCAGCAAATATTTGATGAATTAATAAATAAGAGTAAAGATAGCTCCAATGAGGAAACAAAGATAAAACTTACATTTATTGACTGAATTATTAAATATTTATTGAGTACCTTTTATATACCAGAAAACAGGAACAGAAACAAGTTGCCCAGAGTTACTTTTTAACTATTTAAGCAGCACCTGAGTTATCACCATAAGATATCCATTCAGCAGGCTTAGTGTTCTTTGATTAATCTTCATGTACATTTTTCTCAAGTGTACTTTCAAGTATTGCATAATGACGCAGCCCCGTAAATATTGCAAAGACTGTGTGAAAGACTAGTGGGATTGCCATTGCCTTTATCTCTTTTTGACAAAGTAATTGCCAGTGAAGTAAAACCCTTCCTTTTGGTGGGAGTGGAACGGTATGATACCTAAAAAGGAAAAAAGAGTAAACCACTTCTCCTGGATATGTATATTCTGCAAATGTCGATTTATTTTCAATAATAATTTCCATTCTAGGACTTTCATGTAAATAGCAAAAAAGGTTCAAAGTTAGCTGCTAGAAATACCAGACTACTACAGTTTGATTAAAATGTGCTAGGGCCCTCCCCAGTGGCACAATGGGTTGAGGCACAGCACTGTGATCTAGCCTCAGTGTGAATTTGATCCCCAATCGCAGGCCAAAGAGGTGACACACGTGGCACGGCAGACCTCTCCTATCTCGCCTGCTGCTCCCCTCAGCAGTGTACTTCATTTATCTGTCTGTTCTGCTCCCTGCTCTATCTCTGGTGAATCCTCTCATTACCCCTGCACCTGACTTGCACCCCAGTTCTGTATGCATAAATAAATGAATACTAAAAAAAAAACTGTGCTAGCAGTAACTTTACTAACCTAAGAAGTTTACTAACCAAAAGAAAAAAGGAAGAAAAGGAACTAACAGATGGACTCACTTGACTGCCAGATGTCCATTTTTAGAAAAAGCCAAAGCACTGGGATATAAAACACCACATACTATGCCAACCAGTGAACTTCTCAGAACACAATTTTCCTGGCTTATGTTACCTGGAAAACAAAAGTAAATTTGGTTTCCATTTAAAACTATGGATAAGAACTATTAAGATAATTTGAGCCCTCATACAGTAACTGTATGTACTGTCTAGAACTACAATGAAACAGTAGAAAGATCATTTTAAAATGTCTTTATTATACTTTTGTAGTGACATTTATATCTTACATATGTGTTGGCCACAGAGCAATTTAATAATGAAGAATATTAAACTACAAGCCGAAACGTGAATTCTTTGCTGATATATTTTTATTATCTCTGTACCAGATATGTATCAGGTCCTGGGGGTAGAGTGCTGCATAAAAGAGACCCACTCACTCATCTTTTGGCCAGTCTTTCAGAGAAGAACTACATTAGACAAATATTTAAATACTTAATTTTAAATGTACATAATGCTTTGAAGGTAGAGAATGTTTCCAGAGACAATCTGAAATCTTGAGTACTATACAAAAGTCTGCTGTCTCCCAGTAATATATGTCGCTTCTTTGTTTATGTAAACATGTCTCAGCTTTGGTTGCTTATCTGTAAAAAACAGATGATACTAGTTGCTCTGCCTAATTAGGAATCTTAAGGGATGAAATAGGACATTTACATGAAGGCACTTTGGAAATGGTAAAACAATATATAAGTATAAAGTATGTTATCAGCAGTAGCAACAGTATATATTACTTACTTTACTTAGACACACATTTTTAAAATAGATGGATAGACAAACAAATGAAAATTTACCTGAATTCAAAGCATCAGTTACAAGGAGCTTGTAAGTTACTACAGTAGACAAAAATGGAAGTGCAGTTAATGATGTATATGTCTTCAGGGTTTCATGTTGAACCTTAAAGCAACTTCTGAAAATGAAGTTTGCCAACATTCCAGAGAAACTAGCTGTTGTTCCTAAGAACACTGTTCCCTTTATATTTAAAGTCCTATTAGGAATGAGAGAAAAATTAAGTTCAACAAAATATTCTCACAACAGATGCACGTTTCCCATACAATCAATATTTACTCAACATTAAACATAGAAATGTCTAAGGTCAAAGATCAGAATCCTTCAATTTTATTCTTAAGCTCTGAATGGATTAAAGACTACATGTACATCAGGGAATGCAATTAGCAATATGTTTGCTGAATTAGCAATATGTTTGAGGAAACCAATTCTAAACTAAATTTAATTACAACTGACCATCAATTAAATATAAGTAGCTCCCAAAATAGTGTTCTCCTAATCATGCTTAATTAAAAAATACATTTATTACAGACATAACATTTGAACCACAATTTTGGAGATTTTTTTAAAAAGCAAATGATCCACAGTATCAATATTCCAACAAACCAGTATTTTCACCTGTCCTTCCGGTTTTTTCCTAAGTGTTTTTCAAAATCAATGAAATAAGTTTCTGAGGATCTTAGGTACTAAGAAATACTGGCAGATCTAAAAATAAAGTTTAATGATTTCCAAACAAGGTGTATCTCTTACTTTTCTTTTGTAAGATACTCAAATTTTTTTTCTATGACTTCGCTGATCATTGATGTTCTGAGTTTTGCATCTATTAGAGTTGGATTGGGTTGACCATGTGTATATGTTGCCATCTTGAGGTCCTGGAAAACACAGTAGGTAATAATGTTAACATTACATTGTACAGATTCCACAGATTCAGTTTAAAAAACATTTAGTCTAGTAATACCTCTACATAGTTTACATCAACAATCAATCAACATTTAGTTAAGCTCTTATCTGTTTTCCGATCATATAACCACTTAAGAAGTTAATAAGATGATCATCTCCACTACAAGAAAAATGCAGCCCAGAAAGGCAGATAAGTTTCAAGACCTAGTGTAGAGACAGCTTAGTTGAAATTTTGTGTTCCCTTAAGGTCCTTTGTAGTTTACCTCATTCTGGTATTTTCACAGAATAGGAAATTGATGGCAGATGGAAATAATACCCACTTGTTGACAACTGTTTCTATCCTGTTTCCCATGAAAGTCTGAGCTCTTTTTGGAGATAATGTTGAGTTTCCTGAAGAAATAAGAGAGAACAGGGATGCCTTTGGAGAACAGTCAAAGAGAACATGAGGAGCACTGTTCCAGATAGGAAGAGGTAGTAAAGCATGGCTATCTTGGATAATATAAATTATATATTCAGCAAGCAGTACCCAATTGGAATGGAAGCAAGGCCTGTGCTGGAAAGTGCTATGTGGTATACTAAGGAGCTTGGTCCCATGGCATTAAGCTCTGGGGTTAGAAGGTTCCTGACAATTAACCTGAAACCTTGGATTTTTATTTTTATTTTTCTGTCATCCCATTCATTAAAGTAATAACTTCCCAGAAATAAAATATCCAGATAGTGCCTATACCAAACTCCCACTTTGCTACATCCTAAATACATAGGGAACACGGACCTCCAAGATTGACGTTCTGACAAGACAGAAACAGCATGTAAGGAATCCTGAGAAGGAACTGTTATTAAGTCAGATAAAGACTGGTAACTTTCTGACAGACTTTTCAGAAGTATTGAGATGTAAAAATTTTATGCTAAAACCAGGATTTTATATAAAAATCGGGCTGCTCAGCTGGTCATCCCCATTCTATCAGTAAGAAAGCACAACATATGCGTTTATATTTTGCAAAGATTTTACAATTTTGTAACGTTTTTGTGTGCGTTATTTCATCTGATCCTCACACACCTGGTATTTGCCAGAACCCTGGGGTAATGAAGATTAGTGGTGGTCTCTGGAACCCACAATCCAGCCGGAAGTCGGGAAAAAAGGCAAGAAATTTAAACTCTGAATGAATGTCATCAAACAATATAATAAATAGAAAAGTCAAGCTTAACCTTGCCAGGGAAAGTGTGAAAAGGCTTCCCGGAGGTAACGACGTTTAAGCAAATACCCGAAAGAGGAAAATTTCGCGGGGGAAGGGGGGTGGGGGTGAGGTGGTTATGAGCATAGTATTCCAAGTTGAAAGTAACAGCTTGTGCAAAGGTCCAGGCGCAAAGGATAACAACCTTACGGGATCAGGACTACAGGTTTCCAACTGAGGACTTAATAGTCTGCGCTGAGTGTGGACTTGGGAGTTCTCATTTACTTTTCAAGTCCCCGTTCTGTGTACCATTTCGAGAGTCGGTAGCACTCTGAGGCTGCCGAAGCCATGACCCACACCACCCGAGTTCAGGCCTACCTTGGGCGCATCCACTGCTCCCACAGGCACCACACCAGCAGCCCCCGGACCAGCCCCAGCTTCTCGCCCCAGGGCCGCCATCTTGGCGGCTCACGTGACTAGAGGGTGGGCGGGGACCCAGAAAGCCCAGGGCGGGAAGTGGGTGCGGGTTTGCGTCGGTCGCGGGCTGCTTGGCCTGACCCCACCCAGTCAAAAGCCGCGCCCTCCGTCAGTCTGTGGTTGCGCTCGCCGTGTGGGAGCTGTGGTCTCTAGCTGGGCTCCAGAAGTCCAGACGCCGTGGCCCTGGACCGCGGCCCGCCGGCGCTCTCTGCTATTTGCCAGCCTCTTTTTTCGACCTGAGGGCAACGCGAGGCAGTTGGAGCGCAGGGATGTTGCGCGCCTGCCTCACCTCAGGGTAGCTCCGCTAGCTGGGGTCAAGCTCCCCGCCCCTCTCCTCAGGGAGCTCGCCCCTCGGGCTAGGCCTATGTGTTAACGCTCGGACTTCTCTGGTACTCTCTCCCCGCCGCCCCCCAAGTCCCCAGCCGCCCGCCCGAGCAGCCCCGAGTGGCCTCCTCCCCAGGCAACCGTCCGACTCCTCTTCCTAATCTTTAGTCCTCTCATATTCCATCCTTTTGTCCTGCTTGGAAAGGAACCAGGGAGCATTTTGCCCCTCGCCTCCCACCCCACTCCACAAGAAGGCTCCCATGTCAGCCGGTATTTCGGAGTGGGGGGCGCTGCTAGGAGGCCGGCGCCCTTTTGTGCATGTTAAGTGCCCAGCAGTATCTCCCAGAGCTGCCACCCCCGACCCTCCAGTCTCCATATCTTAGAGAAGCCAAATTCGAGAGTTATATAATTTCTAGTGCTACTGTTTCTCCTGCCTGAGGAAACGCTTCATCGCGTGGAGGGCGCAGGACATTTCAGTGCTCGTGGATCTCGGAACGGGGTGTGGGCAGGGGTGGCCAGCGGTAGCAGAGAGATTCCTGTCTTTTCCGCAAAAGGAAGGTGGGTAGTCTGGAGAGAAAGTGGATGTGGAAGCCCAGCAGAGGATCCCTTTCATTTAGGAAATCGCCAGCCGTTTGCACAGCTATGCTTACATGCCTAAAACTACTACAGCGTCTCAAAAAACACCTTTGGGGAAAGGTCTGACTTGTCTCCAGCTGTCTGTCTTTCCGTGCCGGATAAGGAGCTGCCTGGATGCAAAGCGATGGCGAGATGTGAATGACTCCAGTAGGAAGAAATCGGCTTCGCCAACTCATCCTGCATCAAGTGCCCATTGAGTAGCGCTGTCACCTTAATGTCTCCATGCCAAAGGATTGCTTTCCTTCTTTTCAGTCCTCTCTGCTAACACTTGGGACGATCAGAATCAGTGGGATATTAAGGATCAAACCTGAGGGGCTTGAAGAGCACAGAAGAAAAAAAAAAAAGTGAGAACAAGCTGGATTCTGTCTTGAGGGGGTGATACCGGGAACTTCTGCTTCAGTAACTAGAAAAGGGCCTTTCAAGACGGTCTTTTGCCCTGGAAAACTGTTCAAACTCACCCACCTTTTTAGAGACCACAGTCAAAGAGGCTTATAAAAGTATTATTTTTGGAGGGACACTTTAAAGAATTGAGGATCTTTATCATCAGTCGCTTCATCTTCGAATCCCATTATGTATAGAATAGTAAGACAGCTGTGTAAATTTTGTTTGTGCCTTACTTAAGTTAGTCATTGAACTCCAAAATTGCTGCCCGACGAGTTTTACTAACGTTTTCTATGCTTACAATAATTTTCTCAGCTTTAAAAAAATATTTTATAAAATTTGAAAAACTTAAAAGTTATTTTTCTCTAAACTGTGGACAAGTTTAATTGTGGAAAAACCACATTACTAGTTTCTTTATTTGAAATAGAAGACAGCTGGGATTTCAGAGCTACACACTGAAGTGGTTGCAACAGTTACCTGGCTTTTGGCCTCAACACAGCTGGATCAAGTTGATACCTGAAAAGAGATCTTGAATCCTGTGACAGAGGAAAGACCCAGCATGCCAGTCAGGAGGAAAGGTGGGCTTTGGGGGCTTCCTGTATAATATGTTTCTTCCTTTTCTTGATTCTGGTATTTGCAGCTTTAATCCTATTCCATTTAGAGTAAAATTGGGTTTGAGGAAATAATTATTGTAAAAATATCTTTCAGTGGAACATTTTCATTTTGCAAAAGTAAAATGAGATAGGACTATAGTATTTGATAACAGACACAATTTAATAAATCAGGTGGTCTGAATCACTTATAATCAGAGTAGACTTAGTAGCTTTTTTTTTTAAGATTTATTATTTATTCATATAGAACTGGGGTACAGGCCAGAGATTCGGAGGTTGAGAGGATTCACCAGAGACAGAGTAGGGAGCAGAACAGGCAGATCGATGAAGTACACTGCCGAGGGGAGCAGCGGAAGGGCCAGGAGAGGTCTGCCTCGCCATGTGGATCTCCACCTGGCAGTTGGGAATCGAACTCATGAGGAAGTGGCTTAAGCTTCTTAGTGCTGTGCTTAACCAGCTGTGCCATCAGGGAGGGCCGATTTGGAATTTTTAGTTGTTTCTTTAGCTTGTGAAAATTACTTTGAAACTATCTTTGGAAAAAAAAAAAGCATCCTGTGGAGCACTTTCTCGTGGTTTAATATTTATCAAATAATTACATGGTTGTAAAAGAGTAATTGTATTTGCACTAAAAAATTAAATTATTTTTCTTTTGAGTTAAAAATAGAACTCATATTTGGGTTTACTCTAGTATAAATCTTCATTTTTATGGTAACACACAACTTTGGTAACTGTTAGTGGTATTTCAGATAATGCTTTAGCCAGTAATGTGATTGACAGTTCCTCAAATAAGGAACCTGATTCTGACTCCTCCCCCTTCCCCCAATTGATCTAAATCCAGGGGTTCTTGAGGTATTGTAGGTCAAACCTTGGGGGATTCACTTTAGCTGCATCTCCCCCAGGATTAATTTTGTTCCTAAGGATCCTAGTGACACCAGTTTGTTTCCTCCCCCCCCCCCACGTGGTTATAACTATTGAGAATTTGAATCAAAACGTTTGATTTTAAGTCTCCTATCCCCGTTCAGCACAGATCCAAATGTTAATTGCATAGAGTTGCTACAATCTGAAACTCAGAGTGAAGTTTAAAGTGCAACTTGACTCTGCAGGATATTTCATTCTTTACAGTGTATTTGGAAGTTGCATTGAAGAAACATCAGTAAGATGCTTTACGCAATTGCTATCTGTAGGATGATAAGGATACATAAAACTTTTGGGGTACCTAGAACTGTCCTTTTATACACTAGGTTTTAAGGCTGGGTTATTTCCTTTTGCTCCTTTTCATACATCAGTGAGAGAAATAGACTCTCAATGAGATTTTGGTGCCATACCTGTCTAGATCTGAAACAATTGGCTTACTTGAAATAAGAATGGTGTTGGACATATAGTCAATAAATAATTATGCTCTGACTTATTTAGCTTGCTGTGTGTTTTTATTCTTTCTACCATTTATTGTTCTCTAGATATTGTTCCTTTTGGAGTACTTTATTTATATTAATAAATGCATTAAGTAGATACTTAATTCATATGTGTGCATGTTTGGCATGTGTGTGGGGGGATGTATCCAAGGAGGGAAGACAAGGGTATTAATATTTTAGTTATAATTTATCTAAGCAGAATGAATATAAGGTTTCTAAACCCAACAGACCAAGTTTCTTAAAAGTTCCTACTTTTTAAGGGAATTAGAAAAATTGCTGACACATTATTGAAAATGATATTTTATAAGAAATAATGTTAGTTTTCTTCCCTTTCTCCCTCTTTATTCTCCTTCCTGTCTTTTCGTACCTTTCACAATAAATTGTAATAGAAAAGAATTTTAAGGAATCAGTAAAAAACCACATATATATCCATCGTAAAAGGTATGTGCATTATGTAATTTGTGAATTAACAAAATTAGAGAAGTTGTTTACCTTATTTGATCTCTTAAAACTATTAGTATTAAGATACATTCTTTTGAATAATATAGACAACTAGCCAAGCAAGTTTTGACATGAACATTATATTTTTAATTGTCTCAATTTATTGTCTGTACTATTTCTATAATATAGGTGAAATAAATTTTTTAAGTTAAAACTTAGACTATTTTGCAGAGATTGTGCCCACTATCACTGGACTCTTTTTCTTTATAGTTAAATAAAGTGAATCCTTTTTCTTTATTGTTAAATGTGGTAGATAAGGTAGAGGAGCTTAGTCTTAATGTAGTCTTAAACAATTAGCTAGCCTCACTTAGCCAAGTGCCTTTTCATTGTTGTACGTATATATAAAATCAAAAGTTTTCATAAGGCAGATTTTCATTTGGGATTTATTTTGTATGTTACTGTAAAAATAGAGTTTCTCTAATTGAAAACTTATGGGAAGTGGGAATGGGTGTGATACCACTCACAAAATCATTTTTAGGTGTTTCTCTTGACTATTCTTAGATGAGCTGAAGCTGTTTGCCTTCAAATTCATGTGTTCACCACTCTTTTGCATAATGGTATTACTTCCTACCTCTCTCACCCCACTCCCTACATGTTTTTATAGATCTTAGTTTTATCAACAGAAGACTTTTCATTCCCCTTCACCCTCTAGCAGTTGCTTTCCATTCAGGATTCTTTTTTCTACAGTAGTAACTTGATTTGCTCTCAAATATGCCTTTAAGGCATCTTTGATTGGACCAAATCCAAGTTAAGTTGTATTAGTTTCTCTGACATGATACAAAGTGATGTATCATAGTGTATTAGAAGGTAAATTTCAATAGCTTGATGAATTCATCCAATCTGATTTAATTTCAGATGTATGTAAGAAATAAGTTAATGATAGTAAGTTCTTCCTGGGGTTTTCAGCTGGAAGTTGTTGTTTTAAAGGTAATATATGCTTCTCAAGGACTTTTTTTTTTTTTTTTTAAAGATTTATTTATTTGTGCATACAGAACTGGGGTACAGGCCAGAGGCTCAGGGGCGGCGAGAGGCTTCACCAGAGACAGAGTGGGGAGCAGAACAGGCAGATCGACGAAGTACACTGCTGAGGGGAGCAGCGGGCGGGTCAGGAGAGGTCTGCCACGCCATGTGGTCACCTCCGGGGCAGGCAGGAATCGAACTCATGCGGAAGGGGCTTTAGCTTCTCAGTGCTGTGCTTTAACCCGCTGCGCCACCAGGGAGGGCCACAAGGACTTTTTTTTTTAGTATGTTGTAGTTTCTTTTTTAGCAGTTTTTTGTTCACTGTCATCAAACATGTGAAATCACTGCTTTTAATTGATGCTCATTTCAATTCTGTGTTTTAAAAAGAATCGTCCTGTTCTGAGTTTCTTTTAAATTGATTTAAACACCCATCTATCGTTAATTTACTATATGACACTTTCAAGTTTGTCATACCCATGTAATAGCCACATGCTTTTTTTCTGTTTAAAAAAAAAAACTCATGTTTTTGCCATTTCCAGCCAGGAAACCCCAAAATTGAGTTAAGCACTGAATTTTCCAGAGAGAAAGAGATGGGAAAATAGTTTTCAAACTTTTGCAATTTTTGTATAGCAAAATGAAATAATTTACAAAAGTTTTTTTTTTCTTAATTTCAATTTCCTCAAAGGGACTTGACCTTGGTTGACTAATTGGAGATCATGAGGCCAAGTGATGTTGGCAAATATTTGATTCAGGAGGAATAAAGAGAGACAGCATGCTTTTTGTATTGAGCTACTCATCTGGAGTGTGTTATGAAGCAAATACAATTCCTGATTAGGGGAATTTTACAAAGCAAATGAAAGACACAGGGCTAAAATGATGTTAGTTGAATTTATTTTGTAGGACATATTGCTGGGAAATGAATTAATTTCATAATATATTTGAACTGTTAGTTTTTTGAAGACTACCCAATTGCTTCTTTCATGACAGAGTATTTAGCTTTTCCTTTGCATCTATTATTGTTTATGTCTTTGGGTAGTGAGCAGATAAACACTAAATATTATATTTTTAATACATTGAATTAAAGCATTTGGTTCATTCATGCCTTAATCATCAATCAATCCCTTTCTCTTCTAAAACTCACTCTTTTTTAATGTATTCACTAAACTACTCTTTCTTAATTGTCTTTATATAATTTCTTTTTCTTTTATTTTCAATATTTACCGTGTCATCATCTAGTGATTATTTTCCTTTTTTTTTTTTTGTATAGGCTGAGATGTAGGCAATTTTGTTTTTTCTTTTTTTAAAAAGCTGGTGCAAAAAGACCTGGTCCACAGTTACACTCCTGCTCAGGAATTTGTAGTTGTCAAGGCACGAGGACTCTCTAACCTCAGTATATAGGTTGCTTTGTCAGCAAAGGATCATGAGTTTTACCCATTCTTTTTTGTCCAGTCACTCAGAATTCCAAGTAGTAAGCTTTCTGCACAGGTTCAATTTTTAGTAAGTTTCTCAAGCTATTTCAAGAACTATAGCCAAATCACCTCCATTATAAAACAGTTCTCTGTTTTAGGATTTAAGATCAAGGAGAATGATATAAAGTAGGAAATCCTAAAATGAAATATTAAGTTTTAAATTTCAGCGCTTATAGATAAGATTAGATATTTCATTTTTTTTTTTGTTGATGCCATTTTGCTAGGTACTGGGGTCCTAACTTTGTTAGGGTAAGATTCTGATGTATCTATACGGAACATGTCATTTTCGAGAGTTGTGATATCTTTACTTTATCATTGAAAGTGTGATAAGACTTGGAATAAACCTGGTAGGTTCTGTTCCATTTAAAATCCAAGGTATTATAGTGGGGGATTATGAGTGCCCTAGACGTGTGATAACATACATCTAAGAGTTGTAATCCTTTATCTGAATTAAATACAATGTTATAAACCACTTACCTCAAAATATTAAAATCCCTGAAGGTAATAACCTAGAATGTCTTTTAAGATATAAGCATATGTATATCTTTAAGACAATAGCATTATCTCCATTTATTCTATCACTTAAACTTGAAGATTTATTGAATGGTTTGAGTGAAGCCCTGTACAGAGCACATGCTTTTCAGTAGAAAATTCTATTTGCTGTTCACCTTTAAGATGCTTAAGATTTATTAAGGACACAGATATGGGAACAGGTAATTTTAATGCTGTGAAGAGGTTAAGACACTGCCATGTTCATTTCTTTGAATTATATCACCACTATATCCTATATCATAAACATAAAAAAAAAAAAAAGGCAGAGTGGCAGCGATGCTATGGAGAAAACTTAGCCCAGTAGTCAGAGGACCTGACTTCTTGGAAAAGGAATAAGATCAGGTAATTATTGAGCTGTGTTCATAGTCAACATATTTAGGTATGTAAGGAATGTACATTACTTTTCTATAGTTCAACTTTATTTCTAACCACTCCTATCTTTTCTGAGGTTCTCTTCATTTATTTGGGACTACAGTGGAGTTCCCTTTGGATAGGGAAGATCTCTATTCGTTGATCATCTGCATTTAATAGCTTACTTTTTAGCTATGAAATATTATATCTGGACAGTTCTTTCTGATCTTTTAGTGATTTGATACTTCCAGGACATGGATTTTTATTTTATTTTCCTCAGCATGTCTCTTTGCTGGATGCACTATGATGTCTTTCCTCACTGGGTTCTTTTTGCCTTCCAGGTAATGCTGCCAGAAAATACAACCTAGATACCTTATGTCTTGCGATCCAAAGACTTCTCTTTTTTTTTTCAGCTGAGAAAATCTCTCTGAAGCCTGGGGAGGTATAGGAGATGTCCCTTGTCCCTCTCACTGCATGTATCTCTTTTATCTCTGTACCATTTTTTAAATTTTTGATTCTGAGGACTTTTGGAAAGCAAAATTGGAATAACTTAAAATCTTTTGTGTTTTGTGTCTTGGTACATACCTCCCCCAAGACAATAAAGATTTGAAACTGGTTACCTGCTTGAATGAGAAGAAAAGAAACGCAAAAATTTAGAAAGAGAAAACTTAATATCCCAACATGCTATTCTTCCACCTGCGCAATAGCATTTGTTTGCTTTTTTATGATAATGCTACCATATGACCTTGTGAAAATCATGTAATCCTTCTGAATTTTAGTTTACTTTTCTGAAAGATGTTTACTACCTCCTCAATATGTTATTTCTTTCTCTTGATCAAATAAGTTATATTGACTTCACTTTTGTAAAGTTACTAACAGAACTAGAATCAGAAGCTCTTCCAATACTCTTTGAAAATTGTACAAAGCTGGGGGATGTTTTGGGGGGATGTTGTGGTTTGTGGATTCTCACCCACATGCTTTACCATTGGAATACTTGACTGATGCTCAGGGTACAGTAACACTAGGGCCCATTAACAAGGAGGAAATTGGGAAAAATTAGGGTTTTTTAGGCCACAAATGGCTGACTTTCTTAACCCAAATAGTGTCTACAGTGTTCTATAGTCCGTAACAAAGGCTTCTCTTACAAGTTGGTGTTGTGCTTTTGATGAGAGCCTGCAGCCAGTGGCACACCAGTGAGTGGTAGACCAAGACCCAACTTGTGGCAACTGGAGGTATCACAGGTAGTGCTGCTCATGCAGCACCACAGAAGAAATCTGAGGGCAGGGTTGGATAGTACTGGTGCAGTAGCACTGGAGGTGGTGCTGAAACATGCTACAGGCTGGGGTAGTACTCAGGTTGTAGATGCAGAGGATCAAAAGTGGGGAACATTTCTTAGAGATGGCCAGGTACAGGTCAGCAATGCTGATCATGTCAGCAGTGCTGGTCAGCAGGCAGCCATGTGAATGATGAGGCACCAGGTACAGACCAGTGGTGCAGAGCTCTTAGAGATGCTGGACACAGACCAGTGGTAGGCAGCTTACTCAGAGCTGGTGCTAGCGGAACAGGCACCAGTATACATTGTTTTTCAGAGACACTGGATATAGGCCAGCAGTGCAATCAGCAGGCAGTGTGGTAGCAGAGGGGAGGCAGAAGCCACGGTAAGGTGGCAGTTCCTGTGGAGATTAGATGCATAGATCTTGATGAATGAATTTACAAGAGTTCCCCAATCAAATGAATGAAGTTGGCTACTGAATTGGGTTTTATTATTTTCAGAGTGCCCACCTTTCTAGCCAGTTTGATCTGTTGTCAAAACTTGCTGTTTCTAAGACTTGATTGGCACCAGTGATCATTCAAACCTGAATGACATCAAGATGAGCTCAAGATGAGCTTTAAAAACTGCTTGGCACTGATTGGGTTCAAACCTGACTAGCATGTCTCTAAAACTGCTACAGTTTTTCAAAACCCAAATCTGGCTTGCACTGGGGTTGGCTGTCAAAACAGGACTTAAACTGGGTGTCATGGTGCACACAGGAACTCCTCAGAAGAGCTGGTGAAGTGATTTCACAATGCGGATAGGTATGAGTTCTGCTGGTGCGGCTGGGTATGAGTTCTGCTGCATTGCCAGACCAGGAGTTGTGGGGAGTGGTAAGATGCTCCTTTTACGTCTTTGCTGCATGAGTGTGTGGTGTTCTTTCATGAAGTATATGCCATCAATGGTGCAATGAATCCAGGGATGGATTGAAGCATATAAGAAAAAATCAACTTCAAATTTTTCATTATAAAACATGACTATACTAATATTCACTGTAAGGTTATATTGAGGCTCAAATAAAAATTCCTAGTCCATGTAAAAATATTTGTAAATAGTAAGTGCAACACAAATGCATATCATCAGTAAACTTTTTTTATGGTCCATAAAGGAGAAATTATGTTCAGAGTTCATTTCCATTACAGCTCTAGCTCCAATTTCCTGGTCATCTTCTGGAACAAGCCTGCCAAATGTGTCAAGGATGTATCTGCTCACAGAGAATAAATGCCAAACTGCTTTTTAACGTTTTTAGATTATGATAACATTTCTTTTGGATATTATTTTTTTTCAGTGATGCTAAAATATTTGTAAACTACCTAATTTTTACAAAATGAGTGCAATCTTTAGGCTTGCTTTGTTTGGTGAGTCATTTTCTCTACTATTTACATCTCAAGTTTTATTAGCTTTTATTTTTTCTGTCTAGTATATTGTGAATGGAATGTGCATAATTCAATAGGCAAATGAAAAAGTAATTTGTTCTCTTTTCCCTTTCTAATATAACTGCTTAAGTTTGTACTTTCCTCATTCTTCCCTTTAAAAATTCCATAGAAAATTTGAAAACATGGTTATGTACAAGGTGACAATATAAATTCACCTTTTAATTAAAATACCTGTTTGTTTCAGTAAGAGAAATGTCCTGACCAACAGGATATTTGTTGCAGAAGGTGAAAAAATTATTTTTTTTTGGTGGGGGGGGGGGAATATAGAGGGTAAGGTATAATTACAGAACTAAGAAACATTGTGATCCTTTTTCTGTTAAGTCAGTTTCAGTATGGAATAGGCTTTGGTGTCAGATAGACCGGGGCTTGAATTTTGGTTTCATTCTTCTACAAGTGACTTTCCCCCAGTTTAAGTTTCCTTATCCCTCATTTGCAAAATGTGTATAGTAGTATTTCTGAGGGTTAAGTATGATGATCTTTGCAGAATCCTTAACATAAATCTACACATACTATTTATTCTTATTAGTAATTAAATGATACCTTTGTTTTAGTACTTTAAACTGTAAATTGTAATACTAAGACTTCTTTTAAAAGATATGATGTGAGGGTAACTTTTCTATTGACATTAAACATTTTATTATTTTCACATGACTTCTTAATTTTTGCAGTAGCAACATAATATCAAGTAAGCAATTATAAATATTTGCTAATAGAATATTTTATTTTCTACTCAGTGTCTTAACAGTAGTTATCAGAAATTGTGTCTGTAGAGTTATATATATATTATATATATATATATAAAATGGTATGAAGGAAAACCCAAATTGTTCTTACTTGTTTAAACTTATCTACATCTATATCTATATATCACTGTAGTTAAAGTGTCTTTCTAAAACTTTAAAAATGATCATTTATTTAAAAATCTTCCTTGGCTTATAATTCTTCCTTGAGTTTAAAACCAAACTTAGAATGATTGATATGGAATCAACCTGCTTCTCTGCTCCTATGACATCTGGAACTGTTATTATACTATTTTAACCTTTCACTTTATTGGAAGTTCCAATGTAGTTATCTTTACTTTTAGATACAAATTTCTGAGAGTGTAAAATATTGCCTATCTTATTCAGTACTGAGTCTTCAATGTCTAGTATATAATATGATATTCAATAAATATTTGGTTAATGATTGAAAGAAAATATTAACTATCAGAATTTTAAAGGCAGGACCATTTTAAATTTTATGTGTGAATAAAATTTTTATGTTAATAAATGTGAAAATTAATATTTAACATTTAACCTTATATTCTAATATTCAATGATATAATTTATTGTCTGACTGGTCAAAAATTTTTCCCCATAGCTATGTACATGACTCTATTTCTGGATGACAAAGGGTGGTATTTGTGGAGAGAACACTATACTAGAAATCAAAATTATGAGGAATTATTTAGTATTCTGTAATCGTAGACCATCATCTTTGGTTTCATGTACAGTAGACATAATGACTAATCAGTTGTGACAATCAGATAAGACAATATATGTAAAAGTTCTTTCTAAATAGTAAAAATGTTGCATAAGTTTATGTAAAGAAATTTCATTCTAAACACTTTGTTCTCTAAGAACACCCTTTCCTCTCTATCTACCTTTATCTTAATTTTCTTACCTATACCACCGTATGTTCTTTCATTCATCCTGTCTTGTGTTGTGGCAGATAATTTTTTTCTTCTTTTTTTCCAAGTTAATTTGTTTGTAGTATTACTACTCAATGTTTCAAAAAGTTGATTTTTTGTTCCAAAGTACTTATAACTTTTTAGCAATCCTTGTCTTAAATACAAAGAGTTGAACCTTATTTAGCAAATCTGATTACTTACAATTCCAATTATATAACATTCACTATATACTTTGGATTGCATATTTTATATGAAAAAACTTTAAGATGTGATTTCTTCCCCATTTTCTCTTGGGCTTCTCTTTAGGCAATCTGGATTTAGTATCATCCTATCAGTAGATCCAGGTGTTATGAATATATGTTTCTTTTGCCAAAGAAAATAGGAAAATTATGGCCATTGCTTTGGCAATTCAGGTGAAAGATCCTCTACTTATATCTGATTATTTGAAAATATTTATTCCTTCTCGGATAATTCTCTTCACTTTCCACTTTATTCAACTTGTTGATGTCTGGCTGGGTATTTTTGACTTTTTCAAAAGTACTCCTTTATCATTTTGTCCTTTATAGAAGCTTATTTAATCAGTTTTTCTTAGGTATCCAGTTATAGGTTTCCCTAATCTCAGCTTTCATTAAACAGAATTAAGAATTTAAGTAGAGAGCATCATGGTAGAATTGACACCAGGTGGTGATCTTTTTCAGTAATCAAAGGTGAATTGGTGGTGGGAATTCCATGAAGAAATCATACATTGTACAAAAATGAAGGATGACGTAATAAATATAATGAAAAAACCCAACAAGTGCATAAAAGGGCAGAATAGTTACAGCAATAGATGCTGGTATATAAAACCCAATTTGTCAGAGAGAAATGACCACATGTGACTAGTTTTATGCCTTATAGTCTAGTACCTGGACTTATGTATAAGATTTTTCTCTTTTATGTCTCTTTTTCTCTCTTTCTCTCTCTCTTTCTTTCTTTTCTCTCTTTATATATGTACATAAAAGACTATATACATATACATACATATATGTATATACATATACATATATATTCTTTAATGCCAGATTTTTCTCATGCAGACATGAGAGGCATTATTAGCTTTTGTGGCTTATAGAACATCTAGATGCTTTGAATCAATACATTGTCTTCTCTGAGTTCTCAGTGAGTATGTGTAGAATGAATTAGGGAATGTTCCTTTATCTTGTAAATTTTTGATATATCTATAGATGTGATGATGAGAATTTCTACTCACCAGATGATGAGAATAAAGGGCCACCTAGGAAAAATCCACAGAAATGAAATAAAGACTTTAAAAACTATAATTAAAAAAGAGAAGCCGAAAGGATGCCTGGTACTTAGTAGATTTTCAGAAATTATCTGCTTAACAAATGAAGGCATGAAAGACACTTGCTTGTAGCACTAGAGAGAATCAGATAATTGAGGGCTAAAGGTATGTATAATTAGTGAGAGGGTGGAATATAGTATACTTATGGTATTGTTGATAACTTACTCTGTTAGGAATGTGTAAGAAAGTGGGGTCAGTAAACCACCATAATTTCAGGAAAACTGCTGAGAAGTGTTAATAATGCAAATGAATGTTAAAAGTATATTGTTTTTGGCCCTCACTGGTGGTGCAACAGGTTAAAGCACAGCACTGCAAGTGAGCTGCAGCCACTTCAGTTTGAGTTCGATCCCCAGCCTGAGAGGTGATCCACATGGGGAGGCTGACCTCTCCTCACCTGCCCACTGCTCCCCTCAGGAGTGTACTTTGTTGATCTGCCTGTTCTGCTCCCCACTCTCTCTCTGGTGAATCCTCTCACTGCTCCTGGATATCTGGCCTGTACCCTAGTTCTGTATGCATAAATAAATAAATCTTTAAAAAAGCATATTGTTTTTATAGCTATACAATTATAATAAGAAATTATAATAGAATTATAATAGAATTAAATTATAATATAATTATATTATAATATAAAATTATAATAGAAATTGAGGAAATATTGTTTACCTTATCTGTTTCAGCAAAAAAATCATGTGATTGATTTGATAACTTAGGCAGAGAAGCACCAGGAATACTAGGAGGGACTGTTGATGAATGTGACATTCGCTCAGATTAGTGTGCTTACTTGTAAAAGTCTGGACAAAGGATAAGTTTATAGAGAAACAGTGATAATTTGAGTTGGCTTTCTACCCAAGTTGATATCCAGAGAAAACCATTTTCATGTGTATTAAAGTTTTACATAATATTCCCTGCTGAGGAAGATAAAAAATACAGATCTTGTAATACTGTAGACTGGTTTTTGTCACTGGCTGGCTATTGTCCTTTTTTCAGAAACAATCTAAAAATAGTCTTATAAAACACATGTTGGAACAGTTGTTCACTGCTTAGGGCAAGTTTAACCCACAATGCATTGTAGGTTTGAGTAAATCATTTACTGTATTTTATACCTTTGTGGTTCATAAATACTATTTAGTTAAATAGACGTAACTTGATATTTTCCAAGTAGATCTTCATGTTGGAACAATAAAGTTGAATTTACTACTTGTTAAAAAAAGGTAATTGTCACCGACACACAAAATGACTGTCACTGTGATTTTTTTCAAGGACATTTTGTTTTACAGGGTATGACTCCAAGAGGCTGTAATATAACTACATATTAATCATGGCTAAGGTTTTATGTAGGCAATGTGGTTTGGAAGAAGGGTGATTGTGATGAATTTTAACTATCAGAGCTGACTTTGTGGAAGAGAGTACTCTGAATTAAGAGAGTTAGTTTTCCACTTAATGCTGCTATTTATATGCTAGTTTTACTAAGTATTGTGTAATTTTATTTTAACTACCTGTGAGGAAATTGAAGTGCAGAGAAATTGACTTGTTTAAGACTGGCTTGTTAGTCAGCTAGTTAGTAGGTTTCACACCCAGATCTAGCTGATAACCAACTTATGATAATATATACAGCACACTGGTTCTGGGGAGAGAAAGTAGTTTGAGGACTGATTTTCTAATACAAGAAATAGTTGGAACAGAGGAAAGTAGAGGTGAGAAAAAGTGAAGAAAATGTGTGTGTTGTGTGTGTGTAGTGGCAGCAGAGGGGAAAAGTGGGTAATTAAATGTGTGTATATGTCTGTCTGGAGGAGGTGGAGTACACAGTAGGTAATAAGGTTGAAAATATAGATAGTAAGCACTTAGTGGGGAGTTAGGCTTAAAAGGTCAGAGAATCTGCAGGAAGTCAATTTTAATTTTAAGATAGTTTTTCTAAGGAACTCTCCTGCACTGCTGGTGGGAATGCAAACTAGTACAACCACTACGGAAAACTGTTTGGAGGTTCCTCAACCTCAAACTACTTAGCATGGAGCTTCCATACAACCCAGCAATCCTACTCCTAAGTATCATCTACCCAAAAGGCACAAAAACACTGATTCAAAAAGATACCTGCACCCCCATGTTTATTGCTGCTTTATTTACAATAGGAAAGACATGGAAGCAGCCCAAATGCTGAAAAGTAGATGACTGTATTAAAAAGATGTGGTACATATACAAAAATGGAATATTACTCAGCAACCAAAAAAAAAAA
>NW_004567116.1:48115428-48119934 GCF_000260355.1 Condylura cristata | reverse complement strand
GTGTTATTAATACAGTTATAGAATACAATTAGGAATACAGTTATAGAAGTTTAAAGTTAGCTCACTGTTTCTTTAAGACAGTAAGATAAAATTTAAAGACCATGTTTTTCAGATACTGACCGAGCATTATTGTTACTGGAGGAATACTGCAAAAAATTAAGGAAACCAGAAGAGCAGAAGTTGAAAAATGCTGTTAAGAAGGTGATGTGCATCTTTAAGAGCAGCTTATTCCAAGCTTTGCTAGGTAAGTTTAAAAATTATTTAATAACTTAGTGGCCACAATTGAGCTTAATAGTTGATTAACGTGATCACAGAAACTAATGATAAAATAATTTAAAACTGGAGTAATTTTCCTGGAGAGGAGAAGGATGGTTTTGTTTTTTCCCCTTTTGTATAAAGTCTTTGCAAAAGAACTTTCATGGAAATTAAATGTTATTAGATAGAAATACTGAAAGAATGTTTTTATATGTAGGGAAGCTTACATGGGAAAAATCTGAGTATTTTGTTGCAAAGTATTGAGGACACATATGCAACAGAAGGAAGCTGTCCTTCTGTCCCAACAGAAGGAAGGAGTTGCCTTACACAAAATGATAAATTATATATATAAAAAAAATGGATTACATTCTAATCAGAATCATAGCTGTACTTTTACTCTTAAAGCAAAATATTATAACACTATTTATCATTTTTGCTTTTCTTAAGATAGCTTGTGATCCAGTTTCAAGTTTATTGAAAATCTCAATGCATTGAAGTTCGTTATGAATATAACTATGTATTTAATCTTATGTTTATTTAATTTATCAGAGATTGAGACAAAAGCTGAGGTTATAGTTTTTATATATCTTTATTACATATTTTTGAAGATAAATAACTTTTTCATGATATTTGAGGAGTTAAAATATACTAACAAAAGATATAAATGAACACTCATTTCAATAAAAACAACCATCCAGTTAAGCAGGTTAAAAAAACCTAATAAAGTATACTTCATATATTTATTGGGCTTAGACAGTACATTTAAGATAAATGTCTATTAGATGTCATTATTTTTCAGGTCTGCTGGGCATTGATAGGAAGTCTGAAAATCAGAATTTGTAGGAGTTAATTTTGACAATATTTTTTTTCCTGTTATATTTTCAATACCTACACTTATTGACCAAAACTCCAACATTATGGCTTAAATAAAATTTTAAAATGCCATTAAATTTAAAATATTTGGCTAGTAGTCTATTGAATAAAAATAGAACTATGAAGATTTATTAGATTACTTTGCTTATGGATTAATTTCTTTAAAATATGTACTTTTTGTGGCTGGTAAGAATTAATGACACAAATAACTATAATCATCTTAGATGGTATTAAAAACAACTCTAAATGGAATATTTCAGAATTTAAATTATTCTTACTAGAGAATATTTTAGAGAACATTTTAAGCCATCAAATTCTTAAAAATTTATAGTTTTATCTAGCTGATAATTAGTAAAGACTATCAACTAAATGTCTCTAAATAGATTTGTATGATGTGTTTAGGTAAGACTGGCTAGATTTTTTGAGAATTTGAGCTTTCAAGAACTTGTTTTGGAAGAGAATGTTATATTACCAATGTAGGTAATACACAATTTTTATATTGTACATTACATTGGTAATATCACAATTTGGTAAAGCAAAATCAATATATAGGGAATGAGAAGACAAAGAATATAAAAAATATTGCAATTTGTCATTGTTGTGAGTGATAAAATAGCTTGGCAAAAAAGCCTATAGCCTAGTTTGAATTTCCTAATAAAATGAGAATCAACAATAATCTGTTAAATAATCTGCTGTTATGTAAGTAATCCAGATAACTAGCTTTTAATGGATAGATTGCTTTAGATGTTCATTTTGGGACAGACTAGAGTGCAAAGAGAGAAAGCCTTATTATACAATAAAATATAATTTTCTATTGTATTCTATTTGGGTCACTAAATATTGTATACTCATTTAATATTTGAATGGTATCACTACACATTTTCATTTTGTGCATTTTTCCATCTCATTTGCAATCCCCTTGGGCTTCCCATCATCAAATCACCCATGTGCCATCACCATAGTCCAGTGCATTTCCCTCTCCCCACTGTTTTTGATCCCATTCCCTGCTCCACCCCCACAAAATGTCTCTGGCATATAGCTGTTCATCATTATCATTATTTCTTGCCTGTTCTGTTATATTCCTGCTATGAGAGAAACCATCCTATATTTTTCCTTTTCTTTCTGGCTTATTTCACTAAGCATGATCTTTTCCAGTTCCATCCATGTTGCTGCAAGTGACATGTGTTTCTTTTTTTTTGGTTGCAGAGTAATATTCCATTGTGTATATGTACGACATCTTTTTAATTCAGCCATCTACTTTTGGGCATTTGGGCTGCTTCTATGTCTTTCCAATTGTGAATAAAGCAGCAATAAACATGGGGGTGCAGGTATCTTTTTGAATCAGTGTTTTTGTGTCTTGGGTAGATACCTAAGAGTGGAATTGCTGGGTTGTATGGAAGCTCCATGTTTAGCAGTTTGAGGAAACTCCAAACAGTTTTCCATAGTGGTTGTACTAGTTTGCATTCCCACTAGCAGACTACACATTTTCTTAAGGACACAGAAGAAGAAAAAAAAATTCACCCTCTCAATTCTAAAGGGGATTCTGTTTTTATAAAACAATAAGTGGTAGTCATTGATAAAGAAGACATTGTGAATATTATACAATTTTGTGTTTGAACCAACTCCCATCTTTCATTGCTTTGATATTCAGATAACCAATACTTTGAAATATATCTTTACATGAATCTCAACTGAAAATAGAAGGGAATCAAAATGGTTAGTAAAGAATGTGCTGTAATATTTACATATGACTAGGAAATCAAACCTCTTTACAGATAAAAAATATCACTTTGGAGAGGATTAGTTTCCTTCTTTTGTAGTGCTTCATATATACCTAAAAAAACAAACAAGCAAACATAAAAACCCCAAACAGCCCAGTGTGTATTAGATGTATATTAGATGTGTGTATTAAATGTATAATAGTGTGTGTTTAGATGGTATAATTTTTGGGGAAAGAATTCTATCTACACCTCTTTGACTATAATAGTGCACAAAAGCATTTTGTGAATTATCTTGTGATAATAGGCTAGAAGATGGTAGCAGAGGTAAAGTTTTTAATTTTTAAAATATAACAGTATAACTTTGTATGATTTTAAAAATAATGTATGTTCATTCTGTAAAGCAAAAAGAATGTGAGAAAAGAATGTAAAATTCAGTAATAACATATATTGCTCTTTGAATATGTGCTGACTATGTAACAATGGGGAAATGGTGAACTGTTTAGCTTTCTTTTTCTTTGCTTTCTATAGTCCCTGTATTATTTGTTTTGATTCTTAATTTACCACTAAATTACATTGGAAAATATACTTACATAAAAAGTAATAGTAGCATTGTTCATTAATGTACAGAAAAAGAAAAATGCCTAAGATAGCAAACAATGTGCTAGATGCTGAATATTTATTTTAGGCTTAGGGTGACATCTTGTGGTAATACTAAGGAAAAATTTTTGTGCCGAGGATTATTATAGTCTATAATGGTTGTGTTATTAACACTGTACAGAATTTGAGTATAAGTGAATTGGAACTCCATGGCACTTTACATAGGTATTATTTCTTTCATATTGCTAAAACATTCACATTTTTTTTAATGACACCTTTAGGTTATATATTTTAATTCTGGCAGTGAAGGAGCAAGATGGAATGATTTTATTATTTTTATATTTCTTTACCATATCTGCTTTGAAAAATTAAAGATCTTTGTTACCACTATAATTATTTTAAAAACCTATTTTAGTGATATAATTGGTTCATTTGGATATGCATCACAAATGTTCTTATATAAGTATGAACACAACTATGGTTATATATTTAGTAGGTTTGACCTCTTCTAAAATTGTTTTTACCTTGTTTATTAAATTTTATGCCCTCTTATTTCATGACAGTGTTTGAAGAAACATCATTGGGAAAGAGAAGTGAAATCATAGTAAAGTAATATTTCCCTTAAAACCCTACCAGGTGCAACATATTAGAATTCTTACCTTGCAGCACAGAGGCTTGCATGTCAGATTTTGTATTAGAGTAAGATACTTTTTATTTCCCTAACATTTAGCATGGAAAGATTACTAGAAACAGAAGTGACACATTGTAATGTATTATTTTTCCACCTGATCATAAGAAAGTAAAAAAAAAAAAAATCTTATAGATTATGTTAACATGTAGTCCCATACAGTTATATAGAATTTGAAACAACTTTTCACTAATTCTCCAAAGCAGAGGTTCTCAGAGTGGCTTTTAGACCAGTAGTACCAGCATCATTGAGAACTTACTTGACCAGTAGTGTTTTTTATAAGCCTTTTTGGTGATTTTGAGTTAAGCTAAAATTTGAATACAGGTGTTCTAAATGGTTGGCTATTTGGTCATTCAAGTAAACTAATATTTG
>NW_004567116.1:48102578-48108942 GCF_000260355.1 Condylura cristata | reverse complement strand
GAAGTACACTGCTGAGGGGAGCAACAGGCAGGCCAGGAGAGGTCTGCCTCACCATGTGGATCTCCTCTGGGGCAGGCTAGAATCGAACTCATGAGGAAGTGGCTTAAGCTTCTTAGTGCTGTGCTTTAACCCGCTGCACCACCAGGGAGGGCCCTGATATATTTTTTTAATAAGTATAATGAACCATTATAGTCTGTGATGTCTTGAATACTTTGAGAATACATAAATAAATGAGTAATATTATATTTAAGTTTCTTCAAAAACTTGATAGTATTATTTTTGCTTTAGATATCTAAAGGTAATTTCTGTCTACAGGGCGATGGTTTGTATATTTGTTGCAGAATTTATGTCACCAGATGGCACCATTTAACTAAATTTATATACTTTGTATACTTTATAAGGCTGATGGTTGTGCTACATTTTATTTATGTTACAGCTTAAATAGGAAAAGAACACTTCATTTCAATGGCATATGAAACTTTTATATAGAGTATGGTAATGAAACTCCTAAAATGTGTTGGAAGAATGAAAGGATTTGATGATTTGCTAAGTATATAATAAATGAAAAATTGGCGATGATTGTTATTACTGATGTATGGTAGCTGGGAAAAAAACCAGAATAGAATAGTTTCCTCGATCTAGGTTTTCCTACAGCCAGCATAGTAATGGTGTGAATATTTTAGTCTTAAATTTAAGATGTAGTGAATGACATACATAGTAAAAAAAAAAAGAAAAATTCTAAAAGATTGCTTTAGAAGTAAATCCATTTAAGATATCTTAAAATATTATGTTGATAACATATTAAATTTTTTAGTATAGTATTTATTTTATTGAACCTTAAGAATCATAACTTAATAGAACGTGATGCTCTTTCTTAATACAAATATTTGTCACAAGGAAATGAATATTTATTACTTTCTTGGTTAAAACATCCATAATAATTACTTGCCTACTAACACATAGGCAGAATTAGTTCCTTTCTTCCTTATGTTTCTATACTATTTGTTCATGTTTCTGATGCAGCACTTATACATTGTGTTATTGTTAAAAAATTGTGAGCTTCTTAATTTCAGGGACTGGTTCTAATTCACTGTGGCTCATACTACCTGCATTGGAATACTCTATCATTAAATGTCTTTTATTTGAAAAATATGTAATATTTTGAAACTGTGCTTTCTAAGAGACACTGTTAGACTTTCAGAATTTGCTGTTAATAGTGAAGTGCTTTAGGAGTCATGGTCTACTAAGAGAGATAGATTAAACAAATAAGTAAAATTGTGATAATTATATTGCAATAATAATTATTTGGGTGAAATAGTGAAATAATAAGGAATTACTTGGACTTGTCTAACTCACATTATATTATTGTGTTTGTTTGAAAATGTTAAGATAGCATTTATTAATTGATACCTTCTAGTATTTATTTATTATTCTTGGGATCAAGACATACTTCTTACCTGGTTTCCCCTTACCTCTGCTGACCTCTCTCATCTCATCTCTTAGCATTCCTACCTGCTCACTATACTCCAGGTACACTGTCTTTCTTTGTGTTTCTAAATTCGTCCTAGAACATTTTAATTGTTTTCATTTTGTTTGAAATACTTTTGACCCAGGTCTTTGTCTTAATTGCTTATCTCACGATTTCAGTCTCAACATCTCTAAAATGCCTTTCTACTTCACTTTCATCCCATTCTCAAGTCATAGTTAGCATTTTGTTTTTCTCACTGTATTATTTTGAAATTTTGTTTATGTGGTTTTTGGTGTGACTTTCTTAACTAGAATGCAAATTCCTTAAGAGCAGTAATCTTCCCTGTCTTATTCATTGTGGTATCTTTTATATTAGTTGAGTGTCTAGAATATAACAGCTACCAAATAAACATTTGTTAAATTAATATATGAATGAGTAGGTGTTGCTCTATGGCTGGTACTGTGTTAGGTTCCTGTTTAACTAAGAAATGTACTCATTTGAAATGAGCAGAATGCTTCAACACTTAGTATTTTATTTTCACTTACATAAGGAGAATTCCAAAGGTAGGCAGTTTCTGATATCAAATCAACATTCCAGGAAAGTTCTGACCTATGTCTCTGTGTATTCTATTGAATTTACAAATTGATCCCAGGGAAGACATTGAAATGTACCAGTAGAGCTCAAGGCATGTGTTGAAAGCCAGGCAGAGCACCTGGAGTGTTGCCTTAACCAAAAGTATAGACAACAGTTCCCACTGTATCAGAGAGCAAAAGTATACCAGGTGACTAGATTTCTATTGTTATTTAGAATGGATATTTTTGTATAGTATGAGATGTTGATCTAAACTTCATTCCTTTGCATACAACTGTCCAGTTTTCTTAATAACATTTATTGAAGAGGATATCTTTGTTCCAATGTATGTCCTTGACCACTTTGTTAAAGATTAACTGTCCATATACTTGTTTTATTTCTGAGCTCTCAATTCTATTCTGTTTGTCTGTGTGTCCATTTTGTTTCAGTACTGAACTATTTTAATTATTATGGCTTTTTACTATAGCTTGAAGTCTGAGAGGTTGAGAGAAACCTCCACTCTTTCTTGTCAGGATTATTTTAGCTATTTGTGGTTTTATATGATTCCATATGAATTTCAGTTGTGTTTGTTCTATTTCTTTGAAGATTGCCATTAGATATATTAACTGGGATTGCTTTGGATCTACATACAGCTTTGGGTATGATGACCATTTTTAATGTTGCTTTTTCCAATCCATAAGCAGGGAATATTATTTGACTTTTTGTGTTTTCTCTCATTTACTTTAATAGTGTCTCAGTTTTCTTTGTATTGATCTTTTATCTCCTTTGTTAGGTTTACTTCTAGGTATTTAATTTTCTTTGTGGCTTTAAATGTGATCACTTTCTTAATTTCTCTTCTTCTAGCTCACTCTTTTAAAATTTTTTTTTAAAGATTTATTTATTTGTGCATACAGAACTGGGGTACAGGTCAGAGGCTCAGGGGTGGTAATAGGCTCCAACAGAGACACAGTGGGGAGCAGAACAGGCAGATGGATGAAGTACACTACTGAGGGGAGCAGCAGGCTGGTCAAGAGAGATCTGCCGCACCATGTGGTCACCTCTGGGGCAGGTGGGGATCGAAGTCATGCGGAAGTGGCTTTAGCTTCTCAGTGCTTTGCTTTAACCCGCTGCGCCACCAGGGAGGGCCTCTTCTAGCTCACTCTTGATTAAAGGCAACTGCTTCTTGTGTATTGATGTCATATCCTGTCATTTTATTAAAATAAATTTTATGTCATCTGTGAATAATGATAGCTTTACTTCCCCAATTTGGGTTCCATTTATATATTTCTCTTGTTTAATTGTCCTAGTGAGGGTAAATGTTGAGAGTGGACATCCTTGTCTTATATGAGATTACAGTTATTCACTATTGAGGTTTATAATAGCTATGGATTTGTTGTAAATGACTCTTTTGTGTTAAGTTATGTGCTCCATTTATTCAGTTTTTTGTTTTTTTTTTTTAAGGGTTTTCATCATAAATGGGCTTTGGATATTATCAAATACTTTCCTGGTATCTTTGATATGATTACATGGTTTTTAATCTTTCTTTTTGCTGATGTGATGAATTATGTTGATTGATTTTAGATGTTGAACCACATTTGTACCCTAGTATGAATCCTACTTGGTCATAGCATGTGTTCCGTTAGTGCAATCCTGGACTTTTTAAAATATCTTTTACTAGAAACGGAAGCCCTGGAGATATGAATAATTAAACATATTTAACAGTGCCCTTGCAAGTACTAAATAAATAATATTTAGTGCAAATACCATTTGCACTAAATAAAAACTATATTCTGAGTTTGAGTATGTATAATTATAACATAGAGTAGTTGAGCTAATACCAAGACCTTATAACATGAATGATTATGAAGAGAAAAAGTAACTGAATATTGAACAAAAGATACAGTAAAATGGACAGAAACAGTCAATATAATAATTTCACATTTTCAAGTTTGAGCTGTTGTCATTATTTGGCTTTGTGGAAAATACAATTCAGTGGATCAGTTTCTTGATGAATTGATCTCCTATTCAGTAACAATCTTTTAAAAAATTTAGATATAATTGACACATTATTTCATGTCAGTGAAATTCCATGTTACAGAATGATTAAATATTTTTATAAAATGGGAAATTTTTACTACAATAAATCCAGTTACCCTTTGTCATCATACAGAGGTATAATTTTTCCTTGTAATGTGAACCTTTTAAAAAATAATTGGGGTAACAGGTTTGCAGCACAGAATATGACTCAGAGGCATAGGTTCACAGCTCCTCAGTGGAGAAGTCAGTATTGATATTTTAAACATGAGACTGGAGGGAGAAGCATGATGTCATAACATGCTCACTATGAAAAATTCATTAAACTTCTGAAGTTGGTAATATGTGTAATAGTTGTTAAAATTGTTTTGTTGCCAAATTTTATGTAAGAAATTTCCATTAAAATTTCATATAGAAACCAGTTAGTAATTGGATATGGTACAGTTTTTATTAGTTTTTTTTTTTAAATTTATTTATTTGTGCATACAGAACTGGGGTGGGGTGCAGGCCAGGGGGTCAGGGACGGTGAGAGGTTTCACTAGGGACAGAGTGGGGAGCAGAACAGGCAGATCAACGAAGTACACTGCTGAGGGGAGCAGCGGGTGGGTCAGGAGAGGTCTACCTTGCCATGTGGTTACCTCCCAGGCAGGTGGAGATGAACTCATGCGGAAGTGGCTTTAACTTCTTAGTGCTGTGCTTTAACCCGCTGCGCCACCAGGGAGGGCCAGCTTTAACTTTTTTAAAATTAAAAATGTATCCCCTAAGTTGTGGAAAATATCAATTTCTAGATAAAAAAATCTATTATAACTCACTGGAGATTTAATTTCTATAAATAGTAGTGTTATGGGGTTCAATTTCCAATTAATAGTGGTCATGCTTCTTCAAGCATATTAAACCTAGCACATGTGAATTTAACTTTAAAATTTCTAATATTGATTTTTAAGATCAATTTTAATATGCCAGAGGTTAAGCATAGAAATATTTGGCTCTTGGATTTAGAATTCTTGATGAAAAATAACAGTCTATTCTTATGTGATTTAAGTAGAAAGGGATTTATTGGAGGATATAAGATATCTTACAGAAACAACAGGGAGGCTAAAGGTCAGAATCTGAACTAATAAACTAGAATAAAAAAATAAAAAGAATGTTCTAAGGGTAGTTACTAGCTACTATACTGTTAGGTTCTGGTTCCTTAGTAGTCATCTCTGTGCTTTCATTCTTAATTCTACCAAAATCTTCATGAATTGTTTTTCACCATTCCAGCATTCCTGTCACTCTATGAAGATTAAAATCCTTGCTTGGTTAAAAAAAAAAAGTAAATATAACTGTGATATGATATTTGGTTTCTGTCCCCACCGCCCCTTCTTAGTACATACCTTGTAAATAAGTATACTTAAATATGTGTAAATATGGAATCTCAAAGTGATTTTTTTTTGTATTAAGTGAAATCACAGGTGATTGAGACTTGTGGATAGATTCTGGATGGGGGCTGGTTATCAGGGAACCACACTAATGGCTACAGCATTGGAAATTTCAGTCCTACCTCTGACCTCAAGGGAGACAAAAAAAGCAAGAGATAAAGTTCAGTCACTAGTAGCCATTGATTTAAACAGTTATCACTATGTAATGAAACCTCCATAAAAAAAATCCTAATGTACTAGTTTTGGAGAGTTTCTGAGTGGGTGAACATGCAGATTGTGGGGGGTCGATATGCCTAGATGGTCAAGGGAGTTTAACATACCTTTTTTCTCATACCTTCTATTGTGCATCTCTTCCTGATAATAATAGAAATAGTATTCCTATAATTTAATATATAACCTTTTTCTGAGTTTTATGAGTTGTTCCAGAAAATTATTGACACTGAAGAGGAGATCATAGGGGTCTCCAGATTATAACTGGCTAGTCAGAAGTGCTGGTGACCACCTAGATATCTGGCATCTTAAATGGAAGAGAAGCAGTGTTTTGGGATTAAATTCTTAACCTGTGGGATTTGATGCTAATTCCAGGTAAAACAGTGTCAGAATTAGGTTGAATTGTAATATACTCAGTATCAGTACAGACCTGGGGAATTTCTTGACTTCAAAAATATTTAGAGCATTGAGATAAAATTTATGGCCTTTAGAGATTTTTATTTTTCCACAGTGGCACTCTACTTATTCCATCCATTTTCCAAGAGGAAAAATGCAGAGTTGAGGCAAACATTTTTTCATATGCTTGTTGGCCATCTGCATTTCCTCTTTGGAGAAGTGTCTTTTTAGCTCTTCTGCCCATTTTTTGATGGGGTTGTTTACT
>NW_004567116.1:48099979-48101213 GCF_000260355.1 Condylura cristata | reverse complement strand
TAAAGCCCACTTGGTCGTGGTGTATTATTCTTTTAATGCATTGTTGGATTCTGTTAGCTAAGATTTTGTTGAGGATTTTTGCATCAGTGTTCATTAGGGTGATTGGTTTGAAATTTTCTTTTTTGTGTGTTTTCTTTATTAGGTTTTGTTATTAGTGTGATGTTGGCTTCATAGAACGTTTGTGGTAGTTTTCCTTCTTTTTCAATTTTTTGGATGAGTCTGTGTAGAATGGGCACTAGTTCTTTTCTGAAAGTTTGGTAAAATTCATTTGTAAATCCATCTGGTCCTGGGCTTTTATTTTTGGGAGGTTTGATTACTTCTTCTATTTCCTTGCTTGTGATTGTTCTGTTTAGCTCAAACAAGCCAGTTTTGAAGAACTGATTGTAAGAAGAATTACTGCGTAAGAAGTAACAAAGAAAATTCTTTAAAGAGAAAGGCAAGTTATGATTAAAGTTTGGATCTGTGCAAACAAATTTAAAAAATGAAAATATTAAAGAATCAGTAAATGTAAAAAAATTCCTTATTTTAAAATATTCTTAAAAAAAATTGATTATCTAATACAAAAATAAAAACTATATACTATACACTAGTAATCGGGGAAACCAAAGGAACAAAGTGGAAATATACTATTGTAAGGCTTATTCTATACTTAGAGTAGCACAATAATATTCGAAGGTAGACTGTGGTAAAGTAAAAATATATACTGTAAAGCTTGAGCATTTTCTAAAAGAATAAATCAAAGAGATATAGCTAATAAGCCAATTGTCGAGATAAATTGTGGCAGCTGCCCTTTGTTGGCTTTACATCTGAGTAGTGAATCAAAAAGAGGATATAAAAATATGGAAATAAAAGATCAGGGAACAGAAATAGAGCAAATAGAAAAATAGTAGCAAGGTGGCAGATTTCTGTTCAAACAATTCAATTGCCAGATAGGTTAAAAATGAAAAAAAAATTCTGTATGCTGTTTGCAAGAAATCTACTTTATACATAGACATTGATGGGTGCAAGTTAAAACAAATATTAAACATTAATCAGTGTAAAGGTAGCTGAAATGGTGCTTTATTAATGTCAGGCAGTTTAGGGATCTAGACAAAAAATATCAACAGAAATATTTCCTAATAAAACGTTTCCTAATGAAAAGAGGGCAAATCATTAAGAAACATGGCACCCTTATATATGTAGGTGACTACTAGCAGAATTTCAGAATTTGTGAAGAGAGTGGAAAGCAAACTGT
>NW_004567116.1:48080348-48098730 GCF_000260355.1 Condylura cristata | reverse complement strand
TGCTCGCTGCTCCCCTCAGCAGTGTACTTCATCAGTTGGCCTGTTCTGCTCCCCACTCTGTCTCTGGTGAATCCTGTCACTGCCCCTGCACCTGTACCGAATTCTGTATGCACAAATAAATAAATCCTTTTAAAAAAAAAGAAGTAAAGGGTTGAAAAACAATTCTGTAAGTAAATGGCCCATAAAAGAAAGAAGGGGTAGCCATATTTATATATGTAAACAGACTTACCTGCCAAAAAAAGGTATCAAGACATAAATAGAGTCTATAATGATCAAGGCACAAGACACCAGGTGGACATACTACTCATCAAAATATACTCACCAAATGAGGGAGCATCAAAATACATTAGGAAATTACTGTCATCTTTGTAAAGAGATAGGGGACTTCAATATTTCACTCTCCTGAATGAACATGTCAATGAGCAGAAATAAACAAGGACACAGTAGCACTAAATTAAGATCTAGATCGCATGGACTGAACAGACATAGGACACTGAATCTCCTGGAAAACCAAATACACATTTTTTTTTATTAAAAAGTTTATTTTTACATCATTTTGCACTACACATTTATTTTCAGATTCACACAGATCATTATCCATTGACCCCATAGTGGGCCAAAAGCAAAACTTAAGCAAGTACGAGACGATTGAAATCATGTCAAGTATCTTTTGTGACCCAAAAGCTATCAAACTAGAAGTTAATCACAAAAAGAAAGGAGATTCCACTAGTACATGAAGACTAAACAACATGCTATAGAAGGATCAATGGGTTAAGGAAGTAAAAGAAGAAACAAGGATTACCTTGAGGCACGTGATAAGGAACACAGGATGTTTGGGACACAGCAAAAACAGTTCAACAGTGACTTATGATAAAGGATATCAAAATGTTGGGATAAAAAGAACATGTCAACATAATAACAAACATGTGATAAAAACATAACTGAAATCATTCTCAGTAGTGAAAAATTGAAAGCCTTTCCTTTAAGAGCTGGAACAAGACGAGAGTCTACTGTCATCACTTTTTTTTTTTTTTCAATGTAATACTGGAAGTCCTAGCTAGAGCAATTAGACAGAGAAAGATACAAAAGGAATCCTTAATTGGGAAGTAAGTAAAGCTATATTATCTGCAGATGTTATGGTAGTATGTAGAGAGCCCTAACAGATACAGAAAAACTAATAAAAATGATAAATCAGTGTAAGAGCAGGTTACAAAATCAATACACAAATGTCAGTGGCCTTCCAATGAGCAAATACTCAGTATGAAAAGGAAAAGAAATTAAGAAAATTATCCTATTTACAATTGTACAAAACAAACAAACAAAAACCCACCAAAAACAAAAAATCTGGGAATAAACCTAACAAAGGAAAGGAGATGCAGGTCCTATACAAAGAAAATCATAAAACATTGTTAAATTAAAGAAGACAAAGAAATGGAAAGAAATGACATTATACCCAAAGCGATTTATAGTGTCGATGTAAGTCCAATAAAAATTTCAATGACATTCTTCAAAGAAATAGAGTAATATTGCTGAAATTCATATGGAGCCACAAAAAATTCCCAAATAATCAAAGCTCTCTGACTTCAATGGGGAAAAATGGAGGTATTACACTTGTAGATTTAAAACTATCACAAAGTTATAATAATAAAAACTATCATGATGCTGGAACAATAAAACCAAACACATACACACAGACCAGTGAACTCAAACTGTATTCCACTATTTATAATTCTGTCCTTTTATTTCTTAAATGTTCATTCTATTTTTCATACTAGGATTTTGATTGAGAAAATGTTATAACTTTTACCATAGCAGTACTTAAAAAAAAAAAAAGATCTGAGATTTTGATATTTGGGATACCTTGTTTTATGCTGGTGTTGGTTTTCTACATATAAGTAAAGCAACTTCAGGACTTAAGAACACTTATATGCTCTCTACCTATTTTATATAGTGTGCTCAAAATTTGAATTTCCACCATATCAAATTTACTTTTCAGAAAACAGGTATTACATCAATTAAATTATCTTATGAATAATATTTTCTTCATTTCTACATTAAGATAACAACATGAGAATTTTGTAGCAAAGCTTTGATTGCAATTAATAATTTAAAGAAAAATGCTGAAGTTTCTAACATTCTGAAGGCTTTTCTGTTATTTTGCTGTCATTCTGATTACTTAGTACACATGGGTGGACTTATAATATTTCCTGAGTTGTTAAATCTGAGCATCTGTCCAATTCATCACATCTGCTACCACATCTGTGCTCTAGATTCCCTTAGGCATTTAGATTTTAGAGAAATGATTCTATCTTAGTAAGAACATTAGTTATACAAAAAGTAACAAATACCTGTTAGTCTGAAGTGCTTTAGAATAAAAAAATCCTTCTGATATACTATTAATTTGCAAACACTTAGCAGATCACCTTTGAAATGGTAGCTAACTATAAAGTCAACAATTTTCAGACTAATATATTTTTATGATAGGTTTGGGTATATCAAGGGAAGTTAAAAGCCATGAAGAAACCATGATAAATTTTATTTAAAAGTTGTTTTACTCCACTACAGTTGTGTTCAAAATGAATTTTGACAGATTCCTAAGGTTAAAGGGTGGGTGATTATAGACAGACTTAGGGAGGATGCTAAACAAATAAGCTGATAGATTCTCCATCCAAATTTCAGCTAAAATAGATCTGTTTGATTTTGTTTTTTCTTGTAATAAGATTTCATGCAAATGACTGTAAATACATAGTGAAGTTTTTTTGAATTTGACTTCTAGAACGTTGTACTAGATATCCATGTAATGGATAGATATCCATTCCACTAATATCTTAATGTAAACTTGTTCAGTATGTGAGTAATAATTTATAAAATTAAATGACAGTTTATTGTTAATTTAACAATTGTTTACTGGACATTTTTGTTAAATTACATTAATAGCTAGCAGAAACTTTTGTAGGTCTTTTGATCTTTGACCCATCTGCTTGGGAGTAGAGGGGTTCTCTGATGTACTTTTTTTTTTTAAAGATTTACTTATTTATTCATATGGAACTGGGGTACAGGCCAGAGGTGTGGGAGGGTGAGAGGATTCACCAGAGACAGAGAGGATAGCAGAACAGGCAGAGCGATTAAGTACACTGCTGAGGGGAGCAGCGGGCGGGTCAGAAGAGGTCTGCCTCGCCATGTGGATCTCTTCCGGGGCAGGAAGGATTCGAACTCATGCAGTAGTAGCTTTAGCTTCTTAGTGCTGTGCTTTAACCCACTGCGCCACCAGGGAGGGCCCTCTCTGATGTACTTTTAAAAATACAATCCCAGGGTTGAATTTTGAATTTTGGTGTTTGTATGTTTATAAGTGAGGTTCAGTTATAATTTTTTTTTCTTACAAAGTTCATGCTCAGTTTGGCACCCAAATTTATATTGGCTTATTAAAGAATTAGGAAAGTTCTTTGTCATTTTCTAGTCTCTAGAATATTTTATACAAGAAAGCAGAAGTCAGTTGTCTGAAGGTTTGTGGAAAAGTTTGTGAAATCATCTGTGAATAATGTTTTTTTTTTGGTAGCTTGATTTTGTGATTTTTTGATTCAGTATTCTAAATAGATATAGTTCTGTTTAGGTGGCTTATTTCTCTTTAATTTGAGTGAATTGTATTTCCCCAGAAAATTATCTATTTTTTTCTGTTTTTTTTTTCTCAAAAGTATTGTCTTATGGTAGTTCATACTGTTTTCATTTTTTAATACTATTTTCTTGTTATTCTTCAATCTACGTTTATAATTATATCCCTTAATATTTATTTTGTCTTCTCATTTTCATTATCAATAATTTCAGAAGTTTAGCAACATTTTTTGTTATTTTCAAAGACTCAGTTTTTGTTAATTTGTCCTATACTATACTAGACTCTGTTTTATGTTTTTTAAAATTTGATTCACATTTGCTTATTATCTTTCTTTTTTTATTTTTTGGTTTAGTCTACTGTTCTTTTAAAAGCTTGAGTTAAAATCATTAACACTTCTCTGTGTGTATTTTTTCTAATTGTATTCTTGAATACATTTTTCTCCTTGTTAAGTTCCTCTTTATTTACAACCCAAATATTTTCATATAACTATTATTGATTTTTTAATATTTAATATACATATTATGAAAATAAAATTAAATAGTGAATTATTTTAAAATAAAATTTATATGTGAAATATATATTTTCTTAATTTATTTTCAATTTAGAATTTCATTGTGTTATATCTCTATACTAATTTAGTACAACTGCATGCAAAATAATGAAACTAGACTATGACCTCATACTGCAGAGCAAAATCAGTTCAAAACAGATCAGGACTTGGATAAAAACCCTGTAACCATAAATTATATAAAGGAAAACAGGCAAAATCTTTCATCACATAAACTTTACCAACTGCCTTTAGGGATTCATCCCCAATAGTAGGAAAAAAAGAGAACACAATCAGCTGGGACTACAGCAAATTAAAAAGCTTCTGTACTGTGAAGAAACCATAACAAGAATGAAAAGGCACCCTGGTGAAGGGAGAAATATTTGCATACCATTCTGGCAAAGGACTAATATAAAAAATATACAAAGAGCTCATACAACTGTAAAAACAAACAACCCAATCAAAAATGGGCAAAAGAAATAAACAGACGACTCTCTAAAGAAGACATTAGAATGGATAACAGACATATGAAAAAAAATGCTCACAATCCCTTATTAGAGAAATGCAAATCAAGAGCAAGTGAGACAACATCTCACACCTACCTGTGAGAATGGCCCATAATGAAATGATCAGAAACTACAAGTGCTGGTAAGGCTGAGGGGGAAAGGTAACACTTGTGGAAATACAAATTGTTCCACCGCTTTGAAAAGCAGTATGGAAGTATCTCAAAACATTAAACTTGGATCTGTCATTCAACCCAGTAATTCTACTCTTAGGCATCTATCCACAAATTCAAAAGGAAACTTGCACTAACATTTTTATTGAAGCACTATTTATTATAGCTAAACTATGGAAACCTCCTAAGTGCTCCAGAAAAGATGAGTGGATCAGGCAAATGTGGTGTGTATATACACGGAATCCTACTGAGTGGTCAAAAAGAAAAATTCGCGCCATATGTAGCAACATGGATGAAGCTTGAAAGGATAATGCTAACTGAAATAAGTGAGAAGGAGAAAGCTCTATACTGGATGGTATGGTGCCACTAATATGTACAATAGTCAAGTAAAAGCAGTTGAAAAAATTAACCTTTTGTAGCTCACTACAGAACTGAGATACCAAGGGGGAGGGATGGGAAAGAACAGAAAAGGGAGTGAGACATAATGGTCTGTAGTGGTAGAGTATGGGATAGTTGGTGGTGGGAGCATATGGTGGTAAGACCTGATAGAGATACCCTACTGTTGCCTCAGTTAAAAATAAATAAATTGATTAATTTAAAAAAGAGAGGTGATTGTGGCCTATTCTCTGGATAATTTTTTGTTAAGTGTTCAGTATGTACAGGAAAGGATTATTTTCCTTCAGAATTTTTTTTTTTGGTAGGTGAGGGGGGGTAACATTTTTACTGTGGTAATACTTTTAAATGATTTAGAGAAATAGTTCCACAGCTTTTCAGATGTATGTAATCACATCACACCCATAAGCCAAGGTCTCATAATCATCCATAATAGTCCATAGAGCCTCCTCTCCCCCTTTTACCATACTCTTTTCTAGTAACCTCAATTCTGCATTGTTCTAAGGTTTGTTTTATTTTGTCTGTTCCTTTGTTTCCTTATATTTCATGAGTGAAATCATCTGCTCTTTGTCTTTCTCTTTCTAACTTATTTTTTTTTAATTAAAAAGTTTATTTTTACATCATTTTTCACATTTTTTTTTCATCTCAATTGTAATCCCCACGGGTTTCCCATCACCAAATCTAACTTATTTTACATAGCATAATCCGCTTCAGTTCCATCCATATTGTTGCATATGGCAAGATTTTATCTTTTTCTTTTTAAAAAATGGTTGATTAGTTTATATACTGCATCTTAATTCACTCATCTTTCATTGGGCACATAGGTTGTTTTTAGAGTGTGGCTATTATAAATAGTTTTAACAAATACAGGAGTGCAGTAATTTCTTCAAATTAGTGTTTTTACATTCTTTGAGTATATAATTAGGAGTGGGATTGATGGATCATATGTTAGATCTGTTTTTAATGTTTTGTTAGACTGGACTACTGTATACCTTCACCAATAGTGTACAAGATTCCCATTTTTTCTACTCCCTCCCCAACAATTGTCTGTGTTTTTAATATGTGCCCTCTCACAAGTGTTGGATGGTACCCCATTGTGTTTTTGATGTACACATCGCTGATGAGAAGCAATAATGACATTTTTTTTCCATGTGCTTGTTAATTTCATGTATATTTAGTTCTTTTTCCACTTTTTTTTTTATTGGGTTGCTTGTTTTCTTTTTGGTGAGTTATATGAGTTCTTCATACATTTTGGATATTGGCTTCTACTCATATGTATCATATGTAATCATTTTCTCCTGTTCAGTAAGGTGTCTTTCCTCTATAATGATGGTTTCCTTTGCTGTGCAGAAGTTTTTAGTTTGATGTCTTTTTTGCTTAATTTTTTAAAAAAGATTTATTTATGCATACAGAACTGGGGTACAGGCTATAGATGCAGGGGTGGTGAGAGGATTCCCCAGGGACAGAGTGGGGAGCAGAAAAGGCCAACTCACGAAGTACACTGCTGAGGGGAGCAGCAGGCAGGTCATGAGAGGTCTGCCACTCCATGTGGGTCACCTCTGGGGCAGGGATCAAACTGATGCTGAAGTGGCTTTAGCTTCTTAGTCCTGTGCTTTAACTCACTGCACCACCAGGGAGGCCCCATTTTTGCTTAATTTTAATTTTGTTTTCCTAGTTGTTGGAGTTGAGTCTCCACAGATATCTGTGAAGTCAATGCATGGAGTATTTACCTTTATTTTCTTCTACATATCTTATAATTTCGATTTTTACATTAACATTGCTTTTTATGTTCTATTCCTTTATTTTTATACCATTAAAAAAAAAGATTTATTCATTTATGCATACACAACTGGGGTATAGGCCAGAGTTGCAGGGGTGGTGAGAGGATTCACCAGAGACAGAGTGGGGAGCAGAACAGGAAGATTGCTGAAGTACACTGATGAGGGGAGCAGCAGGTAAGACAGGAGAGGTTTGCTGTGACATGTGGATCACCTCTGGGGCCAGGGATCAAATTCTCACTGAAGTGGCCACAGCCAGCTTGCAGTGCTGTGTCCTAACCTGTTGTGACATAGGGAGGGCCTGTGTATAATTTTTATACACATCTTGGAGGATCTTTCAGTAAGACTGTCACTGTCATTTTTAAAAATATGAAAATGTTTTGTTCTTTTATACTATTTTATTTTTCAAAATTATTTCTCACTTATGTACTTATTAATGAAGTAGCATTGTTTTACATCTTTGCTAATATTTTGACAATATAGTATTTCTCCCTTTAGGTTTGTGGTCAGTGTTTGTGCTCCCATCACTAAAGTACCCATAGTCCTCTGCCATCATCCTTTTTGCTGTCCCTTCACTTATTCTTATCTCTACTCTTCTATGTTCCTCTCCCCCTCCTTGGATATCTCAGATCTATTATCAGCTTAAGGGATTGGTTTTGTAGTTTGTCTTTGACTCTTTGTTTGGTTTCTCTATATTCAATATATAAGTGATACTCTCTGGTGTTTGCCTTTTTCCTTTTGCCTTAATTCACTTAGCACAACACCATCCAGCTCTCTTTTAGGTTATTGTAATGAAACTTTTCAAGTACTTGCTTTTATTATTGAGGTTAAATTTAAGCAATTTGAAATTAAACCTACTTTAACTTCAACTCTAATTCTAATTTTCATCTTATTTATCTGTTTTAATTAAAGGAACACCATTTATTAAATGCTATGATATATATATATATATATATATATATTTAATTCACGCTGATCTAATAAGTTCCAAGGAGATAGGAACTTTTGTCCTGGTGTTTGTTGATGGATTTTAACACCTAGAATAGCATTTGGTATTTAAAAAAACATTTAATATGTAGAAAAAATAATAAATATTTACTTGATGACTATAAAAGTAAGTTTATGATTCTGGCATCATTCATTTTGTCTGAATCTTGAGGAAACTGTGCTAATTGAAATAAGTCAGAAAGTGGTTTTACTGATTTGTGGAATTTAGATAACCAAGGATAAACTATCAAAGCATGGTAAAAATAATTCTTAAATGCTTGCAAAAATATACTGATCACCTGAGTGAATGATAGTGTTTGGAGAGAAGAAGGTTGTGGAAGGAAGGGGGATAGTATAATAGCATTGGAATTTTGGTGGAAGGTGAGTGGAACATTTGGAGGTGGAACATATATGGAAGTATAAAATTATATTCCCAAATTACATAGTTGTGTGAATAACTGATAAAAAATTCTGATTTCATATTTATGTTATGATATAGATATTATTCAGTTACTCTCACCAGGCAAGAATTTTGTTTTATTCACGAGCAAATGAAATAATAAAATAAATGACTTATTTAAAAAGTATATACTATTTAATATATATAGACTAGCTGGTAAATATAGATATTACCTATCTCAGTCATTCTTGATAGGAACATGCAGTGACATATCAGAATTATTTTAGGAAGCTTTTCAGAATATATAAAACAGATATATTTTATCTCCCTCAGGCGCTCTCATAATGCTTTCAGGATTTTATCTTGAAACTTAGAACTACTGAAGATTTTAAGCAATATTATTTGCCAATTCTATTTTTGTATTTTCTTTCTTGACTATAAGGCATAATTTTTCTGAAAATTTTTTTGAGTCTATAGGTGATTTAATTGTTTCTTATCCTATTAGGATATTTTGTATTCAATAACTAAATGTCTATCATATGACAGGCTATGCCTGAAATATGACAGGGCTGACCTTAAGGAAAGCATTTTTTGCGGTTACCTTTGAATTTGGAAGTTACTCAAAGGAGGCCACATAATACCAAATAGCAAGGTTAGAATTTGCATTATCTCAACCAGCCAGTTGCCATTTCTGGTAGGGACAATTCCAAGGAAGCTTTGTAGGGAAGTTTTTCCAATGTTGCCTCTATGGATTATTTAGTTTTTCTATAATATCACTACCTGTAACTCTTAGATCTCTGTTGTCTTGCATTTAAAAGCAAATGCCAGATAGTATCTGGAAGGTTAGAAGAGTATATCATTGCTTTTTTCCTTTTATTCCTAGTACCCAAGTTTCCCTTTATCTAGTACCCAAGAGACCCTGTCAAGATTAACCTCATCATTGACCACCTCTGTCTCATGGGCAAGATATATTTTGTTGGTGGTCAACGTGCTTACCAAAGATGGCATATTCTTTCCTCTGAGTTGCCTTCCTTTTTAAGCCTTATTTATATTTCAGAATGGATATGGCATTTTTATACTTAACAAAATTTACACTTTATATGAAATATTCAGACATAGAAAAGTATGGTCAGTCATCTGTAACTATATATAGCATTATTACCTAGAGATAGTAACTTTTTTCTTATCTTGACATTTTATCTTTATTTTGCTTTTTTTTTTTTTGAGGCAACCTTAGTTTATATTGTTATATATGATTTAGGGATATAGCATCTCCCCCACCACAACTTACCCACTACCAAGGCACCCATGTGTATATTATACACCCATGTGTACACTCATAGTACATTGTAGCCCTTCCCCATTTAGCTCTCCTCCTAAGGTTTTTTGTTGATCTTGGGGTACTCCTATTACATATTGTCACCATAGTACACTCACCACCAACTCACCCATGTTCCACCATCATAGATGATTGCTTTTCCCTCACCCACTTCCTAATTTTGTAGCTAACTGTCTAGAGTTAGTTTTTTAGCTTGTCTTTATCAATTTAATTATTTTATATTTCACATATTAGTGACATCTTTCAATATTTATCTTTCTCCTTCTGACTTTTTTCACTTAACATTATGTTTCCAAGCTTCATCTATATTGCTGCAAATGGCATACACATCATTTTTGAGCTCTGTGTAGTATTCTATTGTATATATGTACTACATCATCTTGATTCACTCATCTGTTCTGGGGCATGTAGGTTGTTTTCCTAGTTTAATTATAGTCAGTGGTGCTGCAACAACAGAGAAATGCAAATTAAAACTACATTGAGCTACCATCTCACAGCTGTGAGAATAATCCATATGGAAAAGACTAGAAACAACAAATGTTGGCAAGGATGTGCAAAAAAGGGAATGCAGACTACTATTGCCCTTATGGAGAGCAGTTTGGTGGTGTTTCAAGTCATTAAACAAGAATCTACCATTGGACCCAGTAAATCCATTCCTAGGAACCTATCAAAAACAAAAATACTAATTGTAAAGGAAACTTGTGCTCCCATATTTATTGCAGGGATTGTTATTGATTTGATCTTTATTTTGTTTCTCCATATTTCATGTATCAGTGACACTATCAGGTATTTGTCTTTTTCCTTGTCATTTATTTTGTTTAGCAAAGTACCCTCAGTTATATCCATGTTGTTGCAAAGACAATAGTTTTTCTCTTTTAATAGCTGAGTAGTATTCCATTACGTCTATATACCACATCTTTCAAATCACTCATCTGATTTTAGACAGTTAGGTTGTTTCCATACCTTGATTTCTGTAAATTATGCTAAAGAATATAAGAGTACATTCTTTGGATAAATACCAAGGAATAGAATTTTTAGATTATATGGTCAATCCATTTTTAATTTTTTGAGAGATTGCCATACTCTTTTTCCATGGGACTGGACTTATCTACATTCCCACCAAAGGAAGTAAGATCCTCTTTTCTCAGCATCCTGGCCAAAGCTTGTTCTATGTGGTCTTTTAGCTAGAGATCATTCTTACTGGTGTGAGGTGGTATCTTATTGTAGCCTTGATTTGAGTTTTCCTGGAGATAAGAGATCATGAGCATCTTTTCATGTGCCCATTGATCATCTGTATGTCTTCTTTATAGAAATGCCTAACTCTTCTGCCCATTTTTTCACTGGGTTATTTATTTTCTTTTTGTTGAATCAAATGAATGCTTTGTAGGTCTTACATATCAACCCCTTGTCAGTTATGTTTTCTCTTACTGTCCAGAAGCTTGGTGCATATCCCAGTTGTTATATTTGGTTTTGTTTTTCTTGCTCTTGGAGATGAAACCATAGCATTTTGACGGATATACTTCCTAAAATTTAAATTCACTCAAATACAAACAAGATATATATATGCTTGTATCCATATGTATTAATATACATGTTGCTATTTTCATTACTTTTTAAATGTCCTTGGGTTGGAACTGACTTTTATTCTTTGAAACATTTATTCACTATTGAAATTATTTACTTACAAATTTTGGACTATGAAATGTCATGTCAAATGATTATGTTGTGATACAGGAAGAAAGAATACAGAATAATGAATTTATATTCTAAAAGAGAGTTTTAGAACTCTAAATCATACTTTAAAACCTAGAGGTGACCCAGTTAGCCGTCTTTCCAATGTCATGTTGTCACTTATGCTAACTTACAAAAAAAGAAGCTGATATTGAGAAAAGGGCTATTTAAAAGATGAAGCCTCCATGATAATTTTCCTTTTGACACAAAGTAAAATTTCTTGTTAAATCTTAGCTTCAGAGGGCTTTGCACAGCTAATCAAGTAGTCAAATACATAGGTATCATTTCGTTTGTTTGCAAGTCAATTTGTACACAATTTTGTGTAAGTCTGTGGGGGTGTCATTCTTCAACATGGTATTTCCAGGAGATGGTTTAACAATGGAGGTGGTACCCTATTCTTTTGTTGTAATCCTTAGTTAGATTTAATTTAGAAGTAAATTTAGAATTATAACTGAAATCTTGTTGACGTTACTGAAAATGAGATGAAAAGAAAGGAAAGAAAAATGAAAAGGAAGCATAGCATATCAAAAAGTAGGGGCTGTTTTGAAAAGAATTTATTTCACTTTCTCTGTAGGCATACATGTGTGGGTGGGTTTTCTCAATTCTCAAGTTGTTGTAAGTAAATTAGCTGTAAAGTAGTCACCAATTTTTTCTTGGTCCTTTAAATTACTTCAGGTATCAAGCTGAGAAGTCTGTGGGGCTTTCAGTAATAGCACATTATTTCATATTATGGCTTTTAAAATGCAAAGTCAGAAGCAACCCAAATAGTTCCATTTACATATGAATTAAATTACTTGGGCATTTCCTGGATTTTATTAGCAATTCAAGGAGAAGCCTAGTATTAGGAGATATGCAATAATTACAAAAGAATGGGAGGGGTAAAAGTAAAGGGCACTGAGTTGAAAATGTAGAATTTGGCTGAAGTGTTTGCTTTTTTTTATGATTAGAGCACATGGATCAAATTTTAATCCTTTAAAGCAATTTAACCTTTGTGTGTTTTTTTTTTTTTTATATTTACTAACTGTTCCATGGCAAAGATCTATCAGTAGTTGTTTTGTAAACCATCTTGAGGGATTTAAGTGATATTTTCTAAATCATGTATTTTCATGTACCCATTAGCATATATTATATAATAGATATTTATTAGAGATAAAACATACATATAAACAATGATATTCCTTAACTGTATGGGAGTAGGCAACTAAGTTACTTTTCAAGGCTTTATTTCCTTACCTGTTCAAAAATAAATTGACTGTGGGGTCAGTCCTGCAAAAAGGGTCAGTAAGGCTTTGTAACAATATGCCCAGACTAGGACTCCTTTAAAAGTGTCACTTGGTGTGTAACTAAGGTTAATTGAGGTCCTGCGAACTTTGGGAAGTTTGATATACTTTGGAAAATCTGTTACCATTATTTAAAGAATGTATGTTGTTGGTTCAAAATATTGTATATGAATCAGAAATTCAGGTTTGCCTCTTTAGATGTATGTTAGCATACCATATCCAGCACCAAAGTACCCACACTAACCCCACTGTAACCACTCTCTAATGTGTTACTCTGTGTTCCCTACTCTCACCTCTTCCTAATCTGGTAGCCTCAACTTTACAGTAAGATTTACACAGTTTAGTTTTGGTTTGGTTTTGTCTGACCCTTTTTTTGTTTGTTTCTCTACAGTCGACATCATCCATTATTGTCTTTCTCCTTCTGACTGTTGGGCTCAGCAGCATACTTCCAGACCATTCATGTTGTCACAAATGGCAGGATTTCATCTGTTTTAACAATGGCATAGCACTCCATTTTGTATATATACCACATCTTCTTTATCCATTCATCTTTTTTTTTTTTTTGGCAGTAAGTTTGTTTTCATAACTTGACAATTGCAAACAATGCTACAATGAACAAATTAGTACATATATGCCTTCGAACTAATGTTTTAAGCATTCTTTGGCTGGAGAAATAGTGAATTGGACTGGGTTCAGGAGCTGAACCCCAAAAGCACAATGTTTGGTCCTTGTCACATGAGAAAAAAATTCAATGTCAAGATCAGGCTTAGACAGAAAAGCAAGTAGTTTATTGTCAGATAAGGAGGACAGGAAAAATATGTCTGAACAAAGAGGGATCCCTTTTTTTTCACATTCTTGCCAATGCTTCTGGCCTTTTTGACACAGGTCATTCTTACAGGTGTGAGGTGGTATCTCTGTAGTTTTGAATTTTGTCTCCCTGATGATAAGTGATGGTGGCCTTTTTCATGTGCCTGTTAGTTGTCTGTATGTCTGGAGAAATGTCTATTAAATTTTGTCTTTTTTTTTGGTTTGGGTTATTTGCTTACTTTTCATTGAGTTGTAAACTTTCTTAGTGTATCTTGGATATCAGCTCCTTTTTATTTTTACTTTTAAAATTTATTTAGATTTATTTTTATTAACATTGGTTTACATTATTGCTTCTATTATAGAGGTATAGATCTTTCCCTTTACATGTTGTTACCATACCATACCCACCACCAAATTATCTATTGTCTATGCCATAGTCCATTGTGTTCCCTATACTTAATTCTTAATCTTCCCCCTGTCCATCTTCCTTTATTAGCCACAGTTCTATAGTCAGGTTACTAGGGTTTGTTGATAGTTTGGCTTTACCTGACCCTTGGTTTTATTTCTTTATATTTCACATGTAAATGACAACATATGATATTTGGCTTTTTCCTTCTGACCTTTTTTTTTTTTTTTTCCCCTAGTACGATCCTCTCTAGTTCTATTCATGTTATAGCAAATGACAAGTTAATCTTTTTGATAGTTGGATAGTATTCTGTTGTGTGTGTTTTTTGCATACACTTCTTCCTGATCTGTTTACTTGCATTTGGTTACTTAGTTGTTCCTGTAACTTAACTATTGTAAATATTGTTGCAATGAACCACTTTTTTTGTGGTTGATTTCTGTTTTATCATTGTTACCTGAGAATATAATTGATATGATTTCAGTCTTCATGAATACATTGAAACTAGTGACTCAACTGTGGTCCTCCCTGGGAGATATGCCAGATGCACTTGAGAAGAATGTTTACTCAGCTTTTTTGGGGAGGTTGTAGTGTCATATTAACGTCATTGAGCTCATCAGGTTTAATTACTTATTTATGGCTGTTGTTTACTTGTTGATTTTTTGTCTAGTTGCTCTTTCTGTTGATGCAGTGGTATTAAAGTCTCCAAATACAATTAAAAAGGAAATTAAATCAGAAAATAAATAAAATCTTGAGACTAATGGTAATGAGCAGGGAAGTTAATAGAATTTATGTGCTGCAGCAAAATAAGTTTTAAGAGGAAGTATAATTGTACTACAGGCCCACAATAAGAAACAAGGCCAATCCCTTGTAAATAATTTAATATCACATCAGAAGAAACTTGAGGGAAAGGGACAAATAAGATCTAAGTTTAATAGAAGGGCGGAAGTAGTAAAATTTAGGCCATAAATAAATGAAACATAAATAAAAACTTATAAAATATTAGTGACACTAAGAGTTGTTTCATTGAGAAGATATATAAAGTCAGTAAATCCTTAGCTAGGTAAGAATGAAGAGAGAGAAGCCATTAATAAACAGAATTAGAAATAAAAAATGAGAAATTATTACAGATAGCATAGAAATGCAAGGATCATAATACAAATAATAAAAATAGAGCCATTGTAAAATTAGAAGCTCATAATAACAGTGACTCTGCTGAAAAATTAGATAACCTTAAAGAAACTGACAAATTTCTGTATCAAGACTAATCCAGGAAAATGTAGAAGCATTGAATAACCCAATCACAATCATGGAAATTGAAACAGCTTAAGTCTGCCCTTAAGCAACTACCCAGAATCTGACAGATTTACAAGTTAATTCTATGAATCCTTTAAATAATAAATTAGTTTATTTTCTTCAAATTTACCTAAAAATCTAAGCAGGAATGCCTTCTATTTACATTATATGGAGTATTACTCTAATACCTAAGACAGCACAAGAAAGCTACAGTCCAAGATCCCCGATGAATACTAATGTAAAAATGTTTAAGAAAATGCAAGTAAGTTGAATTCAGTAATACATTACAAAGATCATATTCATGGCCATTTGGGATTTATCCATGGGCTGTAAGGATAATTGAATTTATGGAAATTAATAAGTATAATTACATCAACAAAGAAAGTATAAAAATAAACACATAGTGTAGAGATGAAGGAAAAGTGACAAGATAAGACACTATATACTAACATACAAAAATCTGTTGCACTTATATTACAAATAAGGAGCAAGAGGAAAGACAAGTTGGAAATTTAACTCTATTCACCATAAGATCAAAAAAAAAAAAAAATCAAATATCTAAACTTAACCTAACAAAAGAGGTGAAGGATTTATACAATGAATATTATGACTCTAAAAAAGGATATTGAAGATAAGACATAATATATAAGACATAAAAAGGTAAAAAGATATTTCATATTCATGGGTGGGGAAAATCATTATAGTCTAAGAGACTTTACTGTAGTTCCCATTAAAATCCCATTTTTTTTAAGATAATGTGAACAAAATATGCTAGAATTTTTATGAAATCATAAGAGGCCTTGAATAACTATAGCCATCCTGGGGAAGTAAGGGAGAAATGGAGGCATCATGTTACCTGTAGAATAAAGCAACAATAATTAGAAAAATATGGTATAAATTAGATACATGGATCAATTGAACAAAATAACATTTCTAGAAACAAATATTGCATATATCCATTCCTAATTTACCTCAAAGGAACTACAACTATACAATGTAGAAAGGTGTGGGTTTCTATGAGGTGACCACTTATGGGCACCTCTGACCTACTTGCTATCTGCAAATCACACCAAAATATTCCTTGACTACCTATGAACAATAGCCCATATCATGAAGCAGTCTCAGGCAATGCCTGGGATACCTAGATCTGATTATGTGAATAACTTGATAGGGTTCTCAGAATAGCTCTATGTCCAATAATATCAGCACATATACTTTACTGACACAAATGTTTGACATATGTTCAAGATGTCCCTTTCTCAGTTCCTCATGAAACTTTGACCTCTTTGCCCCCTGGACATTGTACCTCATACAATTGTTGCATGATCAGCTTTTTTAGCCTGTATGCTTTCAATAAATGGCACAAGAACATCTAGTTGAGTAGCAGAGTCTTGCTTGCAAACTTGTTCCATGACTATTGTGTCCTTCACCATATTCCTGTTTTAAAGCAGCAACAAAATTCCTGTCACAGCAGAAAGGAGAATTTTTTTTTTAACAACTGGTGATGGAAAAATTGGATAGATATATATGAAAGAATGAAATTGGAACACTAACTTAATTCATAAAAACAAGCTCAACATTTATTAAAGTCTTAGATGTAAGACCGTCATTAATAAAATATATAGAAGGAAGCATTGAGGATATGTTTCAAATAGCATTGCTAAAGATGTTTATGTATACTCAACCCTTATGACAAAGGAAATAAAAACAAATAATTGGGGTTAGGTCAAATTATAAATCATTTACACAGTGAAATAGAATAAAGTCAATTAAAAAGACATCCTACTGAATGAGAGAAAATGTCCACACATTGCACAATCAACAATGGGTTAATATTCAACACATTAAAAAAACCCACAAAACTTATCCAACTTAACAATAAAACCCCAAATAAATAAATGGGCAGCAAACGTGAATAAATAATTATCCAAAAGTGTTATGCAGTAGTCCAGTAGATATAAAACAAAATGATAAGCATCACTTTTAAATGTTATATATCACTTTTAAAAACTGAGATTCCCAAATGGGGGTAACATGGAGAATTGGAAGCAGAGTGAGAAGGGGACTCAGTGGGCTGTGGCAGAAAATTATGTGTGCTTTGGTGAAGGTGCATTGTAGTAACACACATCTGAGGAGATGTGAACCTATTCCTTTAAATCATATACAGTGGTGTAAACAAACATTACTTCAAAAAGAATTTCTTCAAAAACTTTAATATTAATGTGTAATATTAATATTAATATTAATGTGTAATATTAGTTCTAATATGGACAGTTACCTGACCTAATCAAATTAGAGCAGGAATAAATCCACTTTATATTTTTCATTTATGTTATTTGTTTTCCAAGACACATGAAATCCAGGCTCATTGCATTGCCTAAAAATAATCTTGAATATAAAGTAAAAGAAAAATAAGATAAAACACTATGGGCTAAAATAATCAAACCATATTTTTTACTTAGGAGTCAAGCTTGAGATATTAGTACCTGATCAAACCAATAGTGTATGAATGTATCAGTAGCAACTTGCAGATTGGTAGTTTTTTGAAAATTTTTTTAAGGAAAAGTTTAATGAGCACTCCTCTTTTACTAATAATGTTTTTGCTTCCTCATCTAATCACACCATCTAGGTGTATGATCTCCCCTTTCAGGCATTGTTTCCATAGTGTGCCCACCACCAAACAACCTAGAAATCCACCATAGACCCTTGTTTTCCCTCTTTTCTTTGTTCTCATTTCTCCCTTCCCCCTCCTTCTTCCACGTTCAGGTTGCCCCCATTCCACAATTAGCCTATTTATATTTCTAGTTACTCTGCATCATCATTATCTAACAACTTTCCATACATAATTACTTTTCATGCCCTATCAATTAGCTTTGTAAATATCTTTCATGTATAACATCTGGTCCCTTCTACATGATTCTATGTTTAGTTGACATATTTATCAGTTTAAATTAAAACTTTTAGCGAGGGCCCTCCCTGGTGGCCCAGCGGATTAAAGCATAGCACTAAGAAGCTTAAGCCACTTCCTTATGAGTTCAATTCCCGCCTGCCCCGGAGGAGATCCACATGGCTGGCAGACCTCTCCTGGCCGGCCTGCTGCTCCGTCAGCAGAGTACTTCGTCAATCTGCCTGTTC
>NW_004567116.1:48076975-48080248 GCF_000260355.1 Condylura cristata | reverse complement strand
TTTCTCTTCCTAGTAATATATCCTTCATACTCTTAGTATGAAGTATGAACAAGCCAGATTTGTTCATATATTCTGTGTCCTTATTGATAATGCTAGGTGCTATTTATTGAGTGATTTTTATGTTAGGTATTGCACTAGATGCATTGTAAACATCATTTTTAATACTCATACCAAATCTGTAATATAGGTATTGTGTTCCATGTTAAATGATGTGACAAGGATTGACTATTCTTTGGGTTGCATAATCCTTCTAAGTTTGTATATCTGATTAATGGATGAAAAATAGGGCTCAGGTATACCTATATCTAAGATTTTCCCGCCCCCTGTATTTGCAGTTCATTACTATTAGGGAAAAATACTTATTCCTTCTCCTGTCATACGAAGACTTTTATTTTTGAGTGCCCATCTTCCTCTTCTACTTTTGCTGTTGTCTTTATTATCTCATAAAATATCGAGCTTATAATTCTTTCATCTTTTACTGAATACCTAGTTAGAGATGTAAACTTATAACTACAATATCATATGTAGATACAATTGGAAGAACATATATATAAGATATGATGACAGTGCAGAGGAAGAAGTAGGGAGTGGGCTAAGGAAGACTTCAGAAAAGAGTAAGATTTGATCTGACTCATGAAGGATAAGCCAAAGTTTTCAAGCATCTCTTAAAAGTTTATAAGTGGGCAGAACAGAGGAAAATGGAAATAAGATTTTTGGGAAAGCAGATAGAGTGCCAATAGGCTGAGAGAAGGAGGTGGCAGAGGAAACCAGACTGAGAATGGACATCAGAACAGAGGGTTAGTTCTGGCACCACGTTGATACCTACCATTTTTGTAGTATGTGTTTTCTGGTGAAAATACCTGCAAAGCAGCCTTAAGCATGTGTTAATTTTCTTCAAATCACCCTTTCTTCCTCAAAACATTCATGATAATTTTTGGTTTTGCATTATATAGAATTGTATATATGTATTATCTTTTATTTATGTATAATATTACATACAAATTTTATTATCTTTCTTTCATACTAGAATTGTAACTATATTTTACCTGTTTTTTTTTCATTGCTGAGTACCTAATACCAATATCAAGTGTTGTGAATAGGCATTTTAAAGATCTCTTATGATTGATCATTGATCATTTATTTTTAAAATTTTTTTTAAAGATTTCTTTATGAATACAAGAACTGGGGTGTAGGTCAGAGGTGCAGTGATGAGGGGAGGGGTGAGAGGATTCATCAGAGACAGAGTAGGGAGATGAACAGGGAGATCTACTGAAATACACTGCTGAGGGGAACAGTGGGTAAGATGGGAGAGATCTGCTGTGCCATGTAGGCTGGCTCCCTCTTTGGTTATAGCACTCATGCTGTAGTGGCTGGCTATAGCTAGATGAAGATGAGTTTTTAGCCCTTGTACCACCAAGGAGACCTCCTTTTTTTTTTTTTTTAATAAAGAACATTGATCATTTAATGGGAGAGCATTGATCATTTAATGGAAGAACATTGATCATTTAATGGAAGAACATTGATCATTAAATAGAGATATACTTTAGAGTATATTTTGTATACTAAAATTACTTAAGTCTATGGAATAAGTGGTTGAAAGCATGGACACTGGAATTAGTTTCTTTGGGTTCTGATTTACCACTTGCCATTGATGTGACTTTATGAAAGCTATTTACTTTTTAAACTGTGTTGTAAAATGGGAGGTTTATAATATTCATTTCATGGTATTGCTGTGAGGACTAACTGAGATAGTACTGTAAAGTGTTTACAACAGTTTTTGACACATAATTGGTGTGCAGTAACTGTGAGATACTATTTTGTTAAGAATTCTAAGAACACTAGAAATTGGGTAAATAGTCATGTAATATTGTCAATTGACAATCTTCCATGAAGGCAGTTACATTTGGGAATTCTTTGTATAAAAATATTGAATCAACTGTTATAAAGCAAATAAATATTTCATCCATGATATAAATAAGATGGCTAAAAAGAACTCTATTCATAACACTGAGTAACTGTTTGAACAGCTATTTTGTAATTTCAGTGTCAAATTGAATGTAATATAATGTAATTTTTGACTTTGATTTAAAAAAATATTTAAGCTGGTCCAGTGAAGCACTATCAGTGGCATATTTTGGAAATATTCAGTATAGAGTCTAAATTAATATCTGACTCTAAATTGCTATGAAAATGAGCATCACACTAGATTTGCAAATATGTTTGTCTGATTGGGTTTTTAACATTCCACTTGTATTGAATACAGTCACAGCCACCTCATATTCATTCCAGCCCAAGCATTAATTTATTTAACATTTTTGACTTTACCATCCTTTCCCCATCATTTAAAGGAAAATGTTTATTTTGAATAATCTACTGTGCCTACTGTGCCACAATGCTATTTTTAAAATTCATCTATATATACTAACTCCCCTACTAAGAGACTTCCAGAGTTTCCCCCTTTTCTTCCAAAATAATGTATACAGAGTCAATGCAATCTCTATCAGAATTTCAATCACATTCTTCAAGGAAATAGAACAAATATTACTGAAAATCATATGGAATCATGAAAAAACCTGAATAACAAATCAATCCTGACAAAAATATGAAGAATGGCAGAATCACATTCCAGATTTCAAACTATATTATAAAGCTATAAAATCAAAGCAGCATGATGCTGAAGCAAAGAACATATGATCTAGTGGGATAGAATTGAGCACCCATAAATAAACCCACATTTATTTGGACAGTTAATCTATGACAAAGTAGCCAAGAATGTACACTGGAGCAAGGGAAGTCTTTTCAATAAATAAAATTGGGAAAGCTGACAGCCACATGCCAAAGAATGAAAATAGAACACTATCTGACAACATATACCAAAATCAACCAAAATGTACAAAAGACTTGGATAGTCAAATCATAAAGTACATAGAAGAAAACATAGTTAAAACATTTTGCAACATAAACTTCAGTGATGGGAGCAACAAAGAGAATATTAACAATTGATAGTACTTCAAACAACACTTCTGAACAGCAAAAGAAACCATAGGTAAAATGGAAAGTTATCCTATTGAATGGGAGAGTTATTCACATACTATACTTCTGACAATGGACTGATATTAATGATCTACAGAGAAACTCATACAAGTCAATAAAAATGCAACAAATAATCCAATCAAAATTGGGAATAAAATATAGACCAAAGAATATACACAGATGGTCAACAGGCACATAAAAGTATATAACAACCAAAATACAGAAATACTCATTTAGAGG
>NW_004567116.1:48050807-48073130 GCF_000260355.1 Condylura cristata | reverse complement strand
AAAAAAAAAAAATAAGATCTTGTTTTCCCATAATAGTAAAGCTGTAATACTCAGACTAGGTATAGTTATTGCAGCATTTCCCTCAACCCCACAGGTTCCATTGCCTTTACCAGCCATTTAGAATATGCTTGGGTCACTGTCAGGAGATAAATATTGTCAGCATCAATATTTAGCAGCATTGTCAAGATTTATTTTGTCTTTAGTAAAAATCAAAACCATTCTTTAGTTAAATATCCCATACAGTCTTGTTAGTTCTATGCATAACATGTGATCTTTTAATATTTATATAGATGCAGATTTACCAGTTTTTTTGAGGATGACCAAAAGATATTGGGAATTCTTCCCCCTACAGTTAAATAAAAACAAAACGGAGCAGGGTTCACCATGCATTAGACTAGAAGTTAAGGTGTGACCTTCCACAGAATACAGTTCCTGGTGCAAGAAGAGATTCCATATAATCCTTAGCTTTCAGCTTCTTTCGGCATAACTATCTTAATTAATAGTTTGAGGGGGGAACAGATGTAAAAAATTACAGTTTATAAGTAATTTTTTTTATTGTAGGATATCTCAAAAGGGGAATTCTATGGAATGGGAATATAGAAAACAAAAAAGATGATATCACTCCTAACAAAAACAACTGAATTGTGGACACAGCCACTCAGGGTCAGAGAAAGAACTACTGAGAGCAACTGTCTTCAATTTTGTGGTCACTAGGATGGTATAAACTGGAGAGCCTGGGTAAGGCCCATATTCATGGACTCTCAGATTTCTGGAACTGAGATTAAACAGATTTTTGGGGATGGGGAGAAAGAGATGCTGCCACCAGCATGCATAAAACCTCTACCTTAACAACAGTAATATGGTGGTTAAAAATCAGCTAGAGCTATGGTGGTTAAAAATCATTTCAAATCTAGTCAGTATTTGCTTTCTTGTCTAACGCTTGAGACACGTGAAGAGAAATCTTAAACATAAATAGGTGGTCCTTCTTTTGAAAGACAGAAGAGTCTCTTCTCCAACTCTTTATACTCACTATTTTTCACATCAGTTCACCACTTAAAGTAGAAAGCTACTATAGATAGCTTCTAATTGGCACATGGCACCAAGGCTATGTACAGTGGAAAAAATGACATTTTCCTGTTTCTCCCCCTGGGCGGCTCAGTATGCTTCTTTGGACTGAATCCATGTTTGAGAAAAGTGTGTAAACATAGGGCCAGATTTTGTTGGTTTCCATACCAGAAAATTGGTGGAACACTCCTTAGCTCTTGTAGAATTCAGTGAATGTCTTTGACACATCCTTGTATTGTCTTAAACTTGCTGCAACTGCTTCAGGTTTATCACCCTTCTGTTTGTCATCAATCCCATGCACATAAGGTAGGTTGAAGTGGTTTTAGCTTCTTAGTGCTGTGCTTTAACCTGCTGCGCCACCAGGGAGGGTCTGACTGAGACAATCTTTTAAAAGTTTCAATGGGATATTTAAAGTGATCACTAAATCCAGATCAGAGATGTCCAGGTTGTAGCCTGAACTAAAGCTATAGGAAAACCATGAGTAGTCAGTGCTGATTGTGCTGATTCTTCACCTCCAACAGCATTAGGCCTGTGTTCACATGATCTGGAAACAAAAGACCTTTCTTTATGTAATGATTTGCCATCCAATTTCCATATTGGCCTTGATGTTTTCCTGCAAGAAGTGGCCACTTGAGAGGTGCTGAAGGCTAGTCATGAGAGTGTTGGAGAGCAGTAGCTAGTAGTGATGGTCACTACTGGTCCCCAGAGGTGTTGTCAGATACTAAATGTTAACAACTCTTTGTGACTTGTTGGATTACACCAGCAATAAACAGCTGAGACACTAGATCTGAAGTCTTTAGTGCTCCTCTCAGGTAATGCCAGAGACAGGACCCACTTCCCGACAGATATTTGGCTTCTCTTCCTTCCTAACTTTAGTGGTTAATTCCTAATTTTAGTGGTTAATATTCTTAGGTGTCTGTGAAGTCCTGAAATTAAAGACTCCAGTTTATTGCCTTCTTATCATTCTTAGCTAAAGACAGATTTTTGTGGTTTGATCCCCATCTGTATTTTCTGCACCGTGTTGTATCATTATTTTCTTAACCATACAGTTCCAGCCATGGTGGCCTTTTAGGTTTAGCTTTATTTTTTCATAAGGTCTGTTTTGTATATGAAGTTCCTTCAGCATAGGAAACTCTTTTCCTATCTTTCACATTAACCAAATTAACCTTTATCTTTAGATTTCAGTGAATTTTTTTTCAGTTAATTTTTCCATGACCTGTGTGATTAGATCAATCCCCCTTTTATAGGCATGCCCTTTTTATAGTATGTACTATTTTTTTTGTAGCTTACATTGTGATTATTATTATTTTTTAAAGATTTATTTACTTATGCATACAGAACTGGGGTATAGGCCAGAGGTGCAGGGGAGGTGAGAGGATTCACCAGAGACAGAGTGGGGAGCAGAACAGGCTGACTGAAAAAGTACACTGCTGAGGGGAGCAGTGGGCAGGCCAGGAGAGGTGTGCTGCGCCATGTAGGTCATCTCTGGGGTGGGGATTGAATACATGCTGAAGTGGCTTTAGCTTCTTAGTGCTTTAATCCACTATGTCACCAAGGAGGGCCCGTGATTGTTATTTATTCAATGATTAATATTGTATTTACTCAAGGAATGTCTTTTATTACACATTGCCTCATTGTTTTTGTTCATTATATGTTGCTAACACTAATTGCAGAGTTTGACACATGGCAATTTTGAAGTAAATATTGAATGAAATGAATGAAACAATAATAGGTGTGCTTTTTTGATACAGAGGAAAATTTTAATCTACATTATAATGTTTCAAACATGTTAGGACAGCTAGAATGTTTGTCTTTTGGAAGAAGGCTACATATCCTGCCCTTAAGTTGTCTTTCCTTGAAAAACCATTGCCCTTTCCCAGTCTTGTTACTTTCTGCTACATGCACCTGGATTGATCAATATATTTCATGTAATGAGGCAGTTAGTTTTGAAAATAATTCTTTTAAATTGTGAGTATGCCGTTAGGTTTTAGAAAGTCACACCTGAATAAGAAATGACATTTGTCTACTCAACTGTCTAGAATGTGGGATTTTAAGCTTTTGTTTCATACATGCATTAGTTTAATTTTCATGTATGTTATCTTTTGAGTAAAACAAGTGGTTTTTGCTATCTGTTAGACATATTTCTTTCTAGGACTCAGATCTTACCTGGCATGAGATTCCTTGAGCTATGAGTAAATTTATCTATCTCTGTAAACCCTTTCAATCATTGTAAAGTTTTTAATGTAAGCAAAATCACAAGTTTCAAAATCAGTAATATAGCATAAACATTTTCTGGAGAGATGAATCTCAGAGACACAATATTGAGTGAAAAAGAAAAATTAAAAAAATGCAGTAGCATTTAAATAGAGCTTAAAATATGTAAAATAAAACCTCTCATATTTAAAAATATATGTTTAATGAGATCATAATGTACACTTACATATTTTCAAACAACGAACAAAAAATTACCAAATGTTATATTTTGTCAGTAAATATTCAACAATGTAAATTTTTAGGTGCAGGGAATAAGTGATCTTATCAAAATCAAACACAAATGGGTAGGAGACAACTGATCTGTAACTGGTGATGTCAACTAAAGAAAAAGCAGCTTGTTAAGAAGTTTTGAAGTTTTATTTATTCAAATTTTATAGGAATAAAAATTAGTGTTATGTTTTAAATCATTTTATGCTGCATACATGCTAAAAATGCTATATGTACACTAAACAAAACTTCCTCGAAACAGGCAAAACAGGACATTATAGTGAAGAAAGTGTAAATTTACTCACATTCGCATTCAAATCCTGACTTTGCCTCACTGGCTATACGACCTTAGAAAGTCACTTAATCTATGTCAGTCTTACTTTATTAATTGTAAAATTTATAAATTTGTTCCCTCATTTGTAAAACTCTATTGTATTCTGAAAAAGTTTGTGTTTGTTTTTGGTATCTGGCACACAGTAGACACTCAATAATGTGTGCCTATATCTGTAGAGTGGAGTCTGATCAATAGAACAGAAACTAAAATGCTAATTGCTCTTGATTGTTAATTGAGCAGGCTGTTGTTTTTTAAATGTATACCTACTGAAAACAGACCATCTAAATGGATAAACATGTCTAAATACACTGCAGTGCATATTTTCAAATCAGGTGGTTTTGAATGAAGAACTCACCACCCATTTGTATTCCTGTTTGCCTTCATTGTTGATTTTCCATTTAGCTTTGTTGTTTTTCAAGTTCTGAAATTCCTTTTATAAAAATACACTAAATATACATGCACATGTAAATATGTATATAATCAAGTTTCTGTTTGTTTTTACCTTTTCCACTTCAATGGAAAAACCTAGATTTATTTAAATATAGACCACATAGCATACCAAAATTTACTTAGTGCTCTGAGGATATATTGCCTTCTTTTTAAGGCAACAAGACATAAATGACTCAAACAATCACCCATACAGAGAAATATGCTATATTGTTAAGGTGAAAAATGAAAAGACAAAATATGAGCCTACATTTTAAAAATATAAAGGTCAGATGAACTGAAGATGTGGATTTTTGATGGAGTAGCTTTTCTAAATATCCTGGCCAAGTTCAAAAAAGTCAGGGATTAAATTAATTAACCATGGTTAATGACTTTCCTTAGTCATACTGACAGGCCAAGTATAAATAAAGATATCAATAAATAATTAGAAACTAGAAAACAGAGGTATATGAACAGGCTACTGATGAGTTGGTAAAAGTACTTGAGAAAGATTAAATGACAGCAATATATAGAACACATCACAACAGATTAAAGGCAATAGATTTAGAAGCAGCTTTTAAAACATTTTCTAGTGTAGCTAGAAATTTAAGCATTTACAACCACATTCCACACAAGCCCTACCATCTTAGAGCATTTGAAGTGCACCCTCTGCTTGGAATTCTCTCCAAGATCTTCATAGGCCTTACTCTTCATTTCACTCAAATTCTATGTAAATGCCACAAACTTAGAGGGACCCTTTTTAAAGCCATTCAAAATAGCCCTATCATTATTTTATCTTACCTTGTTTTATTTTCTTTTATAACTTTTATTGACTTTTTGATAAGTTATTCGTACTCCAAATGAGGGTAAAACAAACACTTGGGAAAAATTGAATTTTTCTTAATATTGCTAGTTTTCTGGCAGAAAATAGCTCACGTTGTTTAACTATGTCAAATATATAACCTAAACCCTACATAAAATAAAATAGGAAAAAACTGAACCATAATTTTTCAGTGCAGCTATGCCATTTCTTTAAGTAACAAAGAATATACAAGAAAAGGGAAAATATGAATGTCAAGAAGGGTTTCAATTTAAGTTTTTTTTAATCTTAAAAATGAGACAGTGTCCTGAATTAAGCTACCAACATACTTTTCTTATTATATAAGCTTATAAAATACTCCTGAAAAGTGCCTTCAATGTGTTTTATCTTTAGAGCCCAAAGATTAATGAACCTCATAAAAGTGATAAATTATTTCAGAAGCACACATGCAAAGTAAACCATTAAATAGCTTGGGCTTGAAAAAGTTGAGTTTGAATGTGAAAGAGAAAAAAATTATATAACTCTTCAAAGTTAGATAGGGGTATTATATTTATGACTTTAGGTTAGAGCTATTTTTAACAAAGCACAAAAATGCCAACCATAAAGTAAAAATGATATAATAAAAATAGTGAAAAACATGCTATAGAAGGGAGGATCTGTGTTATGCAGAAATAATAACAAAGGTCTTCTTCCTGAATTTAATGACCAATTCCCACAAATCAATTAAGAAAAACACATCCCAGTAGGAAAAGGGTCAGGAGGATGAGTAGGCAATTTATTTAAAAGTATATACATATAGCCAATAAACAGTCTTGATATCACTGTAAATGCAAATTAAAACCATCTTTAAGATTGACAAACATACTAACAATATACATTCAGGCAAAGTTATGGAACATGTGAAATCACTTAGAAGTCTAATGCTGTTTTAAATGCTAATGTTGGAAAGAAATGCTATTCCTAGTCTAAACTAGTACAGTCACTTTGTAGACAGTTTGGCTGAAACAAGTTATATAGAAAAATCACAACCTCTAAAATCCAGCAATCCATCACTTAGAAATATACTTACAAAAATATGCACAGTACCTATTAGCTAAGAATGGATACAATCTGGCATGGTTGTATCATGAGATACTATACAGCAACAAAAATGAACACTATTCCCTACATAATCATAAACATAATATCCCATGAAAGAAGAAAGATTTCAAAGAATACATAAAATGCTATTCAATATATATGTTAACAAATAAGCTAACTAACCTAAGTATTTTAGTGAAGCACACAGAAGTAACAAAGCTTTAAAGAAAAGCAAGACAGTTATAACTATAAAACTCAGGATAATGAATGCTTTGAGTAAGAGAAAATAAATTTGGAAGATATGGAAATAAGGCTTTGGGGGTAATAGTAGTATTCTATTTTTTAATCTGTATGACAGTTGTATTACAACATGCTTTATGAAAATACTTCTCAATTATGTTATATGCTTTGTTCTATTTGCAAATTTTGCAGTTAATTTTTTGAAACAAATTGTATAGTTTTATTTATGATTTCTTTCTTTCAGTCTCCCATTTGTGGTATATCAGTAAATCCTGAACCCTCTATGAAATCACACACACACACACGCACACACACACTCTTTTACTATATATAGATGTATATACCTATAGATCTATATACTATATATTTATATACACTTATATATACACACACATACACATATCTAGTATCTAAGCACTTATTATCTATTTGTTCTAAATTTGTATATCCTTTTTCTTGATCCATTGTAGTAGCCTTTTAACTGATTTCCTTACTTTTTCTCTTCCTCTATAGCCAGTTATTCTAGAGTACCCATAGAGGGTCTCTTAAAACATGAGTTAAGACATTGTCTCCCCTGCTCAAATACTTTGCTGCAACCACTCTGAAGTCCTTACTGTTTTGCTTACTTACCATGCATATCTCTGCCTCAGGGCCTTTGCACTTTCAATTCTTACTACTTGATCCACTGTAGAATCAGATATTTGCTCAAAGATGCTTTCAACTCACTCAATTGTCACTTTTTCAGAAATTGTTTTTCTTCTTACCTAAAGATTGATGTGTCATTTTTCATCTCCCTATTCAGCTTTATTTTCTATGCTGCATCAGCTGACACATTTAATATTTATTTATTTTGTGTCTCCAATCACTAGGCTCTGAGCTCTATGAGAGTAATAATGTCTTCTGTTTTGTGAAATGATATATCTCTAGCTTCTGCACCAGTGCACTCAAAAGTTATCAAATTAATTTTAGAATGAAAACAAATGTACCAAAGCTTTCACTGTACTTAATTCTGAGTGGCTATTAAATACCAGTGTGCTTTCTGTATTTCCCAAATGATGTACTCTGATTTTGTATTAACTTTATAATCAGAAAAAATAATGTTACTGCAATAAGATAGATACCATAGTGTTTGTATTAGCATTTGACAAATAGTAGATAGTGATAGTAAACATTTTTAAGTTTGTTAATTAATATAGATGAGGAAGATTAGCAATCACTGACTTACCCATAGATGTACACTTACTATTCCTGTGATGCTGACATGCATAAATAGTAATATGTTATATTTAAGGTATTTATTTTGTGCCTTCTTGTAAAAACAAAAGACTAAAAGTGGATTTTACCATAAAGTGTACTCACAGTTCCTTTTTATTAGATTTCCCTGTTTCATAATATTCCATCATAAGAGCTTTTCCAAATTTACTTGTCTGTTCTGTGCTTGATGAACTTTTAGGAAATTTCTATTCTTTGTTTAAGGCAATTAAAGAGGGGGAACATTCCTGTACATGTTTTGAGACGTACTAGTATATCCCTCGATTAAATACATAGATGTGGAATTACTAGACTATAGTGTCTGTTTTATATTGTGAAATGGACTACCATAATAAGGTTAGTTGACACATTTCTTACATCACATATTTATGATTTTTGTTGTTATGGTGAGAACATTTAAACTTTAATGCTCTTAAAATTTTCAAGTTTCCTAAGAATATTAGCAGTAGTAACTATGTTTTATATTAGATAATTAGAATTATTCCTCTTTAACTAGAAGTTTGTTCCCTTTGACCAGTATCTCTATTGCCTTGGTGTTACTAAACTGAGTGAGTCTTGAAACTTAAAGAACTCCTTCAACATGTTTTATTAGGTAGGTCTGGTGATGTAGAACTCTCAGCTTTTGTTTGTTTGGTAAAGTCTTTATTTTACTTAATTTATGAAGGAAAATTTGATGGATAAAGTTATTTTTTTTTCTTTTTAGCACTTTGATTTTATTATCTCACTGTTTCCAGATCTGAAAGATTTCTCTCCTTTTAAAAAATGTTTATATTTTATTTAGAGTAACATTGGTTTATAACACTGTGTGTGATTTAGGCATATAGAATCATACCTCTCAGGAATATTTACTATGTCACATCGACCACCAAGGTGCTGAAAGTTCCCTACCATAGCCTCCTCACTTTGGTCTTCCCCATTTGGTTGTCTGAAATTCTACAGTCATATTTGTTTGTTATTGATTTGGTTGTCTCTGACCCTTTGTTTTGTTTCTCTATATTCCTCATGTAAGTGACACCATATGGTATTTGTCTTTCTCCCTGACTTATTTTACGTTATCACCTTGCTTTAATTATGTTTCACAAAAGTCAAGAGCTAATAACTTTTACTAGTTGAGTTGTATTCCATCATGTGTATATACCACATCCTTCAAATGTATTCATCTTTCTTTGGGTACTTAAGTTGTTTCCATAGCTGGAGTATTGTAAGTAATGCTGCAATGAACATAAGATGGCATATATTCCTTCAAATCAGTGTTATGGTATTTTTTTGGTTGTAGATACTAGTTGTGGAATTGATGGATCATATGCTGAAACATTTTTAATATCTTGAGAAATCTCTATACTGTGCTCTGTAACAACTGGACCTGTCTATATTTATGCCACTAGTGTACAGTTTCCTTTTTTTCACATCCTCACTAATATGTTTTTTTTTTTTTTTAATGGGACATTCTCACAGGTGGGAGGTGATAGCTACATCTAGTTTTGATTTAAATTTAAAATTTTCCATAACTTAATGAACATTTTTTTTATGTGCCCTTTAGTGAGCTGTATGTCTATAATGGAATGTGTAAGTTTAACTCTTCTGCTCATTTTTAAATTGGGCTATTTTTTTTTGTTGTTGTTGAGTGGTCTGTTTAGAACTTGGATATTAGCCCCTTTGCCAGGTATATAATATGCAAGCATAATATGCAAAGTTATATTTTTGTTTTAATGGTATTTTCCTTCACTATGCAGAACTTTTTAGTGCCATATAATACCATTTATTTATGTATTTTTTGTGTCTCTTGCTGTTGGATCAAATCCACAAAGACATCACTGACACCAAAAGTCAAGGGCTATTTTTGGCTATGTTTTATTCTATGTATTTTATGGTTTAGGTCTTACATTCAATGCTTTTATCCATTTTGAGTAACTTTTATATATGGTGTGATACACGATTCAGTTTCATTCTTTTCTATGTGGCTGCCCAGTTTTCCCAGCACTATTTATTTAAGAAACTGTCCTTTCTATCTTGTATACTTTAAATCTTTTGTCATTGATTAATATTCATATAAGTACAGATTTGTAACTGGACACTTAATTATATTCCATTGGTTTATGTGTCCATTTTTAGTCCAATATACCCATTCTGTCTTGATTACTATAGCTTTGTAGTATAGTTTTGGATTTAGTATCTTCTTTTTGGTTGTGATTGCTTTTGTTATTCAGGATCTTTTGTGATTACATGTATGTTTCAGTAACTTTTGTCTATATATTTAAAGAATGCAGTAGAACCTTTGATAGGTTTAGTGTCCTCTAATCAAATTTTTTGTTTGGGGCTAATTTTTCCATGTTGATTTTCTTTAGTTGATTTGTTCATTGGTAAAAGTCAGGTGTTGAATACCCTTACTCAATTGTGGTAAATATATTTTCTCAGATTTTGATAAAGGTTACCTTAAATATATTTTCATGCTCCTTTTTTGGGTGCATATATTGGATGATATGTTTTCCTGTTATATTGGTCCCTAATCATTATATGATCATTACCCCAGTCTCTCTCATTTGTTTTATACACACACACACACACATATTATCTTCTTTGATTGTATCTATGTGTCATAAAACAAAGGACCTTTATTTTCTCTGATATAAACTTAGCTCTTTTTCCTATTTTTGTTTCCTGTTTGTTTGTATTATTGTTTTCTAACCATTTACTTTGAACCTTGTGGAGATCTAGTATTTTCAAATTCATTTAGCGTCTGTTTATCTGGGAAGGCCTTTATTTCTTCTTTGGATCTTATGGACAATCCTGCCATATATAATATTCTTGGCTGGTAATTTTTATTGTTATGTATTTTGAATGGTATCTCATTTCCTACTTTGCTTACAGGGTTTCCTCAGAGAATTCTGATGTAAGACTGATGGGCATACCTTTATAGGAAAGACTACTAGTCTCTTTCAATATCCTTTCATTGTGTTGAACTCTTGATAGTCTTATACAACTATGTGTCGTGATATATGTCTTGTTAGATGTAAATAGCCATCATTTCTTTTACTGAATTTTGTTGTGTATCTTTAATTAGTTTTTAGGGGGTTTATTGTATTACTTTCATTTGTTTTTCTGCAGTTTCTTTATTTGAATTACTTTACATAGAAAATTAGAACACCCAATTTGACAAAAATAATTTTACATATCATTGTGTTGAATTCGGGGAAGTATTCTTTTCTTCTTGTGTCTTATGTCCTTGATATCTCGTTTCCTTGTTTATGTATTTTTTGTTTTTGTTGACCCATACTAGTGTTTGAGATCATAGTGACCTGAACTACTCTTATCTTTCTAGCAGGTGGTGATGTAGTTTTTATATGATTTTGGATGCTTAATTGTTCTAGGATTTCCTAGGCATCAGATCTGGTCTGAAGGCTAAGTCACTGGGTATAAGAGGCTCTTAGAGGGATGAAGCAACTGATGTGAATCCAATGTTAGGGTATATCTTTGTATTTGTGACCCTGCTACTGATTTTCATCCTCTCTAGGTTTCTAGAGACTCTGTTGTCGCTGCATTTTTCTGTGTATCTCATAAGATCAATTCTAGTTTTAAGGTGGAGGGACATTGTCCTTGTTCTTCCACCCCAGTTCCTCTACATGTTTTTTTCATCAGTTAAGTGTATTGCCATTTGTACTATTCAGCTCTCCTCTCTGCAGAACTGCCTCATTCTTTTTTTTTTTTTTTTTGATATCCTCCTTTCCCTAACTGCAGCTTCCTTGTGTCTCTTTCTTCTTGATCATGGAGCTATGAATCTCTAGCTTGTCCCCTCTAGTGTAGTCTACCTGGTATCTGATGTTCCAAGAAGTGTTCCAAGTTTTCCTGAAGCCACAAATATTTCTGGATGCAATACTCCACTGGTAAACCTCAATGATTATCTGGATAGTAAAAAGAGGAACCTTCTTTGATACGATTCTCCTCTACTGTTTTTGTCAGATATTGTATCACTTTCAAGAAGAACTTGTAAAAAGCATCACTTCAAGTGATTCATCAGGTATAGGGACCTGCTTTCCTCATGGCAGGAATTATTCTTTCTGAGCAAAGGCACACTTGATTTATTATAGCAGAGCAATTTTCTAACATCACACACACTTTGAACTTCTCATTGGGGTTTCAACATTATGAAATTTCTGTGACACATCTAACCATTATATTTTGAGGAAACTGACAATTGCAAGAACTAGTTCAATAAGAGAGGACAGTTTGAGGTAGTTATCTGGAAATTTTATCTGGCCTGACCTTCATGAAAAAGATGATGGAATGGGGCATAGCACTCACCTATGGCTGGATTCTTGCTTTGACTTTACACAAATATGCTTCTCAAATATTCTTACTAGAAAGATATTGCTCTTTTCAGAAAGAACTGTACTTGTTAGACTCATTAATGACCTCCATGTTGCCAAGTCTAATATTTACTTTTTAGTCATCACTTAACTTATATTTTTGGGAACAATGACATGGTTAACTTATATTCTTCATATACTTAACTGCCTTTAATTATTATAACAGTTTTTTTCTTGGATTTTTTCCTTTTTCCACAAGACTTCTTAAGTTTTCTGAGGCTATTTCTACTTTTCTCTGCTTTCAAAGATTGATGATTTGAGGGTCTTGGGTTTGTGGTTTTCTTTTCTTTACATTTTTACAAATTGATTACATATTTTCATGAATTTAGATTCTATTTAAAAACTAATTTCTCTCTATTTTACTCATTCAGCAATGCATTTCTTAATTCCTCTTTATGCATAATGATTTGGCATTATTTTAGGAACAGTTTACAACATACACACAAAACTTCTCATAGACTTGCCTTTGACTGAACAAAGAGGAGAAGTAAAATAAATAACAAAACCTCTTAAAATGTCAGATGATGATGAACTATAGAGAATAATTCAGGGAAAGAGGACAGTGCTAGGATAAAAGGATCACTACATTTTAAAATAGGATGGTTTGGAAAAGTCGTGCTGAAAAGGTAACATTTGACCAAAGACCTATCAGCAAGGAGGTAGCCAGCAAGTGACTAGGAGAAAGAGTACTCTGTACAGAGAAAACAAATGCAAAAACCCTTTAGGTGGCTTGCCATTCTGAGTTATGCTTTAGCTAATGGGCTTGAATCTGAAAATTGACTAAGGTCCAGAAAATGAATAAAGATTATGACTTTTATTTGCACAGTCATATTAAGCATCCTGCTTATTATTGCTCTTTGTGACTTAGAATGATAAACAACACCTTTCTGACTGACCTTAGTTATAACCATCTCCAAAATTCCATGTGTATCAAGCTCTTTAGCTGTACTTCTGGCAATGGCGCTCGTTTCACTGGTTGTAGTATCCTGCATTCAGCCAATTTAATATTACCACTGTGCCAATGCTGTGGCTGCCTCTCCATCCATTATCCTGACCCACAGAAAAGAGCCATTATTAATGAAATTCTTAGTGATGCTGGTGCCCTTCCAACTTGTCTTGTTGAATGACATGTTCTCTGAATCTTTTTATGGTTCATAATCCTGGAAGCTTTGATCTTTTGAAATATATCCATTCTAGAATGTCAGCTTCCCTGAACTTCGTTATTTCTGTGCTTACCATCTCCAACTGAATCACAGTCATTTTTACTTTCCTGAGTATTCGTATTATTTTTTTTTTGGCTTCTAAACTTTCTCTTGTAAGTTTCCTCATCTTTGGAGTCATAGTTATAGTAATAAACCCCATCTGACTGTCTCCAAGTTGGCAAATACTTGCTTACTTACTCGGATATTCCAAACCCCCCTCCTTTTTTTTTTTTTTTTTTGCTTCACTTAACTCCAAAAAAAGCTTGGTAACATAACTGTGTGCTGAGAAGACAGAGGTAACAGATTGGTGAAGCCAATTTCTGCCAAAAGAAATAGGACTTAAAAGGACATATTATTCTGGAAAAAAATGATAATTTTACCCTCCCTGGTGGCTCAGTGGGTTAAAGCGCAGCATTGAGAAGCTAAAGCCACTTCCGCATGAGTTTGATTCCCGCCTGCCCCGGAGGTGACCACCTGGTGTGGCAGACCTCTCCTGACCCGCCCGCTGCTCCCCTTAGCAGTGTACTTCGTCGATCTGCCTGTTCTGCTCCCCACTCTGTCCCTCGTGAAGCCTCTCGCTGCCCCTGAGCCTCTGACCTGTACCCCAGTTCTGTATGTACAAATAAATAAATTTTTTAAAAAAGATAATTTTAAGCATTTAATATGTTGTCTTTTATGCATAATTTCCCTAGAAGTTAATTTGTTCTTATGTATTATAAGTGCAAATGTTTAGCAAAGCACACCTCCTACCAGTGCTTGCACCCGCACCCCTGTTCACTGTGTTTAAGAATTTTTTTCCCAATTTGCATTTTTAGATAGTTTAACTTATGTTTTAATTATATTTTATCAAATGTTTTCATTTTATAAAATATTTTCTATTTTGGTAACTTTCAATTTGAATAAAAATTCTCTTTGAAAACAAATTGAGGTTGTAGGTGAATTAATTAGAAGCACTGAACATAAGGTGAACATTGTACAATGGAAGATATATTCTTGTAAATAGTTCCCAATCGGCTGACCCTTTGCCACTGGTAGATATTTATTGAATAATATTGGAGATTTTGAACAATGATAATATATAGAGTAGGTCAATGAAAGAAATGTGAGAAGCTAGAAAGGTTATAAACTTGTGTTGTATCTTCCAAATAAACTCTTGAATTAATAGGCCATACTTGTCCTTGTAGTGATTCACACACAAATGAACAGCTTGATAAAAGATGAAGCAAAGAGAAATCATTAATTGTGAACATATCCTTTCAAATTGCATGAATACATGATTTAGCAGGTAATGAACCACATTTCTTATCACAAATCATTTTAGAAAAAAAAATCTTATTTGCATAGTTTTCTTTATTAATAATTCGATGTTTAAATATGGTTTGCATCATCAATTTTCTGTGAAGTGGAGCAATATTTTAATTTTTATTTCATGTAAGAATAAATAAAGGTATTTTACTGTGTAACATATCTAAGATTCCGTAAGACTGCATTGGAATAGATTATTTCTGACTTTCAGGTATGCTTTTGCATATCATAGAGAAATATATATATATACATATATACATATTGTTCTTCCTTTTTGTATATTGCATGCTTTCTCCTCTCAAATGTAGCCTCATAAAATTCCCACCACCAATTTACCAATGTATCATCACCATATTCTCTTGTGTTATTCCCTCCCCTCTTTTGATCACTCTTTCTCCCTACCCCTGCAGAGTATCTCTAATATTTGCCTATTAATTTTGTTTTTTAAATTTATTATAATTATTTTCCTTATTTCTTATTTGGTTGCCCTACATTCCTCCTATAAGTAAAGCCATCTGATTTTTTTCTTTCTTTCTTATTTCACTGAACATAATTATTCCAGCTCAATCTATGTTGATGTGAATGGCATGAGTTTATAATTTTTGATTGCTGAGTAGTATTCCATTGTGTGTATACACCACATTTATTGATCCAGTCATCTATTTTTGGGCATTTGGGTTGTTTCCAAATCTTACCCATTGTAAATAGTGCTACAATAAACACAGGGGTGCAGGTATCCCTTGAAATAATGTTTCTGTTAGTTTGAGTAGATTCCTAGAGGTGGAATTGCTAGGTCATATGGAAGCTCCATTTTCAGTCATTTGAGGAATATCCACACAGCTTTCCATAGTGATTGGACCAGTTTGCACTCCTGCAGCAGTGTAGGAAATTTCCCTTTTCACCACATCTTCGCCAACATTTGTTGTTGCTAGTTTTTTTTTTAAGATTTATTTTTATTTATGCATACAGAACTGGGGTACAGCCAGAGGTGCAGGAGGTTGTGAGAGGATTCACCAGAGAAAGAGTGGGAAGTAGAACAGGGCAACTGACGAAGTACACTGCTGAGGGGAGCAGCAGGTGAGACAGGAGAGGTCTGCTGCGCAATGTGGATCACCTTCCAGGCAGGGATAGAATTCATGCTGAAGTGGCTTTAGCTTCTTAGTGCTGTGCTTTAACCCACTGCGCCACCAGGGAGGACCCATTGCTAGCTTTTAAAATATGTGTCATTCTTTTATTTATTTTTTTATAGGATAATTTTTTTAAAGATTTATTTTTGTGCATACAGAACTGGGGTACAGTCCAGAGGCTCAGGGGTGGCGAGAGGCTTCACCAGAGACAGAGTGGGGAGCAGAACAGGGAGATCTATGAAGTATACTGCTGAGAGGAGCAGCAGGCGGGTCAGGAGAGGTCTGCCACACCATGTGGTTACCTCCGGGGTAGGTGGGAATCGAACTCATGAGGAAGTGGCTTCAGCTTCTTAGTGCTGTACTTTAACCCGCTGCGCCACCAGGGAGGGCCTAAATATGTGTCATTCTTAATGGTATAAAGTGGCATCTCATCACACAACTTGTGTTTTGTGTATAATCAAAAAACTTGAAACTTGTGGTTTTGATTTGCATTTCTCTGATTATGAGGGATCTTGAACATTTTTTCCTATGCCTGTTGTCCATTTGCATTTCCTCTTTGGAGAAATGTATTACTAGATCTTCTGTCCATTTTTGGACTGGATTATTTACTTTGTTTTTGTCGAGTTGCATCAGATCTTTGTAGATATTTGTGATCAGTCCCTTATCTGTAGTATCATGTACTAATTGTTTTTCTCAAACAGTAGGGTGTCTCTTTGCTTTGGTGAATGTCTCTTTGGCTGTACAGAAACTTTAATTTGATTCAGTGCCAGCTTTTCATCTTTTCCTTCACTTTCTTTGCTCTGGGGAATGTGTCTTCAAAGATGTTACTGAAATATATGTGTTGTAGTGTTTTGCCTATATTTTCTTCTATATGTTTTATGGTTTCAGGACGTCTCTCCAAGTCTTTTATCCATTTTGCATTGGCTTCTTTGCATGATATGAGGCAGTAGTCTAGCTTCATTATTTTGCATGTGGTGGTCTAGTTTTCCCAGCACCATTTATTAGACAAATTGGTCCTTTTTCCATTGCATATTCCTTGTACCCTTGTCAAAGATTGCCCATTAATGTGGGTTTATTTCTCAGTTTTCTATTTGACTCCTTTGGTCTCACAGAAAATTCGTTATCATAGACTATTAAAGCTCGAAGTTATGTTAAAGATGTCTGCCCTTTATAATTCCAGGAAATGCGGCTCAAAAAGACCAAATACTTCTTTATTACACAGTTTGTTCACATACCATTGAATACATGGGGTATGCTCTATGTAACAAATGCTATGCTCTCTTTCCTGCCCTAAATTCTGAACAAATAACAATAACTCTGGCTTTCAAAAGAAATATATTGTGATAGAGGAAATTGATGTCTTAAAGGGTTTTCAGAGAAGATGTGCTATAGTTGATAAAAATTCAGTGATGGAACTTAAGTAGGTGAATTTTTTCATCCAAAGTGTACTTTGTAAAGATTTTACTGACATATTATGGACATTCTTCCCTTCTGTTTTTTTTCCTTTTACAATGTTTCTTATCTTTTTTTCCTATTGGGAAGTCTTTTTTTGTTACCAGCTTATATTATTTGCTCTTATAGTATGCTGTAGCATTACTGTACTTCACCTAATAACTCAAGCTGCCCAAAGAAGACATGATTTTCCATTTGCTGCCCTCAGAAACCTTTGCTTGTTTTTAACTTCCTCATCCTAGTCAATGGTTTTAGTGGGGTAAAGAACAAACTTGGAGCCCATGAATGACTTCCTGAATGAACTCCACCCTCTGATGTTTTCACAGACTCCACCTTCATCTCTATGCTGAAGAGATTTCATCTGCAAAGGACTACAACTGCCAAAATGTCATACATCTCGCTTCCTAAACGGGGAGGGGACAGGTCATTGGAATTGTGGAAACTAGGGGTAGAGCTAAGCTACCAGCTTGGTTTGTAATTGAACACATTAAGGCTTGGATCTTGCTTTTCCAGTTTTGATGTACACATAGACTTGGAGAAGACATGTGGGGAGAGACAGATAGAGACACTTAGAAGAGATACTTGGAAGAGACATGTGGGTGAGAAACCTGGGGAGGCTTTCCTTAGCAGAGGCAATGATAGCCATTATCTTGATTTGTAATTTGATTTTGATTTGTGTGTCTCTCCTTTTGTTCTAGTTCTCTGGACCAGCCTCACCCCTTTCTTTTAATTTCCCACAAGAGTGTTCCATGTAATTGATAATTAAAGTGTACCCTTTCAGTGTGTGCACTCCTTAACAGTTTGGGTTCCTGAGTACCTCTTTTATGTGCACTAACAGTTTGGGTTAATATCCTAATGAGAAGGTCTTTAGCCCTGGAAAGAGCCAGAGACAGTATATCTTGTGTCTTATGCCCAAAACTCTGATGAGTCATTTTTGATTTCTCATCTTCTTCATTCCCGCATCAATCTGTCAAGTCTCCCTGTACTTCTAAATATACCTTGAATATATTTGTACTTCTCATACATTCTATTGTTGCTACTCTAGTCTGAGCCATCACTACCTCTTGCTTTGATTGCTCTTGCAGTAACCTTACTGATTTACTTAAGTCGGTTTGTGCTTCTGGAATACATTTATCATAGGCAGATAGAAATCTTTAAAAATGTAAAATTGATCCTGTCATTGCCTGGGTTTAATCTTTCCAATTATCTTTCACTGCATTTATGATAAAATCCATATCTTCCATCACATTCTGCAAAGCTATACATGATGTATTCGCTTCTGTGCTTTCTGGCTTCATCTATTTATTCTTTGCTAAGTGTACCTCAGCTTGCCCCTGTCTGAGGACTTTTACACTGGTTTTATCTCCTGAATAGGGTACTCTGTTTCTGGATCCTTTGATGGCTGATCTTTTTATATTTGTTGGCAGAATGAATAAACCATTATTCATTGATTGTGATTGGAGTCATAGAGGCGAGTTTGGAAGGCTTGCAGCGACAGATTGAATGATAATGAGGGTCTTAAAACCAATGGCAGAGGGGGTGGAAAAAAATGAGAGATTTAAGAAACACATAGAAGGTATACTAGAGAATACATAAGGTTGGTTTTAAAAAAAAGGAGCTGTTGAAATTTTGATGAAAATGTAGATGATGGCAACTATTTACAAAGACACAGATAAGTGGTGTGGGAGATAAGGATAAGTGGGAGAAGTGAGGTGAGATAAGGGAAAAATGTAATGAGTTTACATTTAGATTTAAGATGTGATACCTGTATGATAGCCATCGGAAATTCTAATTACAAACACACCTATGTATCTATCTGTCTATATGTATATGCACACACACACACACACATACACATAACATCCAGGAGAATTTCTAAGCTGGTTTTAGATACTAGTCTTATACAGTTAGTACTTAGTACATATCATATTAGTACTTAGTACATATCATATTAAAAATTTATATGGCTTTAGTATCAGGTGATGTTTCACCTTACTGGTAACTCCCTACTAGGTCTTACTGAAGGAGGGTTAAACTATGTACCCTACTGACATTAGGCTTGGCCACTTACTCTCCTTGGTCTATGAAATTAGAAGTGCTGTTATCACTTCTAAGTTTTAAGAAACATCTTTTGTACCATATATCTCTCTGTCCCTAGACCAAAATATTTCAGAAAGGGGCTGTTCCTTCAGCAGAAAAGAAAATGTGGAGGTAGGTTACTGTTGACCCAAAAAAAATCATGTAATGCATATTTTTAGTGACATTTTTTGATTGTATGTTGCTATATAGTAGGCTAACAGATATGGTGAATATCTGAAAATATAAGATTGAAAATATAAGAAGAAAAAGGATATAATTTCCAGGACAATTTTTTTTTTTAAAGATTTATTTATTTATTCGTACAGAACTGGGGTACAGGCCAGAGATACGGAGGGTGAGAGGATTCACCAGGGACAGAGTGGGGAGCAGAACAGGCAGATCAACGAAGTACACTGCTGAGGGGAGCAGCGGGCGGGTCCGGAGAGGTCTGCCACGCCATGTGGATCTCCTCCGGGGCAGGCGGGGATCGAACTCATGCGGAAGTGGCTTTGGCTTCTTAGTGCAGTGCTTTAGCCCGCTGCACCACCAGGGAGGGCCTAATTTCCAGGACAATTTAAGAGTGAATTCAGAAAAAGGACCTTATAAATAAGTGTAGGGTCTTCTGGGTAGGAAGAGAAAAAAGAGAGGTAGAAATTATAAGTGTGAAACAGTGGCTAACAGTACAAATTGATACAGAAAGTTTTAATAGGTATTAACTGAGAAGTGTTCACCGCATTAAAACAAAATTAAATCCCTCAGTGTTTTTATGAGAGCAATTCCAGATGAGTGGTTCTGGAGGTATTTAGTGGTAGAAAAAGGGTAAATTCGTTATTCAGTTTGTTGCAAATGCTACTTCACCTGTGATGCCCACTCTGATCCTCCTCTAGCTAACCTGATATGTCTTTTTTAATCTTTTTGTATTCATTATATTCTGTATTAGAGTTTCCTTCTGATTTCTAAGCTATCAAGATTTTCATTTAATCATTTAGATTTTTCAAATGGAAAATGGAAAAATTTGTTACTAAGATTTTAAAAAAATTATAAATGACCATTTCATAATTTAAAAAGTCATAAGTTTTAGGATGTAAATACTTACCTTTCAAAACAGAAGCAAAATTTAGAGAATGGATAGATTATGCTTAAAATTAAAGAGGTATGCAAGGGGAATACATACCTTTCTGAGGTATGCAAGAAGAATAAATGTGTTTCCTCTCATTTGTGGCTCATCTAATAGAAGCTGCCCTACCTTCAACTTTTCCTTCTGTTTACCTATCATTCCATTTTTGAATATCCTCTCATTACTGAGACTTATTCCATCCTTAAATTATACCTTCACCATTAAAATAATCTGAATTTTAACTGATTACTAACCTCACTCCATTTTCCTACCCCATCCTTGACCTCACCTCAAAGTGTTGAGATTTAGAGATGTATCTGTCTTAATTCATAGTACATAGCAATCATAAAGTAGAAAGCTTATTCATTTGGTCTTAGGAGGAGTCAAAATGCCCTACCATTAAAATGTCCTTAAATCAGAACTCCTGGATAAAACAGACATGTCAAGGTGCCACTGTGCTGCTCAAGCAGATCTTGAAATCTTGTTAGTTTTCAGTTAACAAAATCAAATTGTCCAGTTCATATGGTCACCTAGATTCATTGTCCTAGCATCTGTAAATTCATCCAGGATTTCCCATTCTACCCGTTATGCTTTTATAATCATTCATAAAAAGTCCAAGACCATCTCTTCCTTATATTCTCTTAGATGAGATGCGAATATGGCTGACTATACATAATTTGTTTCACATTTGAAAAAATAAGTAATTATTATATCATTGGCTTGGGAAATCACATTTTAGAACTCTAATTTTAAAAGCAGTTTATATCCAGAAATTGATGATAAATGCATGGTTGGGCTAATATAGTGTGCTTGATCTTCTGTACTTTATATAACAAATTAAACATCTGTACAAAGGTGCATTATTAGGAAAATGACACATGACAACTTAAGTAATTGGAGAAATGAGAGAAGCTTTTGTCTTACAACATAGTAACATAATTGGTGACTAAGAAAGGAAGGAAACTCTAATCTTTTAACATCCCAAGTATTTTGTCTTATTTAATCCTTATAACTAAAAAGTTTGTTCATTTTGAATAGCTAAGACATAGTAATTGTCATATGATATGTCCACAGTCATTCAGCTAATACACAACATAAAGCAGATATTTAAAGTAGACGTGTAAGAATGATAATATTAGACATTTAAAAATGACAATAATAATCTATAATTATCTTGTGGCAAGATGGTTCTAATGTATTTATCAAAATTTTAATTTTCATCACAGCTTGGTAAAAATGAATAGTAGAATAAATATTTTATAGATGAGGTTGTTAAAACAGAAAGAGGATAATAACTTACTCAAGTTGTACAGTAAAAGGTAGAAAAGGAAATCAAACCCACATCATCTGATTTTAGGGTCTGATGCTTTTTACCTACTAAGATAAAATGTCTTTGCCAAACATTATAATTTTATTAAGAAAAGAGGGCTCTAATCTATAGTTGTTATTCTCCTTCCTATGGTTTTCAGCCCTTTCTTCTTATATCCAGGCATTTTCTTCCTTCTCTCAAACATTTGTTCATAAAATAAGGCTTTCATAACAGAAAGCTTTCTAATATGCAATCTGTCTTCTTATAACATTTTATACTCTGTGTTTTGTTTTTATTTTCTGTTTTCTCCCATATATATTGTTTCCATTAATCCCAGTAACAATTCTGACAGTTCATATTGTCCTTATGTTAAAAACTATGAATTAAAAACTTAAACTGATGGGCTCTCCCTGGTAGCGCAGCGGGTTAAAGCACTGCACTGAGAAGCTTAAGCCACTTCCGCATGAGTTCGATTCCCGCCTGCCCCGGAGTTGACCACATGGTGTGGCAGACCTCTCCTGACCCGCCCGCTGCTCCCCTCAACTGTGTACTTCCCACACATACACATAACATCCAGGAGAATTTCTAAGCTGGTTTTAGATACTAGTCTTATACAGTTAGTACTTAGTACATATCATATTAGTACTTAG
>NW_004567116.1:48049778-48050707 GCF_000260355.1 Condylura cristata | reverse complement strand
GCCCGCTGCTCCCCTCAACTGTGTACTTCCTCCATCTGCCTGTTCTGCTCCCCACTCTGTCTCTGGTGAATCCTTTCACCCTCCGCATCTCTGGCCTGTACTCCAGTTCTGTATGAATGAATAAATAAATATATATATATTTTTTTAAAAAGAGGAGACTTCCACTTAAAAAAAAAAAACTTAAACTGATAAAGTAAGTTGCCTAAGTAAACATGGTCAAGATGTGGAAGATCCATAACTGAAAACTGGATTTGGATCATGCATATATTGTTAGTTGAATGTAAAGAGACACAAATATTATGGGAAGAGGCTTAATGCTGTCACATAAAATTTAATTCACATTTACTATAAGTTCACACAAAATCCAGTATATGAATGTTCATAGTACCCATATTTTTACAAATAATAGCCAAAGAACTTCTTTTAGTTGTTAAAAGAAGCAGCTAAACCTGAAACCAACCCAGTTATCCTTCAGTAGGTGAGTGGTTAAACAATATGTGGCACATTGTGGAATGTGCAATACTATTTAGCAAGAAAAAGAGATGAGTTCTGTTATACACACAATCATTTGGGAATTATGCTGAATGAAAATATTTAGAGTCTAAGGTATACATTGTATGATTACATTTACATGTTTTTAGAATGAAAAAATTTAGAAATGGAGGAAAAACTGTCAGTTGTTAGGGGTTTAGGATGGAGAAGGGGGTTGGGTGAGGTCAGTAGTGTTCTAAAGGAGCATCGAGAGAGATCCCTTATGATTGAACTCTTGTATTACTCTAGAGGTGGAAAAAGGAACATATTTGTGATAAAACTGAATACAGTTTTCATGTCACATAGATGAATATGAGTAAAACTAAGGAAATTTTGCTAAAATGATTTTGTCAATGTTAATATAGATGCCCACTCTGATCCTCCTCTAGCTAACCTGA
>NW_004567116.1:47990570-48048652 GCF_000260355.1 Condylura cristata | reverse complement strand
ATCGAACTCATGCGGAAGTGGCTTAAGCTTCTTAGTGCAGTGCTTTAACCCGCTGCGCCACCAGGGAGGGCCCATAATGTGACTTTTCTTGGTAGAAATGTGTGAAGTATCTTATGTGGTCCTTAGAAAATTTAAAGTATATCTTTGCTTTGTCCCTATAATAAGAAGTAAAGATGTAATAATATATAAATAATAGGGGGATGATGGTGTTAGAGTAAAGTGCTGCATAGCTATAGAGAGAATAAAGCAGTAAGTCTATACAGTTACTGAATCTGGAATACTGTGAAGAGAGATGTCATAGTACTTTATAATTACCATGGACAAACACTGACTGAAGGGAAGAGGAGATGTAGAGAGAAGGGATGTCGAGAAATTTCATCCTAAGGAAAAAGAGTTTGACTGGAGGGAGAGATGGCCATAGGGGTGGAAACTTTGGTCCATATCTGCACCTAGAAAGGCAAAGCTGAGTGTTGAGGTTAGTGTGGAAGAGGTGAGTGTGAATGTTGTGGGGACACAGGCAGATGGGGAACTCTGAGAAAGGAAGGAAAAAAACTCAGAAAGGTGTGTGGCCTACTCTGTCCATTTTCACCAAGAGCTGGTGGATATGGGTAGATAATGGCTGAGAAGATATAATGAGCCTGAATTGGAGCACAATGGGGTTGCACAAAACCCAGCCCACATACAGCAGAGATATGGGTCACAATGCTGGAGAAAAGAACCAGCACCGTGGATATGATTCGATATCCAGTTATGATGAAAACCCTTGAGAAACTGAGGATTAATAAAAGATCTACCATCTTTACCAGTAATTGCACTGCTAGGCACAAAACACCAATGTGAAGGGAAAATCCACTCCCATGTTCATTGCCATAGTATTTGTAATAGTCAAATTATAGAAATTAAGTGCCAAAATATAGATTACTGGATCATGAAGGTGTGGTATATACAGATGATGGAATACTGCTCATATCAAAAAAAGAAAAATTCTTGACAAGAGTAGAGCTGGAGGGTTTTATTCTAAGTTAAAGAAGACAAAAGGAGAAAGACATATACTAGATCATGTTGCTTATATATGGACTATTGAGATACAAAACTGTGGGTAGGATAAAGCCAAACTAACAACAGACTCTAGAAAGCTGCCTGTATAATGAAGCTAACAGAGGGAAAGGGAAAGGGGAATGGTAATTAAGAAATTTTTTTTTTTAAAGATTTATTTATTTGTGCATACAGAACTGGGGTACAGGCCAGAGGCTCAGGGGCGGTGAGAGGCTTCACCAGAGACAGAGTGGGGAGCAGAACAGGCAGATCGACGAAGTACACTGCTGAGGGGAGCAGCGAGCGGGTCAGGAGAGGTCTGCCACACCATGTGGTCCCCTCCGGGGCAGGCGGGAGTCGAACTCATGCGGAAGGGGCTTTAGATTCTCAGTGCTGTGCTTTAACCCGCTGCGCCACCAGGGAGGGCCGAGAAATTTTAAATCTGTAAACCAGTGGAGTTGGGTGTTTATATATGTCTGATTTCTGAAAATTAAAAAGTTGTTAAGGCCAATTATTCTAAGCAAAAAAATTAAGCTGGCTTTGTTTCTTTATTTGATAATTTTTCTATTTTAAAAGTTCAAGATCATTTTCAGAATGTTTTTCTGTTTGATAGTTGTACTTTTCTGTTTAGTTTCTTAAAAGTTGACTATAGGTACATATATAATAAGAACTGCCCAAAAAACATCATTTAATGTCAAATTGTATACTTTGACAGTTTTGACCCATTTGTAATGAAATCCAATGACAAGAGGTTAAATTTGAGCTATGGAGCTGCTATTTAGGGAATTCTGTGGGATATACAAAATTGTTACATTTGATTCTTATAATTTAAAACATATTGTACCATAAACATTTCTCCAGTTTGTGAAAGTTTTTTAAATTATGTTTTTAAGACATCCAAAATATATTTTATAGGTATAAAATGATTTTCATAGCTGGACTGCTAATGTGGGGAATAAGATTTTTTTAGTTTTACCACTTAAAAAATGACACCATAGTCAACATTCTCAATCGTATAGATTATTCCCTCATTTGAATTATTAGTGATAAATTCAAGAAAGGATATAGATATGATCATGGCTTTTGCAATGTTTTTCTAAATTATATTCTTTTTTTCAATTTAGAATGTTTACCTTATCCTCATTAGCACTGAGCATTAATAATCAAAGATGGAGTTTTCACAACATTTTTTTACATTTCTTTACAGCAAATTTTCTATGTATATTATTGTTCATCCAATAGCTAGTACTTCAGTGGTTTTTAATTTGCATTTGCTGTAGACTGTTTTGCATGTCAGTCATATTTATATTTTGAAATTTTGAAATACTAATGGTAGTGTGATAGTATTAGCAGGTAAAACCTTTGGGAGGTGATATATGGAACTAGTGCCTTTCTTGAAGAAACTTGAAAAAACTCCCTTCCTTCTACTTGTACGTGAAGATATGGCAAGTAGGTAGCCTGCCCGTGATGAGGGAACCTGATAAGGAACCCTGCTGTGTCCCTGATCTTGAATTTCTAACTTATGGAACTGTGAAAAATACATTTGACAGTTTAAAACCCATCCATTTATGGTATTTTTTCAATAGCAAGAGTCTGAGACAGATGTACTTAAATGAACTTGAAATTAAAGATAATAACATTTTATTGTTGGGAGTAAATATTTTTCATCTCTTTCTACAGAAAGGGTGATAACATTGATTTTTTAGAGAAGAACATCAAAGACTAAGTCTATCTTATTAAACTATAAACTTTTTCTAGGTAGAGACTGCACAATATATCCTTTTTCATTTTTTCTACTTTTATTTTTAACTTTTATTTTGAATAATTTCAGATTCATAGTGAAGCTGCAAAAATAGTATGCATGGACTTTCTATGTGTCTTTGCCCCATTTCCCCTAGATATTAACATTTTACCATGCATACTCATCATTCTATATATACGTATAATTTTTTTTTTGGTTATAATTACAGACATAATCCTATTCCTGTATACTTTAGTGTGTATTTACTAAAAACATTTTCTAACATTCACATAACATACATGTAGCAAAATTAGTAAATAAATTTTAATGTTATTATCTAATTCACAGATTTTATTCCAATTTGTTAATCATTGCACCAATATCCTTTATGCTAAAGAAAAGAATATCTCCTATAGAATCCAACCCAAGTTCATATATTACTGTTTAATTTTCATCTCTGATTCTCCTTCAATTTAATGGTTGTTTTCTACAACCTTGACATTTTTTTGAAGATTGTAGGCCATTTATTTTGTAAAATTCTTTCAGTTTTAGCTTGCTGACCCTTCCTTGTGATTAAATTTAGCTTATGCATTTTGACAGAAATACAACTAAAATGATGTATCCATCATATTCGGAGACATATTTGTGTCATCTTTTATCATATTAGCATCGATCACTTGTTTAAAATGATCTGAGACTTATATAAGGTTACTATTTCCCCCTATTTGTCATTAATAGTATTTTATGAGGATATATTTTGAGACTGTGAAAGTATCCTGAGTTTCTGATCAAACTTTCACCTACCAGTTTTAGCATACATTAAACATTTTTGCCTGAAACTATTATTACTAGGGGTTAAAATGGTGATTTTCTAGCTCTAAAATTCCTTCTACATTTGTTAATTTACTTTATAGTGTATGAAAGAACTTTTCACTTTCCCCCAGTGGTTGTCTTCTAGTATTTATATTATTATTTTTTACATTTAGAATTTCTGACCCATTTGTAGTTTAATCATTTTTTAAACTTATATTTTATTTTCTTATTTGAATCAGCTTTGGATTATAACATGAAAAGTTTCAGGTGTGCATTATTGAGAGCCAAGTTCACTGTTAAAAGTACAATTTATTTTTTGTATGTATAATAATACTTTGTTTTAATAGAATTGATATTTTTCTGTAACAGTTTTCTTAGTTCTCAATTATATTTATTGAAGTAAAGTTAGATTACATCACTGTATTTATTTTAAGTTCAAACTTCAAAAATGTATGTTTCTAAATCATGCTCATCATCTGAGCCTCAATGATCCTCACCTTGCTTCATTGTCTCCGAGCTTTCCTGCTCCTACCCAGCATCTTCCCTTCAGTTTTTCAGTCATGTTTTAGGGTTTGTTGGTGGTATGGATTTCTCTGAACACGTTTTGTTTCCTATATTCCACATATAAGTGAAATCATCTGGTGCTTGTCTTTCTCCTTCTGACCTATGTCACTTTACATTATTTCCTCCAGTTCCATTTATATCATCATAAATGGCAAGAGTTCCATCTTTTTTATTTTTTAGCTGAATATCATTCCGGTGTGTATGTGTACCATTTTTTTTTTCTTATCCCATCTTCTTCTTTGAGTACTTAGGCAATTTCCCTATTTTGGTTGTAGTAAATAGTGTTGCAATGATTGTAGGAGTGCATATTTCCCTTCATATGTGTTTTTGGATTCTTTGGGTAGATACCAATGAGTGGAATAATTGGGTCATATATGGAGATCTAATTTTAATATTTTTAGACACGTCCATATTGTTTTCCACAGGAACTGAACTCTTCTACATTCCCACCAACAGTGTGGAAACGTTCCTTTTCTCCGCATCTTAACTTTTTTCTATATGGGCCATTCTCATGGGTTTGAGATGGCATATCATTATAGCTTTGATTTGTAACATTCTGATGATTAGTGATAATGAGCATTTTCCCCCATGTGTCTGCCATCTTTATGTCTTCTTTATAGAAGTGTTATTTAGCTTTACTACCCATTTTTGATTGGTTTAGTTTTGTTGTTGAGTAATATATGTTCTTTGTATATTTTGGATACCATTCTTTTGCCAGAGGTATGAGGTGTAAACATTTTCTCCCATTCAGTAGAGTTTGCTTTACTGATAGTTTCATTCATTGTGTGGACGTTTTTTAGGTTGAGGTAATCATATTTTTTATATTTACTTTTGCTTCTCTTGTGGTTGGAGATTAATTTTCTAAGATAGCTCTGCATCAGTATCATAGAGTGTTTTATCTATTTTTTTTCTAAGTATTTTGTTTCAGGTCTGATCTCAATGTATTTCATCCATTCTGAGTTAATTTTTGTGAAGTATGACATGGTGCTCTTCTTTCATGCTTTTCCATGTGGCTGTCCAGTTCTCTCAACATCATTTGTTGAAGAGACTCTTCTTTTTCCAGTATAAACTCTTAACTCTTTTGTCATAGATTTACTATTCATAGATGTGTGGGCTTACTTCTGGATTCTCAATTTTATTTTATTGTTTGGTGTGTCCATTTTTGTTCCTATCTGTTTTGATTACTATATCATTGTAGTTTATTTTTCATTTATTTAATTTAATTTAATTTAATTTAATTTTATTCATACAGAACTGGGGTACAGGCCAGAGATGCGGAGGGTGAGAGGATTCACCAGAGATAGAGTAGGGAGCAGAACAGGCAGATAGATGAAGTACACTGCTGAGGGGAGCAGCAGGCCGGCCAGGAGAGGTCTGCCTCACCATGTGGATCGCCTCGGGGCAGGCGGGAATCGAACTCATGAGGAAGTGGCTTAAGCTTCTTAGTGCTGTGCTTTAACCAGCTGCGGCAGCAGGGAGGGCCACATTGTAGTTTATTTTAAAGATTGGAATGTGATGCCATGACTCTTCCTCACTTTTGTCATGATTATTTTAGCTATTTGGAGCCTTTTATATGTGCATATGAGTGTCAGTAATGGCTATTCTATTTCTTTGAAGAATGCCACTGGATCCTATTGAACCTAGGTATTGCTTTGGGCAAGATGTTAATTTTAAAAATGTTAGTTTTTCTAATTCATCAGCAGATATCTTTGTGTTTTTAGGTATTTTCTATTTTTTTAAGCTATGTCTTACAGTTTTTATTGAATAAGTTCTTCACCTCCTTTGTTAAGTTATTCTAAGCTACTTAATTTTTTTGATGTAATTGTGAATGGAATTGTTTTCTTACGTTTTTTTCTCTTCTGACTTCTTGTTTGACTATAGAAACAACCTTGTGTTTTGCAAATTGTTTTTGTTCTCTGCAACTTTTAATAATTATCTTACTAATTAAATTGATTTTTTTTAAGTGGAAACTTGATGGTTTTCTATGTCATCTGCAAATGGTAGCAGTTCTACTTCTTTTCCAATTTGGATTCCTCTTACATTTTTCTCCTGTCCAATTTCTAGGTAGGACTACATCCTTATTGTAAATCATATTTAGAGAAAATTTCACTCAGGCTTTCAGTATGTTGGTTATGGTTTGTCATGTAGTCATTATATGTAGAAATTTTCCATCTATCCTCTTTTTTGAAGGTTTTAAAAAATAAATAGATGTAGAATCTTGTAAAATATTTTCTCTGCTTCTATTGATATAGTAATGTAATTTTTATCTCCTTTTTCAATGTGGTAAAAACTACCACATTATTGATTTAATTTCAGATATCAAAGTATCCCTGTGTTGCTGGAATAAATACCAGTTGATCATGACCTATTACTCTTTTGATATATTGCTGAATTTAGCTTACTGAGAGTGTGTTGAGGATTTTTTTTTTTAAGATTCATTTTTATTTGTACTTACAGAACTGGGATATAGGCCACAGGTGTGGTGGGTGAGAGGATTCACCAGAGACAGAATGGGGAGCAGAATAGGCAGATCTACTGAAATACATTGCTGAGGGAAGCAGTGGGTGTGTCAGGAGAGGTCTGCTACACCATGTGGCTCAGCTCCCTGGCCGGGAATTGAACTAGTGCTGCGGTAGCTACAGATTGCTTCATCATTCAGTGCTTTAACCCATTGCGCCACCAGGAAGAGCCCTTTGTTGAGAAATTTTGCATCTATATTTATCAAGGAAATTGTTCTGTCTTTATATATATATTTTGCATATTTTGACAGATTTTAGCATTAAAGGACATTAACCTCATAAAATGTAATTGGAAGCATTCCTCTATTTTTTGATGAGTTTGAGAATTATATGCTCTTGCTCATCTTTGAAAATTTAGTAGGACACAGTAGTCAAGCTGTGTGCAGACTTGTTTTGGGGAAGACTTTTCATTACTGCTTCAATTTCTTTGCTTGTGGTTGTTCTGTTCAGGTTTTCCATTCCCAGTTTAGCCCTAGAGATTTATATTTCTCCATTTTATTTAATTATTCAATTCATTAGCACATAGATATTCATAGTAATCTCTTATGATACTCTATATTTCTAAAATATCTCCGGTAATTTATCCTTATTTTCTACTTCTACTTGGTAGATATTTCTTTCTTTCTTTCTTTTATTTGAAGTGAGTCCTGGCTAGAAATTTGCCTAGTACATTGATTTTTTTTTTCTCAAAGACTCAGTTTCTTTAATCCTTTGGACTGTGCATTTCATTTCTGTTTAATTTGTTTTCTACTCCAGTTTTACTCTTTCTTTCTTCTGGCTTTTGATTTTGTTTGCTGTTCTTTTTCTTATCTTGTGGTGAGAGGTAAAATACTGGTCCTGTATTTCTACATACTTTTGCAGTGTCCATAGGTTCTGATAGGTTGTCATTTTTGTTCATCCCCAGACATTTAAACATTTTTTTTGTTTAACTCATTTATTTATTTTATTTTAATTTACTTATTATTTATTTACTTATTTAATTTATTTTTTTATCATTCAAAGTACAAAAAGACTAGTCATAAATTTGGAAAAGATTCTTGTATCCATAATATATAAAATATTGCTATAAATTAGTAGAGAGAAGGCAGACAACCCTCATTTTTTTTTTGTTTTTGATTTTTTTTAATTACAAAAGTTTATTTTTACATCATTTTGTACATTTTTTTTCCATCTCGATTGTAATCCCCGCAGGTTTCCCATCACCAAGTCACCCATGTGCCATCACCATAATTATTTATTATTTATTTTTTACAGCATTTTTCATTTTTATACAATGTATGCTATTTAATCTCAGTTATAGTCCCCATGCAGTTCCTACCACCAATTCACCCATGTCCCGGCACCATAGTCCCTTATGACCTTCCCACCCCTATTTTGATTCTACTCCCCTGTACCCCCCATAGAAATTAATTTATTCAATAGTTGTTTAGTAGTGTTTTGTTTAAGTTCCACATATTAGAGGTACTTTTCACCTTTCTTTTTGTGATTTATTTTACTTTGCTACCCTTGTGAGAAAAAAATAAACATGCTATAGCATAGATTTAAGTCTCAGAAATTTATTGACATTTGTTTTGGGACCCAATATATGTTCCATATTGGATAACATTATGTGTAGAAGAATGTGTACTTAACCTTTCTTTTTCTTTCTTTCATTCTTCTTGTGTTGCAGTGTTATATTACTGTCTTTTAAGCCCATGTGAGGTCTTTTTGTTTGTTTAAGGCTATATTTCCTCTTTATTTTCTGTCTGGTTGAGCTGTCCTTTAGGGAAAATTATTTATTGAAGTCCACAACCACTATTTTGTTACTGTCAATGTCAGATTTAAGAGTTGAAAATAGCTGTCTTTTGAATTTTGATGCTCTTTGGATTGGTGCATACATATTGATGTGCTTTATGACTTCCTGATATATTGATTCTCTAATTATTACAAATGATTGCTTTACATCATTGCATGATACAATCATTTGAGCCCATCTTCATCTCTTGTTACCTTTTTGAGCTAGAAGCCCATTTTCATCTGATTTATCGTATTAAGTATGGCTTCCCCTTCCTTTTTTTTCTGAAATCCATTTGTTTTTAGGATTGTTTTTCAACCTAAAAGTTCTATGCTTTAGTTCTGTATAGTTCTATACAGTTCTATACTTTACCATACACTTGCATTGTTTCCTGAGTTATCAACCCACTCACCATTTCTAGTAACCACCAATTAATTTTACACTCCAAAGGCTTAGATGTTTTAAAAGGTTGTTAATCTGTTTATTTTTCTCTATAGTCTACAAATAAGTAAATCAGACATTATCTGTCATCATTTTCTTTTTCTGACAAACTAAGGCTGGTTCTTTTTAGGTCTATCCAAATGTTGCAAATGGCAGTAGTTTATCTTTTTAAATAGCTTAATACTGTTTCATTGTGTATATACCGTAACTTCTTCACTTATTTATCATTTACTCATTCATCAGTTGATGGGTACTTTGGTTGTTTCAAGTTTTTTTTTTATTGTAAATATACAGTAAACCTGGGATTATGATATATATCATAAGAGATAATATATCTTTGAACTGATGTTTTCACAATTTCAGATAAATACTTAAAAGCTGGATAAGTAGTTATATGTAATTTCTGTTTCAAATGTTCAGTAAGGATTCTTCATACTGTATTTACATCATGGGTATGTCTATATAATCCCAGGGTTCTTTCTCTCCACATCTTCAGCATTAATTTCTTGTCTCTTGACTCAGAGTCATTATAACAATTATGAGGCAATATCACATTGTTTTGATGTACATTTTCCTAAAAAGACATTTTCCTAATAAGACACATTATCATATGTCCCAAATGTGGACATTCAGGAAATGTCCATTCTGATCTTCCCATTTTTAATTTATTTTTATTGTTGTGCTTTATGAGTTATATGTATATTTTAGATATTAACCCCTTGTTGGACACTCAAATACAAATGTCTTTTCTCTTGAAGTAGAATATCTTTTTGTACTAATGTAAGTGGTTTTTATTGTGTAGAAGCCTATTAGTTTTATTTAATTTCATTTGACTATTTTTACTGTTGTTTCTCTTGCCATTTGAGTGAACTTTCCAATCATATCTCTATTGTGGATGTCAAGAAATATGTTATTTTGCATGTTTATTCTCTACTTTTGGTTGATTTCTACTTTCATATTAGTGTGATCTGAAAAGATGTTTCATACAATTTTAATGTTCATAAATTTATTGAGCTTTGTTTTGTGCTCCCAAATATGATTATTTCTTGAGAATGTTCCTTGAAAATAATGTTTATTCTGTTGTTTGGGGTAAAATGTTCTATAAATATCTATTAAATCCATCTTGTTCAATATGTCGTTTAAGATTAATGTTTCCTCAGTGATTTTTCTGTTTGGAACACCTTTCTATTGCTGTAAGTGGGTTGAGTCCCCTACTATTAGAGTGTTGTTCTCAGTATCTTATCATAGGCCTGTTCGTATTTAATTTGTATATTTTAGTACAGCTACTAGGTAATATATATTGATTATTATAACTTCCAGTTATACTTGTTTATCATTTTGTCATTTTGTCGTTAGTTTTCTTACTCTCTGTACTATTTTCATTGTTAAATGTTTACAGACTTTCTTTCAACATTTCCTACAGGGAAAGTCAAGTGTTGACAAATTCCTCCAACTTTTATTTATCTGTGAGAGCCTTTATTCCTTCCTCATACCTTAAAGAGAGACTTGGCTGTACTTTTGGCTGGAAATTTTTATCTTTGAGTATTTTTCCATTTCTCCATGTATGAAGAGTATCTGTTGAAAAATTTGATGTAAACACGATGGGATTACTTTTATAATTAACTTTTTTCTTTTTTAATAGTTGCCTTTAGTAATTTTTCCTTGTCTCAAATTCTTAAATGTTTTACTTCTATGTCTTGGTGTAAGTCTCATTGCTTTTTGATTATAAGATATTCCATTAGTTTCATAAATTTGTATATTCAATTCATTTCAAGTCCAGAAGTTTTACTTTGAATAATCTCTCTGTCTCCTTCATAATTCCTCTTTTGGGAAACTTGTTATCCTTATGTTACCTTTCCTTATAGAGCTGGCTAGTTCTTGAAGTGCGCCTTCATTTTCTTTTTTACTTCATATTTCTCTCTTCTTACACCTGGTTCCTTTGTATATTACATTCTTTCAATTCACTGATTTGAGCCTCTATTTTATCAAGTTTCTTCCACAATTTACACTATATCTCATGATCTTATTTATTTTTAATTCCTCAGTCTTTTAATAACCTTTTCTTATTTAAAGCTTTAATTTTCTTTAACATATCTTTTAATTGTTCACTTTATTTCTGAGCTCAATAATTTGATTTTCTGTGTTTTGTTGTATCTCTTTAATGTTTTGAAATATTTTGAATTATTTGACTTGTACTTTTGATTTTTTCTATCTCATTTTATTATAGTTTGAATTATCTGTATGAAGGAGAAATATATCTTTTGATGTCTATGTTTTCTGGAAATTTTTGGAAAAGTTGTTTTGTTTTTGTGATATTATAGTCGCTTGCAGTCTCACATTACCATGCATTAAAAAAAAATCATTCCTTTTTTTCTACTTAAAATTTCCCTGTTTAAAAGAAAATTCTATTATCTGATTAAAGAGTTGAACTACTTCTATGATTCCAGCAGGTGGCATTGTGGTTTTATTAATTTTTAAATATTTTTGGCTTTTGTTGGCTTCAATAGCTACTGAGGTATTTGTATTTTATATGACAGCACAGTGAGTAAGGGGGATTAAGGGGCCCAATTACTACGTCAAATGAACTGGAGTGACTTGGTTTGTGTTTGTATACTGCTAACAGCCTTCATCTCTGGGGCACCAGATCTGAGACTCTACTGTTTGTCTACACTCAGTACACTTCATGAGGAAGGTAGAAGTCCAAGGAGTGAAGGAGGGGTAGAATAATCTAGTCTTCCTTCTTTGCTTTCCTCTTACTAGGTTCTTGGCCTTTGTGGAGAACTCCAGACTTTCATATGGGCTTTAGCTGGATCAAAGGTCTGTGCTTTCACACCTTTTAGGTCTCCCCTCTATGGTACCTCCAACTGAGATGGCAACTCAGTCAGCTGTGTTCCTTGCCCAGGAACCCAGCGTCTAGGCATTTCTAGTCACTTTCTGTCCAGTGAAGCATGAATCCCTTCTCTGTTCTCTATGGTGCAGTTTATGTTGGTATCTACAGTAGAAAGGGTGTTTCAATCTTGCCCCAAACTGTGAAATTTGTTTGATGTAATGTCCCTCTAATAAATTGTTAAATGTTGTGCTTGATAAGGAACAAGAGCTTCTTTATCATCATCTTTTAGAACTTTCTCACAGTTATTTTAGTATTCATTTACATGCTCTTATTTTATTCTAATGTGTGTAATCAACTACTGACATTATTCATTTTCATGTTTAATTTGTCTCAAATTTGCAACTGGGAATCTCTTCAAATGATCTCATGTCATTTAGACATTTTTTTTTTCTACTATAGCACTTTTTTTTATTTATCTCAGTAAGAGGTTCCAGGCAGGACTGCTTTCAATATCTTTGTACTCTTCAGTGTTTTGCAGCTAGTAGATGAATAAATAATTTGAGTGAAATGTATACATGATTTACATAAACTACACATGTACAAATGGATGTACTGTTTTTTCTCTTTCTGTTATACCTCTTTCTATAAATAGTAGGCTGAAAGAAAGTCTCTATATAATTTTTCAGGAGAAGAAAATTTTTTATAAAGAAGTACAAAGTAAGAAATTTACTACATTTTTTCAGTTTCCAAATACTGTGTTTATCATCTAAGATGCTACATGGAACAAAATGAAATAGATATGGCTTTTGGCCTTATGGAATTTACAATCTACAATTTATAAATAGTACAGAATTAATAAATACAACATAAATCATAATTTTATCTTTCTTAAAGTGACATGAAAAGCCATTCTGAAATTATCATGATATAAAGCATGACTAGAGGTAAACAGTAGATTTTTATGTTTCTCAAATTTTCTAAGAGAAAAATGACTGAGGTTGATATTAATTTTCATTTCTTTGATCTGTATTTTACTTGTAAGAGAAAAGGGTACAGGAAGTCCTAATCAGAGAGAGTTCTGTGCCTTAGAGCAATTGAATGAAGAGATGGTTGGTTGATGGGGTTTCTGAGTTAAATAACTTGTCAGGATTTCTGAATTCTAATTAGAACAAATAGGCTGTTTCTTGAAAATAACTCTGTATATGCAGTATAAGTAGAATTCCATACTTAGCAAATTAAAGTATTAATAATTATTTATAGGCATAAAATACTGTATTTTTAATAAGTTCACCATATTTAGCTTGCTAAAGTTGATCCACCATTATTTTCCTTCTGTTTCCCCACTTGTCTTCAATTTCCCTACTGCTACTCTCTTTTCACGTAATTCTGTCCTTTGTGTTACAAGATCTCATAGACTTCTTTTAAAAGTGTTTTACAATTCATCCAAATGCTATTTTCCCACTGCTATTTTCAAGATTTCTTTCTTTTCTCATTTTTTGCTTTTTTTATTTTTCCTATTAATTTTCTTTAGATGTATTATATCATGTATGTCACTTGTTGTTTTTTTCCACTGTTCATCTCCCTGTGTACTAACTCTCTTATCTCATCCATTCTTGGTTTTTGTTCTTTAAGAATATTTTATCATTGTTTTCCTATCCATTTTTCTTTTCTTTTCAGAGTGTAATATCTTATCTCTGACTTCCTAGCCACTCCACTAAAGAGAGCGCCTCCAGAAATAAAACTGCTTTGGTTATTTTTTTTTTTTTTTCATTTTTAAAACCTTTCTCACTTGAAGCAAACAGTGACATTGGTGAACATCAACCTGCTCACATGAGTGGACTTACTGTTTCGGCTTTTATAATCACTGTTGTTGAGGTATGATTAAATCTTCTTAAGAAGTCTTCAGGCAAGGTTAGGATTTACATCCATGTGATCTCATTGTATCCTGTGTCTGTCTCTCACAGAGTACTTCCAATACTACAATGTAACCATTAGTTTATTAGACTGTGAGCTTTCTGAGAATTGGAGCTGTGTTTTCTTAAAACATCAACTCATGTATCACAGTGCATTTTATTATCATTTATTCAGCAAACACTCATTAAGCAATTGTTGATATACAGTTGCCCATGTTTGTATTACACAAACCTAGGGGATACTACTCACCTTACACACATTTTAAACTTGTGTATACATTTACTATAGTTTTCTGGGAGATGGTAGTGAATTGTCTAGCAATAAAAAAAATAATTATATTATGAAAATTTCCCAACAGATCAAAAGTAAATTTTTTTTTTTTGGGTGGGTGAAAGGCAAGTTTTTTCTAGTTCACTCAGAAGTGATTTATGGCCTAGTAGTTGTCCTGATTTATTTTAATTTATATTTATAATTTTCCACAAATGAGGATTGCATATGATTTATTTTGCTGAAAGCAGAAAATTCATTTCGAAAGATGGTATAACTTTATTATAAATAATCAGGTGCTAATTTTTATAATGGGACAGAAAACCCCTTCTATTTCCTTTTTATGTAATTTTTTAAATTGTCTTTGATCTGACAACATCTTGTTCCTGTCTTATGTATCAATCAATCTGTCAGGATAGTAATTTATTTAAGCATATACATATCACTGCTGCTAAAATACCAAGCTCTAACATTTTAGCATGCCATACCCAAACCTATACCCCATCTATATAAGGCTCCCTATCTAGAATAATACCTGGTTCCTGTCACATTCTATCACAATTCTCTTCCTATTTAATATGCATTTAATCAAGTACCTCCATATATCCAGTAATAACAATCAATAACATTTACTGGTTACTTACTATGTAGAACCCTATTCTAAAGACATGTCTTTTAAGATACTTTTGTCGTTTCCATTTTGTAAATGAGAAAACTTTGACACAGAGATTTTAAAGAATTTGCTGAAAGTTAACAGAGCTATGACAGAACAGAGTTCAAATGTAGCATCCTGTACTTTTCCCCCAAAATATTTACTGCTTTCCACTGGTATTATTCTTGATAACAAACAGAACTGTGAAAGAAATTTCAAAATCTAAAGCATATAAAATGGACTGTACTAAAATTGTTAAAACCTTTTACTTCCAAGATTCAACTGCCCCCTTACTCATAATTTCTTTTCTCTGTTCAATTATTTTCTGTTTTATAATGCAGTACTTGGTCTTATAATAACATACAAGTTCATACTGGACTTCTCATGTGTTACTTATTTTAGTGTTCATAACTATCCTTATTTAGATATTTTCATAATCTTCATTTTAAGGAGTAGAAAATATCCAAGGTGATGCTGTTAAAGTGGTTCTAGTCTTTAAGCCTAAGTAGTGCAGGTGCAGATTTCATGTGCTTAAACTTTGTTTAATGTGAACTAGATCCTTGGTATACCAGAATGCTGAAGGCCTGGAGTCTTATTTAGCTGTGTGATCTTGGGTAATTACTTTATACACTACTTTTCTCATCTGAAAGATAAAGAATATTGGTTTGTGGATATTATAGAAATAAGCTGTCTGCAATACAACGCCTCTTGATGAATAATAACTTGTGAAACACCTTTGAGTAATCCATTCAATTTTTTAAAGACTCAGTTTTCTTTGTGAAATAATCTGTTTTTCACTGAGTTGTAATAAGACCTCAATAAAGGGCCACAAATTCTGTTAATGATTTCTATAAATATTAGATATTACATTATATGTTAGATATAATCATTACTAATATTTTGGTGTACAAACTATTTTCCTCTTTTGGATATGTAGAAGTTCTGTCAGTGACCCATCCGTATCCCTTAGATTAAAGCTGTTCCTATGTTCCTGAAGACTTCCAACTGCCAATGTGTATCTCTTTGTGTATGAGGGTTTTTAAACAATATATTTTGTAGTTTATTTTTACATCATTTGTGCATTTTTCCATCTCAGTTGCAATCCCCTTGGGCTTCTCATCACCAAATCACCCATGTGCCATCACCATAGTCCAGTGCATTTCCCTATGAGGGCTTTTTAAAGAATTGTAGAAGGCCAGTCTTATGAAAGACAAGACGAGGACAGACTGCAAGTGCCTAGTAATTAATACCTCCTAAGAGAAGCCTTTAAACCATGACTCGCCCATTTTGGAGTATAAATATTATTCTATCTTTTTTGTTCCTTGGGTGGGATAATTCTTGGTCTTGTATGTTTCCCAGTATCTCACAGTACATTTTTAGTGTATTCCCTTGCATTTCACAGCATGTTCTAATGTAATTAAGTTCCAGCTTTTCATTTCTGTAGTTTAACATTTTTATAGACTACCTTTTCTTGTTTGTCATACTTCTGATGTTGTACTATACTTCCATAATATATTGCACTCCCTAAATTGCCCTCTTCTATTCTTGCTTGTATTAGCTTTGAACATGTAGTTTAGTCATGTTATTTCTCTGATAACATTTTTGTGAAAAGTTTCCATTTCATTTTATAAGAAAAGCCAGAATTCATATAATAACTTACAAGGTCATACATGATTTGGCCTTTCTACCTCTACTATATTTTTACCTCTTTTCCCATGACTATTCCCTCTCTCATTTTGCTCCAAGCATATTAGCCTCTTGGCTTTTTCTATAAATTGCAAGAATACTCTTGCATCAGGGTCTGCATTGGCTGTTCTATATTCTTACATGACTATGTGATTTCTCTTTGTGACTAGACATCTGCCTCCTTTAGGTTTCTGTTTAAATATTACCTACTTTTTGAGGCCTACTTTCTCAGCTCTGTTTAAAACTGTATCTAAGGCATTCCTGGAGGCCTAGGGGTTAAGTCTCAGTACTATCACCACAATGGCCTGAGTTCAATCCCTGGCCAGGGAGCTAACCCACATTTGGTGAAGCAGATCTCTCCTGACACGCTGCTCCCCTCAGCAGTGTAGATAAGTCAGTATGCCTGTTCTGCTACCCACTCTGTCTCTGGTGAGTCCTCTTACCCCCCTAAACCTCTGGCCTACACCCCAATTTTTCTACTCATAAGTAAATGAATAAAAGCCTTTTTTAAAAAAAATAATTAAACTAAATCTTCATCTTCATTGTGTATGTCTCCCATGCTCTTATTTTTCCTTTATTTTACTGTTTTTCATAACAAGTTAGCATCACCTGATATACTATATATTTCATTTAAAATTTGCTTATTGGACCAAAATATAAGCTCTTCAAGAACTTTGTTCACCTTATTGTTTTCCTAGACCAATAAATATTTGTTACATGTAGAATGAATAAGAGTCATGCTCATTAGTGCTATTGTTGAATGTCTGAGGAGAGGAGAATCTATATCAAATATATTTTCTGAATATTTTTCTTGTTTTTACTAGTCATAGTGTCTTTATGGTATAGCCATAAAAGTTATAATTGGGCTTTCTGTCTAAGTGACATTATGACACATCACAGCAGCTGCTTGGACTTAAGAGAATTCAGTTTTGATAGATAGTCCAATACTGTTGAGTGTGCTTTCAGTATTCTAATTTGTTTTGGGTTTTAAGAATTCCTTTGAGAATTTCCTTCTGTTTCCTAGAATGCTGACTCTTAGATTCTCTCATGCAGTTTGACTTTCTTTCCTTAGCAATGTTTATCTCAATTTATATAGAAGTTTATTTGATTTCTTTCTTTTTTTGTCCTGATGTATCTGTCAGAGGATTTATTGCATGTCAGTCTAGTTTCTCATACCCTAGCTGTCACAGACATTTGTATATAATTGTCTAATGGCCTTATGAAAAAGTTTTTCAGTTGAAATCTGAGGGTTGCCATTCATCAGTATATCCTCTGTAGATGTCTCATGCAAATCTGTAATTGAAAAATTATGTGGGAATTCGGTACTTTTATGATCTATGAAATATAATGTGCTGTATTGATTAGATTTCAATTGTTGACTTAAAATGAATATATTCTATTTAGTTTCTGTTTTTATGTAAATGAAACATTTGGATCAGTTAGATCAATGCTGTTGTAGTACTTCTTGAAAAATCTAACTTTAAATCACACATTTAGCCTTATCTTTTTCATGAGCTTTTTCTCTGATTCACTTCACATTATTTTCAGTTTGTTATAATTCTGGACTCAGTATTTTCCTTTTATTCTTCTTTATAGTTAAGAGTTCTTATATATTTAATATTGTAGAGTTGTAAAGGGCATGAACTTGTGGATTCAAGTGAGTTGTTTTTGAACCTGTTACTCTAAGTGATTAGCTCTGTAACTTTGAACAAGATATTAAACCTAAGTCTGAGTGTCCTTCTCTGTAATGAGAATAACTAATAATCATTGAGTTGTCACAGAAATTTGTATCAATGCATATGAGATACTTAACATAATATCCAGTAGATGGTAAAAACTCAATATGTATTAATTGTTTTAAAATACAGAATACAGATGTAAAATATATATATATGTGTACCTACTGTTACACCATTATCCACAGAAACTTTACTTTCCTTGCTTATTCTTTAGTAGTTTTAGGTCTGTAACTATAGCAAAGTGGAATTGCTGTAAGCAAATCATAGCAGACAAAATCTTATGCATAAGAATTTCTTGTCTATATTTATAAGCTTTTGTGTATTACTTCATATCCCTTAGAGACTGCGTTTTTCATTACCTATGTTATTCTCATCAAGCTACCAAATATTAGGCATTCTTTACAAATCACCCATTTTACAAAAGGAAAAATAATAAAATCCATCATATAAATGGCAGAGCTAGAAATGAGCACAGGCGTTATGGCACATATGAATGCCAAACTTAGCTACCTGTGTCAGGGCATGCTTAATGGATGACTAAATGTAATGTAGCTCAGTAATTAAAAAAGAAACTCAATATATTAGTCATTGTTTTCTGTCCTCCAGCATACTGTTCATTTAAGAGAAACACACACATACACACACATTGTAACACACACACATTGTACATATGGAATGAAATTTCAAAGATTTTTTAAAAGAAACTCTTAATAGTCTCAGTGGTGTTAACTTGTTTGTGACTCCTATATAAGAATTGTTTTCCTTTTCACAGTATCTTATGGCTCAATTGCGGTGTGATACTCTCAGATGGAACTTGCAAACTGTCCATGGAAAGTATGCTGAGTGTTAGGAGTTAGAGTGTTTTACTGGAAAGATCAATGATATAAATTCTAAATAACCAGCATTCAAATTTTAGTAGTGTTTGAGGCCACCTTTGTCAGTTCTAATGTTCTCTGTTTCTTAAGAATATCTCTTCTTGGTTTTATTGGTAAAATGTTTCTTCTTGAGTATTCTCTAAATATGTGCCATTCCTGTGAAGTACATTCCTGTGAATTTCTCTATTGTAGTACTTGTGCAAAAGTTTTGCAAGCATCTCTATTTGCCTATAAATCTCATTAGACAATATCCTTATGCAGCCATTATTTCATATTTGTATACATATTCCTACTTCTTGGAACAATGACTGGTCCAAAATAAGTGATCAAGAGTAAAAGAATAATTGGAAAGTTGGGAATAAATTCTTGTTCCTTTCAGCCTCCTTTGATGGTTATGCTTTTAATTCATACAGTGATCATATTTCCAGAGCCTACATATTTGCTCATTTTAGTTCATCTCTGTATACTCTTCTTAAATCATCATGAACAAGAACAGCCAAATATTTATCTTTAACACTTGAAGCTGAGCTCAACTTCTATTTCTATCATTTCTGTGTTTTTACTGGATTCTACCCCTTTATAAAACAAGTCAAGCTATATAATTTCATTTCTTCCTACTCTGAAAGTCTTTAAGTATCCACCAATACTTTAAAATTGATGTAAATTAGAAGCATGAAGATTTTTACAGTTCTTCTTAACTCCCTAACCACATAACTCATTAAACTCTTTTATTTTAAAATATCTCTTGCATTGATCTGATTTTCTATCATTACTACCACTGTCTTATTTTAGACTTTGATCTTCTTTTGCCTGTATATTGCAAAAGCTTACCACATTTGTTCTTTTTGTTACAAACTTCTTCCCACTACTGTCTATCTACTACATGTTAACCTGAGGCATCTTCTCCAAACAGGCTCATATCATCATCTCACTATAATGACTTTTGTAATTTTTTACTTTTTTTCCAGCATGATCTTAATCTACTCCTCCAACTGCATTTCCCATATACCACCAACACAAACTCTAGATTCTAGTCATACTCAACTTCACTCTTCCCCCAGTTTCTTTTAAGTTCTGTGGTTACACCTGAAAGGCCTTCCCATTTACTTGTTTGGCAAAATAAATTTAAGGAAGAAGTAAACTTCTCAGTGTTTTCTACCCACTTTAAATGTTACCTTCTTTTATGAAGGCTTTCCTAACTATCCCAGCACTTTGCTCATTATTAATAATAGTTTTTTATTTATATCTTTATGTATCTGTCTCATTAGAACTTGTCTTTTTCTGCTTTTGAATGCTTGAATCTTGTTTAGTGACTCATGGCACAATAAACACTTTTTTTTCAATTTATAAAATGATATCTGAATGCTAATTCACATTTTTTCAACTTTTCAGAATTTTTAAATTATTTTAACCATGTTTATGCTTAACTGGAGATTGCCAAACATTTCAGTATGTTTTGGCAAGGTCAAGACCAGACATCTGTTGTGGGTGGCACAGACAACCATATTGTCTTTTGCTGTCACTCACCTGCTGTGTGTTGCTTTAGCATCCAAAGCTCTATTCTTTTCATCTGAAAATGTCTATTGCCTTGTCACAGGTTTGTAAACAATTTTAGTTATACTATACCTTTTAACTGACTTCTTTATCTTTAAGCTGTCTTCAAGTATAAAATTCTTGTAGTTTTCTGAACCTCTAAGCAGAGGGTAGAAGAAGAAGGATAAAAAAATGTAAACAATTTATTTTGTGATAACACTATTCTAGAATTATCACTTGCAAATATTACTTTCATATCTATTATCTGAGATTTATTGAATTAGAATAATACCTTCCCCTTCAAACACTATTGGCTTGACAGAAGGTGAGAGAATAACATGATGGTCAGTACTTAATCAGTATTTATGATTCACTATCCAGGTCATAAAAAAATTGGCTTAATGACAGAGACATAGGTGCAGAGTTTACCAACCATAACCTCCAGATACAGAATGGTTACTTGGTTTCTAAAATACCTGAACTCATAATAATAGCTCTTCCCTAAAACTTACTTTTGAAAATATTACTTATTGAATACAAATTGGGAGCTCACTAGTATATTTAAGTAAAAAATCTAAATCTAATACTGATTTTTCAGAAAATTGTGAACTCCTTTTCCAAAAAATTGCCCTAGTTTTGGGCTATCTAATTTTGAGATATTATGGACTAAATACTGCTTTATATTTTCTTTACTAGATTGAAATTAGACAAATCCATGAAAAGGGTTTTGGAGTATATTTTATAGGAGTTCATGTATTAATGGCATTCGAATGTTCTTAAAAAAGAAAAATTATATTTTTGGGTATGCTAGCTCAGTCATGGACCTGAAGCTAAGACAGAGCAACCAGGTGAATTGGTCTTACCCCCACATATTCTTTACATAGAGAATGAGAAAATAGAGGTGTGTGTGTGTGTGTGTGTTGGGGGAGAGAGAGAGAGAGAGAGGAGGCAGAGGAAAGGAGAGAAGGAGGGGAAAGGGAAAGGGGAGGGAAAGGGAGAAGGAGGAGGAAAGGGAGGGAGGGAAGGGGGGAGGGAAGGAGAGAGAGAAAAAATTTTTGTATTTATAGGCTAGCATGTGGCCAGATGTTGTCTGTCCTATCCCAGACAGCATTTGCGGATATAAGCTAAACCCTAGCAGCTTAACTGCCAAAAGTCCCAACTCCACTGCTTTCCCATCAATCTTTGCTTAGGGGGAGGAGTCCCTGAAGCTCCTCCTTCTGTCATTATGTTGACTTGAGTGTCACCCTCTGGCTCAGAGTTTCTCTTCCAAATTCCTCTTACAACTTCCCAACTTTCAATTTTTGTCTCTATTTCCATTGGGATGAAAGCTGCATGCTGGGATGTCGTCTCAGAAGCCAATTTTCATAGGAGTTTCCCCGTATTGAAATGAAGTAGCAATCATTCTGAAGTTAGGCACTGCCCCTTTGTAGTAAGTGTGGCAAAATCCTCTATTTCTGAAAATAGTCAGTCCAAATGGGAAAACAAATCTCAAAAGTGGTTAAGAGAAGCTACTACTTAATTCATTTGTTTTCTCCCCTTAATTCATTTCTTTCATCCCAATTCTGTCAAGTAGTATAGCAAAATGCATTTGTAAATTAAATCTAATTCTAGTCTATTTGATATATTTTTCCATACACACATGGGGTAGAATATCCAAGCAAAATTTTCACTGGTTTTGTTGGAATTTTTGTAAGATCTCTTATAGTGACTTCTCAACATTGACCTTCCTAGGTCTTAGGAGTCATGCCATGAGGATGATCTCACCAGACTTCACCTGCCACATTTTTACCTTCGGGTAAAATGTCTTTGTTCTCGATTTCAACTTCCAGAAAGTCTCACTTGTAATAATTTAATGAAAGCCTAGTTAATATAACAATATTTCTAGTTCTCTATTTGAAAGAAACATTAAAATTATGTAAAGATAGACACATTGCCACAGACAATAAAAATACTTTTTTTAATAACAGTTTATTTTTACATAATTTTGTACATTTTTTTCCCCATCTCAATTGTAACCCCTGCGGGTTTCCCATCACCAAGTCACCCATGTGCCATCACCATAATCCCGTGCATTCTCCTCCCCTCCCCCACCCCCGTTTTTGATCCCATTCCCCACTCCACCCCAACAAGATGTTTCTGGTATATGGTTGTTCATTATTCTTGTTATTTTCTCGCCTGGTCCATTATACTCCTGCTATGAGTGAAGCCATCCAGTATTTTTCTTTCTCTTTTGGCTTATCTCACTAAGCATGATCTTTTCTAGCTCCATCCAAGTTGCTGCAAAAGACATGTGTTTCTCTTTTTTGGTTGCTGAGTAATATTCCACTGTATATATGTACCACACCTTTTTAATCCAGTCATCTACTTTTGGGCATTTGGGCTGCTTCTATGTTTTTCCAATTGTAAATAAAGCAGCAATAAACATGGGGGTGCAGGTATCTTTTTCAATCAGTGTTTTTATGTCTCTAGGGTAGATACCTAGGAGTGGGATTGCTGGGTTGTAGGGAAGCTCCATGTTTAGACAATAAAAATACTTTTAATCATTTTTCCTATTATGATGGTATCACATGACAGAAAATGCAAGCACATTACATCTGTTCACGAAAATACAATTTAATATCTCTGCAGCTCATGCTCAGCTAAGAGAAAAAAATTTACTGTGTATCAAAAAACAAACTGAAAATAACAGTAACATTTCAACTAAAGCAAGGTTATTCAGTTCTTGGTAAATATTCAATCTTGAATTCTAATAATTAGCATAAGACTTAAAATATTGGCAAGGTCTTTCTCCTGCTAATTTGGTCAGAAACAGTTTCTGTAAATGTTAAAACTCTGAAATAACCAAAATTAAAGATCTGATTTTATAGTTGATGAGGAAAAAACTTTTAACATTATGACCTGCAATATTCCAGGACAAAACCAAAATTGACGAACAATACTGTATCAGAATATATCAGGCACATAAGATGTCTCACATGATGATTTTTAGAATACTGATATTAATATTTACGTATGTGCCAAGGTGAAACAGCTCTCTCAAGAAGCAGTGCTTCATATTAAGTTACAGCTTACAAGATAAGTAAGTCTAATTTGTCCAGTGTCTTTCCCATAAGGAAAAAGAGAAATTTTATGTACTGTCTCAGGAGCTCTACTGAGATTCCATAAAATTTCTTCTGCTTAATCAAACAAAAGGCCACCAATTTTTCAAACTTATATTTGGAAGAATTTTGTTAAAGGTATTAATAAAAACGTTTAATTGCCAAATAGTGAAAATTTAAGATGCCAGAGCTCTGCCTACATTCCACCAGCACAATGTAAAATGATCTAGGCTCTTTCCCTGTTACCTTACCTCATTCTACAAATAACAATGTTCTATTACTAAACCTTAACTTATTATTTGAATTCCACAGTTGTAGATACGAACCTTCAAAAACATCTGCTTTCCAAACTTCCATTTTACCTAACATTTAAATACTCAAGCAGTTTATTCCTCTATAGCATATATCCAACACAAATGATACAGACAAAAAGAAAACATACACTCTATAGCACAACTTTAAAGCCACAATTTTCAACCCAAACCACTTAATTTACCATTGTATTTCTGCACTCAAAATCTCTATAAGTACTGTTTGTATTTTTATATCATCATCTGGAGGCAAAAGCAATTAAAAATAAATGGAACACAGAGAGACATATAACTGTGGACACAGACTTTCCCTTAGTTTTTGTCATTTAACCCACATGAAATAGCTTATGTAACTTCAATTGTACTCATATCTGCAAAGACACAGCTTTTTCTCTGTGGACAGTTTCTGAAGCTATATTTTTTTCATCATTGCCTGGTGGGGAGGCAATTTTATTCACTTTGAAATTGTCAGGTTGTTTGTTCAGTTGGACCACATATATGCCATAAAAACAGTCTGCAAGGAGATAAAAAGGAAAAATCAAACACAGGTTCCAAAAAATTGATGAAAATCAAAGTTATAGCAATTAAAAAAAAAGCCAAAATTAAAATTAAGCCTTTCCCCATGGAATCAAAATCAGATTACCAAAGTGGGGAGTGTTGTCAGCAGAGATCATGTTGTTTCAGATGCCATCCTATATACTTAGACTTTGGGGAGAAAAAAAATTTATCGGTTCCATTACCAAGGAAAACTCTTACCTTTATTGATCAGTTCAGTGCTTCCAGTGTTCACCAGAATTTAATCCTCAAATATCCTGTAACAAAAAAAGAAAATAAATAATATTTTAAGATTTTGTCTTTTTCTTAAACAAAAATCTCAGGTCTTTGACAGATTCTTAAGAGAATGGTTTTTGGCTTCCAAGTGATAGTCTTCTGGGAATTTCTTTACTTTGGAGTCTTGTACCCAAGATTTTAGGTCCTCAGTTTTAAAGAAGTGTATCATAATTAGCAAAACATTATTAAGTAATGGACCATTTTTTCCCCCGATGGTTGAGTTCGGGAAAGTAAGACCAAACTACCTTATCTGAAAAGATGCAGTAGGTCACCTGGAGGCATAAATTATCAACTATGGCTTAAACTTTCACATATATTTTGCATATGATTTGGTACCACATTCTTTGTTCTGTATTTGGTGCAATGTTAAAATTGAACTTGGAATGGTCTTCCACAGAGAACTTCAAAGGGGCTTAAATATAGTTCATGTCTAGAAGCCACTCTCATCTGAAGGAGGCTGATATCAATATCTGATCCCAACTCAGCTGGGTTTCTTGGCATAATTTGCCAAGGTCTTCTTTAGTTTGTGATTATATTCTAATTACACAGCAGAGTAGATTAAAGTCTCCAGGCAGTATGTAGCTTCTATGTTATCTATAAGGCAGTATTTAATTTTTGAAGCAAATGCTGGTGTATTGTTACTCTGAACAGAGATGAGAAATCCAAAGGAAGGAATTATTTCTTTAAGCAATTTTTTGTAACCTCTGAAATTTTTTTTTTTTTTTGTTCTGGAAGGAACTGCTTCCACCCATCCCAAGAAGTTATCTACAAAAACCAAAAGATACTTGTAATTTTAGTGATTCTGGGTTTATGGGTGAAATCCACTTGTCACTTCTCAAACTAGCTTATCCCCCAATATTGAACCCTGTTAGCTTTAGGAAGGCTAGCACGAGATCAGATGCTATCTCTCTTATCCCAGATAGTGAAACCATGCAAAATGTGAAGCAAATGTCATGGCTGGGAGGCATCCTCACCCATGTACCCACAAATTCAATTGCAGCACATGATACAGGCTCAGAGTTCAACAAACAGCAGGTTTATCTACAAAAAGGTGAAAGGGATAAAGAAAATGGGAGAAAGGAAGGATTAAAATCAGGAACGAGTATTGTAGCTCTTAGAATCAGAATTAGAATGACAGACTTAGGCCATTTAGAAGAGTTATCAGGGGTTCAGAAACCAGCAAACAGTTCTTTAAGGGATACCAGGCATAGGCACTGGTTACCAGGTGATATTGGAGTCAGAACTGGAGGCAGTTTGGAGTGAAGATCAGATATGAAGATCTTGAATGTTTGCAAAGGTGTCAAAGGTTTCTGAAGATACCAAATATCTGTGATAGAACCAAAGGTGCTGAAGGTGTTGACTCTCTTGAAGATCTTAGGAGAGAGTCTAGACATATCTTTTTGTTGAGGCCAGCTAAAACATGTCTTTTATCCTCTTCAGGATACCCATCTTTCAAACCTGGTTGGTCTGGTTTACTTACTTGGCACTGCTGTGAACTTGAATGTGATTGGTGCTAGTATATACTCAAATCTGATTGGTTTGTTTTCAATAAATACAATGCTGTTTTCAAGACTGAAACTGTACCATCACATTAAAGCTCACCTATACTGAGGTTGAGCAGTCACCAGGAGCTGTGAAGGTTGGGTATTTGCTGACAGAAATAAATCATGGTTCATGCTGAAACCACATATGTCAAACTGATGACATCTCATATAGACACTCCTCCTCGCCAGTCTTTCAGCAGTCAAAGCCACTGCAGCTTAACTGCCATAATTTTAACTGAAAAATGTATCAACTTCTTTAACTGTCCAAAAATCCCAACAATTTAACTGTCCAAAGCCCATGCTCCATCATATTTCCCATCAGATCACACTTGGGGTAAAGTCTGAAAAGGTCCACTTTCACCATAGAGGTAGCTATGAGCACCATCTACTGACTTGGAAGTTTCTCCTAATTGCTCCTGTCTGCTGGATGGAGAGAGTTCAATAGAGTTTGGCACACATACTTGGGTAAGGGGAAGCGTGCAGAGGAGTTAGGTATGGGTGGGGTGGACTCCACAAAGTCCAGGTCTCTGGTAAAATCAAAGTCAATAATCTGGACTGTATTCCCAGTTTCTCCCCTTGAGAATACTACTTGCTGCACAGAATGCTGAATCTCATATAAAAGGAGAGATGCTAGTGATATTACATGCATGAACCAGCCCTCTATCCTCACTATCTAGCAGCTGGGTGACACAAGGCTCCTCCACAACCTGATTCAGTAATTTCAAAAATAGGTCTCAGTAATTATAGGAATCATTAAGACAAAAATCCTCAAAAACCACAGCCACCTTCTGGAAAAGAGAAAATAGTTCAGCTTTCTAAGTACTGCTATAGAAATACATATTTTAAACATAGAAACAGCAGCAAAAATGCACAAACAAAAACATATAACACCTTGCACCTTGAGATCTCAAGAGATTATGACATCACAAGGAAAGAACAAGTCTTTCACCCTGCTGCTCACCACAGGCAGAGTCTGGTTGTGGCACCTTAGAGCTTTTATATGCAGTGATGTGATCACTGAATGGATCAACGTGAGTTGTGAGCTGATTGATGCGTGGTAGCCATGGGATTGAAAAATGGTCTGATCAGACTTGTAGGGGGGGCATCTTGAAAGAGTATATAGGCATCTTGAAAGAGTATATAGGCAGAACCACAGCCTCTGAAGGAAGAAGGGGAGTCTGTTTCGGCCTCTGATGAAAGGAAAAGATTCTGTTCCTGGCCTATGATACTATAGAATGTATTTCTACTATCGCCCCTAATTTTCATTAAATGAACCCTTAATTATTCAATTTATCTTATTTTATAAACATCCAGTAACTCAGAAAAATTAAAAACATAAATTAATTTTTATTTGTTTTGTCATCTACATAAACTGTAGAACAACTGATATTAATATTCCTCTTAACTTTTTACATTGTCTTTCAAAGTTTCATAAAACTGTTTATTTTCCAGATATTGATAGGGCTTGATCTCAGTCTCTTCTCTCTTTCAGAATATGTATATCTTTTTTGTCTCTCTTTGTATATATTTCCTGATTATAGGATATATATATATAGTTAGACATGAGGGAAAGACTGTGCAGCTTCAATTTTAGCATGAACCATGTTAATAATTATAATATAATGTACTAATCTTGTACCTACTATATACCAGGAGTTGTGCTTTACATATATTTTCTTATTTAATCCTTATACTGTCTCTCTGAATTGATTCTATTTTACAATAAAGAAGGAATTTCAGAAAAAACGCATTAGAAGTCAGTGTGATGATACAGGTGTGTTGTCTGTGGACTAGGGTACACATCAATCATAGTTCTGTTACTTAGTAATTATGGGTTTTGAATGAGCTTATATCATCTCTCACATCTTTTTTCATGGACAAATTGTAATACCTATGTATACAGCTAGTTAGTATGTTGACGTTGACATATTAAAGTGGTTAGAAAAGCAGGTGTCATGTAAACATTGTTATCACAAGTCTAAAGTTGCATAATTAGCAAAATGAAAAACAGATATTTCAGACTTCAAAGTCCGTGATTCTTCCACAGTTTTACATAATGTCTGGCAATCACAGAATTAAAAGAATTGTCAATAATCAACTGAATTTCTGTTTGTCTTCCTAATAGAATATATATACAAGAGATTCTCTTAATAATTCTGAACTGCTAATTTTACTAAGGTATGAACTCTTGCATGTCAGAGCTTATTAGTATTAAACAGTATTGCACTCCTCAAGGACTTCGGGGTGGGGAACCATTCTCATGTGGGTGACTTACTTTTGCCTCTTCCACAGATTTGAGCAACTGCTAGTTCTTAGAATCATTCTGAGGAGTTCAATTTTCTCTCTTCAGCTGTTCAGAGCACCTGTTGTTTTCATGACTTTCACAAATCCCCCTGGCTTCAATGTGGCTGATAGTTGTGGGTCAACCTTTTAGAGCCATCAACTTAATAACCTTGGTATAGCTTTCCTGAGTGGGACTTTAAAAGTGAAGACACAAAGAGTGTGCTGATATGAATAAACTAAACTGTTGTTATTTGTTTTCATCTTGTTTGGAACAAGTATGAGAGACTCAGATCACTTTTGAATTCTTGAAATTAACCTTTAGGTTGGAGCTGCTCCAAATAGGATTTACTGTAAAGGAATTCAGTTATGATCGATTCTAGTGCTCTTCTCTCTTAATTCTTAATTTCTTTATATAGAACATTATTAAACTTGAGGGAACTGAACACATTCACCTCCTTTGTAGATTAAATCAGGAAGCTAATGAGTTGCAGAACTACAATATAGGTATTACACCTCAAAGAACAGTTTCCTTATTCTCATTAAGCTATTACAATTGAGGTGTCAGGCAAAAAAGTGTGAAAGGGAAGAAAACCTATGTTAATTGATTTCCTATAATGTATTAAAAACTTAACATTTCTTATTTGATATAGTAATCCAGCTATAATTTTTTAATGTTCAGTTTACAAATAAAGACATTGGCATTAGAGTCAATAATTTACTTCAGCTCAATTTATAGAGTAGTTGAAATTTGAACCAAGTTAAATCTGAATATAAATCTTTGCTCCTCAGCAGAAGTGAATAGGCAGAGTACAGAGGATTTTGAGGGTAGGAGAACAGTCTGTAAGATATGATAGCAATTAATTTATATTAAATATTTTTTAAACTCATAGGATGTATACATTATAGATTTTTCTCGATTTTAGATTATATAAAACACTAGACATGGACTCTAAGATAAAATATGGACTTGGGGTGATTATGTAGGTTCAGTATAATTTATAAATTCATAATAAGTTCATAACTATAAAAATTGTACCATTTTTGTAAGAAGAGTTAAATCACAAGTTGGTTATAACTTGTTAATCTTTTGATAGTGGAGGAGGTTATGCATATACGAGAGCCAGAGGTATATATGGGAAATCTTGTACCTCCTTCTGAGTTTTATTGTAATTCTAAAATTATTCTAAAACTGTGAAGCATCTTTAAAAGTGAAGAAATAAAGTCTTTCATTAGGTGACTAATATATTTGTTGTTAGTTCTGATTAATTACTTAATGGATCACCTGTGAAGACCTATTATGTGCAGTGCCTATGTTAAACACATTGGGAAATAAACCCCTCCAAAGATGGACTAGTGTAACGTTTCAGAACTTTCACCTATTGGTGGACTTTGAATCAAACTTCTAAGTTTGATTCTCTGAACTTCAATTTCTTCATCTGTGAAATATCACTAATAAACTGTCTTTCAGGGTTGTTGTGAGGAATAGAATTCACATAACTTGTAACATGTTGGAATTTCACATATATTTCAATTATGGGACTCAACTTTGGATAAGAGGAAAAGAACACAAGTACACATATATCTGTGAATAATATCAATAAGAATATAAGAAGTATCTCCAGAGAAAGAAGTCCTGAGCAAAACCAGGCCTACCCTGTTTGGTGGGGGAGAATTAGGAAATACTTCATAGTAGAGGTAATATTTTAAACACGGCAGAATGTGTAAAATTCAGATATGCTTTTATGGGAGAAAGGCTTTCCAAATAGAAGTAACATGTTTTAAAGAAGTATGAGGTGTTTTTAAAGGTCTAAGTTGATGTCTTTAGAGCTTATACAGAATTTATGAGTTGTAAAAGATTACTTAGTTTTAGATTGTGAATAAAGGGAAATAGAAATTTATTCAGAAGGTAGAAAAGGGCCATTTCTAGTCTTGAACTATTATTTTTGTAAACCACATTATCACTACTAAAATTTAAATGCTATTTAAGAAAGTTAAATAGGATATACATACTGTTTGATTTTAGAAAACATTACTTACATTAGGTTAATTTTTAAATAGTATTAGTAACAGCCATTTTGGTTTAGAAGTCCTCTCAGGCAAAATTTGCAAAATGGGTAGGCTGTGTCTATTTTTAAGATAACAATTTTGAGATTCTGATACTATATGCATATATATATATTCATATACTGTACATTATATAAGTGGTTTTTAGTTATATTCATAGAGTTGTAGAGGCATCATTGCTATCTAATTCTAGAAGATTTTCATGACACTAAATTCCCCTTCCCCTCACCCAAGTCCCTATAACCCTGCCCAGCACCTTGGCAGCTACTAGTCTATTTTCTTTAGATTGGTCTATTCTGGACATTCTGGACTAATAAGTGGTCTTTTGTGATTGCCTTCTTACATTTAGATCAATGTTTTTCTTTTTCCTTCTGACTTACTTCACTGAGCATAATCTCTGCTAGCTCCACCCATGTTGCTGCAAATGGCATGAGTTTATCTCTTTTCATTGTTGAGTAGTATTTCATTGTGTTTATATCTTGATATATCATTGATCTTTCATAATTTGGTTTATTTTCATATATTACCTAATATAAATGGTGCTGCAGTAGACATAGGGACGCAGGATCCTTTTGAATTAATGTTTGTGTTCTTTTTTATTTATGCACACAAGAACTGGGGTTCAGGCCATAGGTATAGGTGATGAGAAGATTCACCAGAGAGAGTGTGGGGAGTAGAACAGGCAGATGAACTGAAATGCACTGCTGAGGAGAGCAGCAGGGAAGTCAGGAGCCATGTGGTTCACCTTCCTAACTGGGCTTCGAATTTGTGCTGCAGTGGCTGTGGATAGCTTTATAGAGCTGTGCTTTTACCCATTGTACCACCAGAAAGGGCCCTGTTTTGTATCCTTTGGGTAGAATGCTGCAAGTGGAGTTGCTGGGTCATATGGTAGCTCCTCCACACATCTTTCCATAATGGTTAGACCAGTATGCATTTTCACCAGCAGTGTAGATTTCCTTTTTTACCACATTCTTGACAACATTTGTTGTTTCCTTTTTTTTTTTTTTTTTTTAATATGTGCCTTGCTCACTGGTGTAAGGTCATATCTCATTGTGGTTTTCATTTTCATTTTCCTAATTATAAGGGATGTTGAACATATGTTTATCTACCTGTGGGCCATTTGAATTTTCTCTTCAGAGCAGTGTCATTTTAGCTTGTCTGCCCCCCCCTTTTTTTTTTTTGATGGTTGTCTTTTTTTTTTGTTGAGTTATGTGAGTTCTTTGTAGATCTTTGATATTAATCCCTTCTCTATTGGATGGAGTGCAAAAAATTTCTCCGAACCAGTGAGGTGTCTCTTTGTTTTGATTAATGTCTCTTTTGCTGTACAGAAGCCCTTTAGTGTTGTGTAATCCCAGCTGTTTATCTTTTCTTCACACTGTTTCAGAAAATGAATCTTAAAGATGTTTCCGAGATGCATGTCATGCAGTTTTGCCTCCTTTTTCTTCTGTATATTTTATGATTTCAAATCTTATGTTCAATTCTTTCACCCATTTTGAGTTGGTTTTGTACATCTCATGGTCCATTTATGAACAAACTTTTTTCATTGTACATTCTTTGCTCCTTTGTCAGATTAGTTGTATATATATGTATAGCTTTATTTCTGGGTTTTCTATTCAATTCCATTGATCAGTGTGTTTGTTTTTATTCCAGTACTATATTATTTTAATGATTGTGGCTTTGTAGTATAGTTTGAAATCTGACTCACATAGCTCTATTATACTGAGTCAGAGTATCAGTTACTTGCATTTATACTTACTAGTCCTCCTCTTTCATGTAGTGAAATATTTTTTGCCTAAATATTTTCTGGGAAAATAGTGATAAGAAAGCAAGGTGAGTTTTCTTACTTCTGACTTATGTTACTTTCCTTTTACCCTGGCTGCTGCATTAGGTGAACTTCTGTTAATGTTGTTAGAGATTCATAGGACTTAAAAATTTAGATCCAGTTTAATAAGAATTCTGGAAGCCATTAAATCATGTCATGCAAAAAGTTATCCTTAGCAGCTTCTGTAAAAATGTGCAAGTCAGTTTTGATACATAGTTAACTAGTTATGTTGTATATCTTTCCCTTGTTGTACTATACTCATCTTTAAATATGCCTATATTCAGTATATTTGACCACTATTTACATTTGTGAAACAAAGCAAAATATTTATGGAATTTATTTGAATTCATTGATTTGAATGAAGGAACTTCTGAAAAGGGAATGTGAAGGGAAAACTCCAGTGCAGTGACATTATTTGATACCACCAGTGGAGCCATAGTATATATTATAAACTTTTCACAGAGAAGTATGCCTTAACTTTTTTTTTTTTTTTTGTATCTCTGCAGTCTAGCACAGTGGCTGACACATGGTGGATTTTGATTCACTAAATTTGTTTTAGGTGAATATAAATTATTGGTTATGTTTACATGAGAATTTCCTAAGAGCATTAAGCCCCTAGGGTCAATATCTTGTGAAAAATCATGGTAGTACTTTATGTTTTGATTAATTAGGCAATCATAGGAAAAAGTTCATCTTTTACACAAAAATTCCACAAATACAATTTGTATGGAATAATATTAATAAGCAAAAGATGATATTTTGTGACATTTGAAAAGAAGGGTGAAAGTGATTTTTTGTGTTATTAAAATTTTTTTTTTGTGAGCAAAAGTAAGGACATGGATCATTAATATCTTAGGGAGTTAGGTAAAGTAATTCTTTTTTGTGTGTCCTATGTGACACTCCTGGTAAAACAGTAGCCAGGAGGTATCTTTGGGATCTCTTTATTATCATTTCTAACTCGTTGCTCCATAATTTTGTGCTGTCAGAAAGCCTGGGTCGGAAAGTATTTATTTCCTGGAAGTAATTTACCTTGGTTTCACCATTTGCCTTTATTACATTAATGTTTCTTCCTTAGTGACTCCCAAATGACTTGATATTTGTATTACATCCCACAGTGCTTATCTTCCAGCACAAAGAAAGAAATGTGTCAGGCACTCTTAATATATTCAATGGAGAAATAGATGTGAAAGCAAATTATAGAGTTCAGCTCCCATGTTGTCAGTCTTCTTTTCTGGGGAATGTACATGATAGAACTAGGGAATGATTTAAATATTTTTCCCCTTGGTGGTTTCAGTAATACATGTTACATATTTTGAGAATATCTTGTTTAAATTTAAGGACAGGATTAAAAGTCAGCTGTTATGGAGGATTGTGTGTGATCATATGTTTGGTAAGGTGGTATGAGCAACACAAAGAGCTGGAGATTTTACCAACTAGTGGCAGACATTTGTGTTAAGAACTGTAAGTTCACTTCTTATAAGCATTTTCATGGAGTCAAAGGAAGTTCTTGTTAACTGTAAGTTAATTTACTTTCATATTGATCTAATTAAAGTGATTGGGGTATGCATAGTCACTTGAAATATTTCCTTAATGATTTTGTCACATATTCTGAATTCTAGAGAATTCATGTGGTTTGCTTTGATGTCAAGGGCTGCAAAATTGTCTAGTAACTTGAAGTTTTATTTAGAAATTATATGTGTATTACTCCTCTTAATTTACCCCATTATAATGTAGTTTGACTATTAAGAACATGGAGATATCAAATTATTATATGTATAACCTTGTATATATTAAGGATCAGTGCATAGTATTGGCTGTCATTTTTTTTTGTTTGGTTTAAGTACTATTTTGACATATATCTTAATGGTTACATTAAATTTTGATATGCCTGATTATAAGCTTGAAGAAAATGGTGTGTATTTTTAAAAAATCTTAAGTGATGTTCCCTATGTGATTTAAAATGGAAATAGATACAAACACTACTTTCTCTGATATGAAAATGAGTTCGTATTTGTTTGTGGTAAAAATGGCTCAGTTTATTTTTTCTCCAAGTATATACATTTTTACTTTAATAGCTAAGGATGATAATAAGCTTAATGGATTACTGACCTTTAATTAATTATTAGTCATCATATAAAGTGCTAATGTAACAAGCATTTTATTTGTTTTATCTTAATAATGTTAGGAAATAAATATTATAAGTTTCATTTTATATATGAGAAAACTGAGGATTTGAATGGTTAAGTCTCCTAGTTTGTGTTAGCAGTAGTATTTATATCTATCTGTGTTTTTAACTCTCTGTATCTGACCCTAAAACTGATGCAACTATTATTGAACTGCATTCCCTGACTAATCACATAGCTATGGCATGTCAACGGGAGGAAGAGAAACACATTCAAAATCTGATTTTTCAACTTCTTTATGAATTGTTTAAAATTGTCATGAGAGTAAAAGAAAGAAAGACAACATTTTCCACTAAGTTTCTATAAATCATGTTTGTGCTATTATAGTGGCTTAGCAGTAGTGTCATGTAATAATCTCCATAGGAAAAAATTTTCCATGTAGAAAATGTTGAGACAGCTGGTGGGCAGCTGTAGGTGATGAATACAATGAGATAAGCTTGCAAATTCTGTGTCTTCCTTTTTATGTGTACATTTCTTTCACACATCAGAAGGAAGATCTGACATATGCATCTCTATATACATATGCATGTACATACACATATATGCATGTGAATATATACATACATATATAGATAATGAAAATTGCATTTAGCAAAGAAATTCTAGCTGAGAATCATAAACTGTTAATAACAGATAGTGCCTTTACTTGGGGCTTAGCTCAATCATTAGGGAAACAAGTTTTGAATGAATGAATTTCCTGTTAGAAAGTCATCTTTATTGTTATATCCCCAGAGTTCTTATGACAGAACCTTGTAAACACATGGGTTCAATAAAAATTTGTTGATTGATGGATTAATTGGTCTATTTCAATAGTAGCTGATGCTATAATCTGAGTCTTTTGATATTTGAGTCCAATACTTTTGTTAACATACTAGTTTGCTCCCATTCTCATCTTAAAACAATTGCTGGGTCCTTTTGAAAGGAGGATATTGAAGCTCTGATGGGTTAAATAACATGCCTAGATTTCACAGGCAGGCTGTAGCTGAATAAATTTTTAAAATCTGGTGTACTTAATGCCAAAGTCTGTGCTTTCAGAGAGTGATGCAGTTTTTTGGAGTTGATAGGTTTAGAGAGTGGCATTCTTGGGTTCTCTCTAAGAAAGGTTTCACCAGGATTCCCCTCTCAGTGGCACATGGCAAGTTTCTCAGGTGAGATTCTCCATGAGATAGAAACATTAGTTATATATAGTTAAAAAGCAGGTTTATGAGAAAAAGGAACAGAAAAGTTAAAGGCACTTGCATAGACAGAAGCAGGCAAAAGGAGCTTCCCTGAGAGACAGGTTTGCTAAGATAGATGGCTGCATGATTGCAGGTGGGTTGCCTTGAAGAGTGGCTTCTGCTGAGAGAGGTCAGTGAGGAGAAGCCCTGACATGGCACAGGTTATAGGCAGGCAGGAGGCTGCTGCTCTGTGGAGAGAGAGAGTTGGTGAAAAGAAGCACCTGTATAGGCAAAGGTGGACAGGGGGACTGCTGCCCTCAGCCAATGCAGAGATTGCATTGATAATAGACTGCTTCATTTGGGTGAGGCTTACTCTTTCTTGGAATGGTTAGTTAGTTGTTGGCTTTGAGTAGACTATGTAGATTTTAAAAGGTACTTGAAATTCAGTAATGGGCTCTATTTCCATATCTTTATCTTTGGGTCCTAACACTCTCTGTAGCAAGCTGATAACTTGCTTGATCTTATGCTTTATGATCTAGGAATTGGTAGCTGTGTCAGTGGCTATGCTGACCCCTTCTATCTTTACTTCTATGTGTGAGTCAGGTTTTAGTCTTGTGATACCTCCTTTAGATTTTCTATTGTTATCAATGCCATGTAAGTTGATGCTTTCTAGAACACAATCTTGTATCTAATATATATAATTTGCACTTCTATCTTAAAGTCCTCTACAAAAAGAGAATATGTAGTCTCATTTTTGACAGATGTTAGAACTGAGTAGTTAAAAACAAGGACTGGATAGTCAGACATTTGTCTAAGTTTTCTCTGTGATTCAGATTCATCCTCCACAAATGAATGGTAGTAATAATGCAAATCTTATGGAATTGTTTGAGAATTAAGTAAACATGAAGTGGTTTAGAGTGGTTCTTGATATGTAGTGAGACTCACATTTTATTATTATGTTATTGGGTATTCATTTCATCAGGAAAAATGATCTTGCATTCATTCAGTGAATATTGCATTCAGTAAATCTTATTGTTCTCTTTTTTCTATCCCCCAGGGACATAAAGACTAGTAGGGTATCACCTCCACTGCCTTATTACTCTTCATTTCATTATTATGGTGAAGATTGTTTTTACCTTTTTAACAGCTTTCTAAATCTTTAAGAAAAGATATAACGTCTCCATTACTCATTAAAATACTACAAGGAATGTATTTGCAGTAGGAAATACCATTAATTTTTGGAGAGTAGAACATTTATTTTCATGTGGTATAAAAAGGATGACCCGGCCCTCCCTGGTGGCGCAGCGGGTTAAAGCACAGCACTGAGAATCTAAAGCCGCTTCCGCATGAGTTCGATTCCCGCCTGCCCCGGAGGTGACCACATGGCGCCGCAGACCTCTCCTGACCCACCCGCTGCTCCCCTCAGCAGTGTACTTCGTTGATCTGCCTGTTCTGCTCCCCACTCTGTCTTTGGTGAAGCCTCTCACCGCCCCTGAGCCTCTGGCCTGTACCCCAGTTCTGTATGAACAAATAAATAAATCTTAAAAAAAAAAAAAAAGGATGACCCAATTTACTATTATAGCATAAATAGTAGAATTTGTGTAATATTATCTTGAAGAAATATGTGGTCTTATGCATAACATTTAGACATTTGATAGAGTATTATTACAACCAACCAATGGCCTTAGGAATCAGAAAAATTTCCCAGTTGACAATGAACAGATCTGTGACCTCAGATGAAAGAATTGAACTTTAAAAAGATGTAATAGTGATTGCCATAGAATATCTTAAGGTTGTTAATTATTATTTGATTTTTTCAAAGACTAAATTCAAGGTTCGAGTGAAACCTACTTCAGTTAGATTGTATCTGTTCTTTCTCTATATTATTATCATAATTTTTTTGTAGCTTTACAATAGTCTGCTTGAGTCAAACACATCATATCTTTGATTGGATTGTATCACCATGGATATATATTTATTATTAACTTAAAATTGGTACTCCTCTTTCTCATAGATTGTATCTTCTGACTCACTTGTACTATCCTTGTTTTATTAGACCTCTTTGCATCTTGAAATACCTTATGGGGAGAGTGAACTAAAAGTACAGTTAGCCTTTATTTACTTTTTTTAAAAATGTTTTTAAAAGAGAGACTTCTTAGGAAAAGGAGAGGAAAGCAGAAAGCTGCCACTTTTGAAAGGAAAATTATTGTGAAAATTGTGAAAAAAAATGCCTACATAGACACGGGTGGGTAGTCTTGAGATAAGAACTGCCAATTAGCCTTTATTGAGTTTAGTACAAGTTTTATAGTTCTAATTGATATCCAGATCTATCATCATGGTCTTTGCTATATAAAAGCAAATCAAAACCACTGTCAAATATCTACATGGAAGTTATTTTGTTCTTAGTACTGTTTAAAATTGCGCTCAATAATTCATCAATGATTTCTAGATTTACAGTATAGAAAAAGAAACACTTGTAAAAAATACATATACACACATATATGTGTATAGCTACATATACAAATGCACATATATATATATTTATATAAACATATAAATTCATATACAGGTATGTATAAATCTATAAATACACACACATATATAAAATAAAAAACACTGTGTGAATAAGCTTAAAAATATCAAAAAAAGAGAACAGACTGATTTAATATGTAACACTTTCAGTTGAAATTACAGTTAGGTGAGGAGGTTTTAGATTTGGGTTTTAGTCTAACTCCATCAGGCAAGGATGGAGTTCATTTCACTTCTTATTAAGTGGGAAAAACTTTGTGGTAGGACAAAGTCCTATACTTTGATATAGTCCGTGGCAGTTATATAATGTATTTTTGCCTGCATTATAATATGATAAACTTACTTTTCCATGACATTTGATCTGTTTAGTCCAAACACTGGATGTCACTAAGCAGTAGCATTGCAATTGAATGTAGAAATATACTTTAGAAAACATAACCTGAAATTAAAAAAGAAGAAAGGAAAAAAATTAGGGAAATATGAAACCAAAGTTAAGAAAACACCTAGATAGCTATATTTGTTAACCAACCACTACTGAATGACCTTTGGAGAAATGAGGCAATCAAAGAAGAAATTAAAAATACCTGGAGTTAATTAAAATGAAGACACAATGAGAACCTGTGGAAGCAAAAAAACAAGACTTAGAGGGACATATTTAACAATTCAGTCCTATATCAAGAAATAACAAAGAGCTCAAATGATAACCTCACCTCTTGGTTAAATATATTATAAAAAGAATATATAGAACAAAAAATAAAAGAATGAATTAATAATTAATAAAAAATAGAGTAGAAACAAAACAAAAAGAGAGAGAGAGAGAGACAGAGAGAGAGAGAGAGAGACAGAGAGAGAGACAGAGAGAGAGACAGAGAGAGACAGCCCAAAGAATCAATGAAAGCAAAAGCTGGTTCTTTAAAAACAATTCAGCAAAATAGACCGACTTCTAGCTAGACTCACTCACAACAATTGGAAGAAAAATCTAATAAATAGAATCAGAAATGAAAGAGGAGAAATTACAATAGACATTCAGAAATACAAACTAAAAGAGATTGCCAGAAACAACTCTGTATACAAATTGAATAACACAGAAGAAATGAAGAAACTTCATAATCTACAACCCTCTAATACTGAACCAGGAAGAAACAGCAAATCTGAACAGCCCAATCATACAGAAGGAAATTGAAACAGTAAGTCTCCCAGGGAAAAAAAAATCAGGACCCAGGTGTTTTAACTGTTATATTCTACTGATCTTTCAAAGTTGAACTAATACCTACTCAAACTCTTCTAAAAAAATAGAGTGAAAACTTCAAAATACAATTCATGAGCCAGCATCACTCAGTACTAAATCCTGAAAAAGACACACCAAAAAAGAATTACAAAAAAATCTCCCTAATAAATATAGATGAAAATAGCCTCAACCAAGTCTTCGCAAAACATCAAAAGGATCATATATCATGACCAAGTGGGATTTACTTCAGAAATACAGGGATGGTTCAAGGCCCGAATATAAACCAATGTAATTCATTAAGTTAACAAAAGGAAAGATAAAAATAGTATGATTACACAATAGCTGAAGAGAAATTTGATAAAATTCAAATTCCATTTATAATAAAAACACTAAAAAAAAACACTTTGGGATACATGGAACATTTCTCAATGTAATAAAAGCCAAATTTCATAGTAGTGAAAGTCTGAAAGCTTTTTGTTTAAGATCTAGAATAAGACAAAAATGTCATCTCTCACTACTACTACTACTTTTTATTATATTGGAAGAATTAAATAAGGCAATCAGGCAAGGGAAAGATATAAACTAAATCTAATTTGGGAGAAAAGCAGCAAAATACCATTATTTGCACTTGAATGATAATATACTGGAAACCCTTAAAGCCTCCACCAAAGAACTAATTGAAATAATAAATCAGTTCAGTAAACTGACACAATACAAATCAGTCTGCAAAAATGAATTGCATTTCTGTATATAAACAATGAGCCAGAAGACAATCCCATTTATAATTGCAGCAAAAAGAATTAATTACTGTATAGTATACTTATCAAAGGAGGTGAAGGACCTATATTTTGAAAGCTGTAAGAAACTGTAAAATAGAAGATACACAAAATGGAAAAAAGTATTTCATTCTGTGCAAGGATTGTAAAAACAAACATCATTAAAATGGCTGTCCTATATCCAAGTATATATAGATTTGATGTGATCCCTATATAGTCTCCAGTGGCATTCTTCAAAGAAAGAAAATGATAATTAAATTAATATAAAATTACAAAAGACCCCAAATAGCTAAAACAATCCTGACAAAAAAGAGGAACTGTGGCAGCATCACACATTCAGATTTCAAACTGTACTGCAATATTATAGTGATTAGAACAGAATAGTATTGGGATAAAAGAGACACACAGAGCAATGGAATAGAATTGAAAACCCAGAAATAATAACCTGTATATCTATGGATAGTTAATCCATGACAAAGAAGCCAAGAAGATACATTATACAAGGAGAATCTCTTCAACATGTGATATGGGAAAACTGGAAACCACTGACAAAAGAATAAAAGTAGATCACCAGCCATTTCATTCTTCATACAAAAATTAACTCAATATTGGTTAAAGACATGGATATGACTGAAACTATAAAATACATTGAAAAAACTTAGGTAAAACACTCTAGACAGTGGCTTCAGAAATGTCTTTGGGGGTTTGTCTTCAATGGCAAGTAAAGCAAATATAAAAAAATGGTATTATATCAAGCTAACAAGCTTCTGCACAGGTAAAGGAGCTTTCAATGGAAAAAACAAAACAAAACAAAAAATAACCCATGGAGTGGGAGAAAATACTTGCATATAATACAGCTAAAAAGGCCAGATATCCAAAATATATAAATAACTCATGCAACTCAGCCAAAAGAAAAAAATGAACAAAAGAGATAAATAGATACCCCTTGGATGATGGCCAATGGATAGGTATATGAAAAAATGCTCATCATCAGTTATCAGGGAAATGCAAGTTAAAAGTATAATGATATACCCTTCCCACCCCCCGCATGAAATGGCCCATATCAAACAGACCAGAAACAAGTGTTGACAAAAATGAGGGGGGAACAGGAACTCTTGTACATCATTAATGGTAATGTAATCTTGACCAGCACATATGGAAAACAAAATTGAGGATCCTGGGTATATTAAAAATAGACCCCCACTGTGATTTGGCAATTGTACTCCTAGACATCTTCCAAATACAAAACAAAAGCACTATTTCAAAACGGATACATATGCTGCTACGTTCATTGCAGCTGTGTTTGTAATAGCTAAGTTTTAGAAACAACCTAAGTGCCCAAGAACAGAGGAGTGAACCAGAAAAACAATGTGATATACACACAGTGAATACTACTCAGTTATAAAAGATGATCTTCAGCATAATGGAACTGTAAGGATACTACAATATGAAATAAGTCAGAAGGCGCAACACAAATGATGGATGGATTCACTTATATGTGGAATATAGAGAAGCATAATAAATGACCAGTCAAAACCAAACCAGTTAATCATAAGCTTAACATTTGACTGTGTGTCTTGGGTATCCAGGAAGGAAAGGAGGCAAGGTGGGGAAGTGTCTAAAGGAACTTGGTGCTGTATTGTTAGGGTATTGGTGGTAGGCATATATATATTTGACAATATATATGACAATATATATTTGTAGAGGTTTAAAACTATAGCCCCAAAGAAGACAAAAAGAAGTAAAATAAATTACCTTAATAAACATAATTTGAAATGAAAGCTGTATCAGGTAGCTGAATAAAACAGTAGAATACATGTAACAAAAACTTTTCTGTAGTTTGGTAACATACATTTGAAGATGTGTGAATTTATACCTTTAAATCAGAGTTGTGAATCAATGGAGCTGGAAGGGATTATGTTCAGTGAAATAAGCCAGAAAGAAAAAGAAAAATGTCAAATGGTTTTACTTATAGAAGGAATGTAGAGAAACCAAATAAGGAATCGGGGAAAAAAAGTAACTATCAGAAGTAAAAATCAAAATCATCAGGCAACTATAGATCAGAGACATTCTGTAGGGGAGGAGGAGGGAGGAGGGCCAGAACAGGAGTGGGAAGAGCACGGGAACTAAGGTGATGGGGCATGGGTGAATTGGTGGTGGGAATTTCATGGGAAAATCATACATTGTACCAAAATGAAAGAAGATATAATAAGTATATTAAATAAATTTAGAAAGTTATAAAAATGTATAAGCAACCCCCATAAGGGTTCCTAAGTGATTCAGTGAGATCTTATCTGTTCAACAGCTAAAATAGCATCAAAGTCCTTAAAATACTTAGAAGAACTTTGTTGTTATTTACTTTTCAGATTGTGTGTGTGTGTGTGTGTGTGTAAGAAAGAAAAATGTGATACAACTATATTTAACAATTGATAAGTAGTTTTCTGAACATTTTACCCCTCTTCACAACTTTGAAATTTAGTTGCTATTATAATGTTCATTTTATAGATGAAGAAACATGGAAATTGAATGACTTTTGTTGGAATCTTTTAAGTCATTAAGTGTGAATTTATGAGAAGAATCCAAACATTCTGAGTTTTGAACAGAAGTCTGTTTACATACACCTCTTTAAACTTTGATTGCAATTTCTAGTTAGGGTCTACTCAACCCTGCCTCCAAATATTCTTGGAGATGATTAATAATTTAGCATTTATAAAATCAACAAAAAAAACTTCTCAATGAAGTATGAAGCATAAATAGCTCATTATGAAATTTAATATAAACATATATAGGAATTCCAAAATAATCCATTCCTTTCATTACCTCTAAGAAATCGTTGAAAATGTTTCATTATGTCTGACTGATAAAAAAATGACTCTGCTGGTCTAGTCTAGGTTTCAACTTGCATTGTCCTCTACATTCTACACTGCTCCCTTTTTGTTCTGCAGTGGCCTAAATGTTTATTGGTGTCAGACATATCTATAAAAATACAGCGAAAAGGCCTTCCTTGGTAACCAATGAGTTAAGCACAGCACTATGAAGCTAGCCAAAGTTGTTTCAACATTAGATTGATAGACCTCCAGGGGGTGATCCACATGGCGCAGCAGACCACTCCTGACCTGCCCGCTGCTCCTTCCAGCAGTGTACTGTGTCAATCTGCCTGTTCTGCTCCCCACTCTGTCTCTGGTGGATCCTCTCACTGCCCCTGCATCCCTGGTCTGTACCCCAGTTCCGTATATATAAATAAATTAATTAATTAAAAAAATACAAGGAGAACATTTTAGCCTTTACATCTCAATTTCAGATTCCCCCTTCCATTTTTTTTAAAAGAATTATTTATTTATGCATAGAGAACTGGGGCACAGGCCAGAGGTGCAAGGGTGGTGAGAGGATCCACCAGAGACAGAGTGGGGAGCAGAGCAGGCAAACTGATGAAGTACACTGCTGAGGGGAGCCGCAGGCGAGCAAGGAGTGGTCTGCTGCGCCATGTGGTCACCTCTGGGGTGGGGATCAAACTCATGCTGGAATGGCTGTGTTTAATCCACTGTTCCACCAGGGAGGGCCTCCCCCTTCCATTCTTTCGTAAAAAATAAAACCTACAGAGAAATTTAAAGAATACTATAAAACACACCGATAAATTATAGACTAATTATTATTTTGCCATGTTTGCTCACTGCCTGCTCTCCCTCTTTTCCTCTCCCATTCTCTCTTCCTTTGTTTCCAGTCTTTCTCTCCCTCCCTCCTTCCTTCTATAGTCTAAGATGTGGATTTAGTCTTCACAATTTCTGTTACACTTATAATTAAGCCTGCACCCTATACTCAATTTCTGTCTCTGGCTGTAGGAGATGAGTGTCTTTATATACTTCCTTTATAAATTAAAAAAATATATATATTATACAAATATAATATTTTAAATTATATATTACATTATTCTTCATTTTGTACATTTTTTTCATCTCAGTTGTAATCCCTGTGGACAGCCCACCACCACCATAGTCCCATGCGCTCTTCCCTCTCCAGTTTTGATTTTGCTATATACTTCTAAGGATTTCTGACTTTCACAACTTGCCTTAATTGGTGATTAATCTCCTTTACTTTTGCATTATATTTCCCCAATGCTTTGATCATGCTTAGCAACATCCACTCAATTTTTTGTCACTATTAATTATTGCCTCTTCTTGCCTAACTAAGATATTATACCTTCCAGTTTTTAAATTTTATTGATAATTCATCTCAATTTGGATGTTACTTTTATAACTTTCTCTTGCCTACCTGCTGTAGCTAGGATGCCTAATACACTGAATAGTAGTGTAGATATGCACATTGTAGTCTTGTACCCAATCTTAAAGGAAAAGTTTCTAGTTTCTCACTATTTAGTGTGATGTAAACTGTAACTTTGTCATATGGGCTTTTTTATGCTAAGGTATGATCATTCTAAATCTATTATTTTCATGTTTTTTATCATAAATGGATGTTGAATCTGACCAAATGATTTCTGTAGTATTCCATTGTGTATATATACCACATCTTTTGATCCATCTGTTTAATTATTATTAGTGTCCATTTCTTCTTTTATGTAAATTCAACTTCTGTGTTCAATTCTACTTTGGCATTAGTAGAGATTTTTATGAGAAAGGTGTTCTAGAGGAGAATTTTGAAATATGAGTCACTAAGCTGGGAGGGGAGAACATTTCAGGTAAAGTTAATGATATGAAGAAAGCTTGAAGTGATCTGGTATGGGTCATTTAGAATTGTGAGCAGCTTGGCAGTGGGGTACAAGTTAATGAGATGGTATTCTTAATGTGCCTCCAACAACCATTTAATACTGCGTTTCACAGTGATATGGAAATCCTGAATGATTTTTAGCAAAATTAAGAATCATAGGTATGAGGAGGATGGATTTGGTCATGGGAGAATAGTAGTGAAGGTAAGATCAAACTAATAATAGTGCTTATTGTGTACTAAATACTAATGAAACATTATGCTAAGCCATTTTCATGTATTATGTTCCTCAGTCTTAAGGGCATTATGTGAGTGAGGTCCTAATGTTATCCCCATTTTATTGATGAGGAAATAAAAGTGAGACTACCTAGGTAAATGAAATTGCAACCTACTAGGATGAGTTGTCCCAAATCCGGTTTGAATCAGTGGATTGAATCATGGACTGAAAAGCTGTGTCCACATGATTTGGTACACAAAACCTGAGGCACCAGGATAGACTTGATGATTACCCCATTATTTCCTGAAAGGAAAAGGCCAAGAGGTTTCATGCACAGTTGGAATGTTTCTTTTCTACACATATTGAGTATAGCCCAACTAAAAAGAATCTATGTTGCTACTCTCTTCCTACCATGTTGTCCTACCTTTTAAATATGTCCTAACTCTCTTCAGGAAACAAGCTAAATTCTTTTAAAATACTTTTTAAAGATTTATTATTTATGCATTTATGGGTATAGGCAGGGACAGTGAGAGGATTCACCAGAGACAGAATGAAGAGCAGAACAGGCAGATTGATGAAGTACACTGCTGAGGGTGGCAGCAGGTGAGACCTGAGAGGTCTGCTGTGCCATGTAGGTCACCTCTGGGGCTGGGATTCGAGCTCACACTGAAGCAGCTGTGGCTCGTTTGCAGTGCTGTACTTTAACCTGTTGTGCCACCACGGAGGGCCCCACTAAATATTTTTTATAGGTAAATAAAAGCATATTAATATCTATCTAATACCTGTGTTCTATTTACTTTCCTTCTATGTATATGCTAATGATTAAGATTGCAGACTGTGAACACACATAACACTGAGTCTGACAATTCATGCTCTAGTACCAGTTAGCTATGTGATAACCTGATGTTATCTTTTCTTCTCTGTGCCTCAGTTTCTTCATCTGTAACACAAATAATATGTGTTGAACAATTAGCATGTAGTAAACACATTAAACATAGTGGCTTCATTTTATCAACTCACGTGTCTTTTAAATTACTGTCTTATAAGCCTTTCTTTTATAAAGTTTGCTAATATGGTCATTATGGCAGATTGTTGCAGTTATAGTATACTAATAATATTAAGTTTCTGCAACATACTGAATTATTTGGATGGACATTATGGACACACACAAATATGTTATTGTTTAGTCCAGTCAATCTAAATTTGACCCAGCTTACTCTTAACTCAGAATTTTTCTAGCACTATATCACTGCTCATGTAGTTCCTTGAAATGGATCTTGCTACCATATACATTCTATATCATAAGGGCCAATTCTATGGAATATTCCCTCAGAACTCTTTTTTTTTTCTTTCTTTCATCCAGGACCTCCTATAAGGAGCTGGATACTTCTATAGCAGCTGCCAGACATTGCTGCTATTGCTGTCTGTGTATCTCCTGGTGCCTCATAATAAAGACTTGATCCTGCATCCCACATATAGGCTTTGTGATATGTTTTCTCATCTGCTGATATTGAGAATTGGACAAGCTTGTACCTGGGGCCCTACATCTCAGTATCACTTTCATATCTTTAACCCTGTTTTTTTTTTTAAAGTTATTATTACTTCCTGATATCGCACTATGTTTTGGAGCATTGTGTGTTCACTAATTGTCTCATAAGTAGAATGTAAGATCCAAGAGAATCTGGGTATTGTCTGTTTCATTCATGGCCTAATTTTTCAATTCTAGCAAAGTACATATGACAACTAGTAGGTGATCAGCAAATATTCAGTAATGAATGAATGAACTTATCAGTGCTCTTATCAAATCATATTTTGATTTATAGAAAGTGTATAAAAACCAGTACTAGTATGCTTAACTGGAAATATTGACATAGAAACTGTGATTTCTTATTCTATTCAATTCAAATTTTACTCTGTTGGATGTCCTTCTCATTACTCAGTAGTTAATGAGTGTAGCAGATATTGTTAATATTCCTGTCATTGTAATTTAATTTCAAACAGTCATTATCTGTGACTCTATTGGAGAACAGCCTTCAACTGTTGGAAATGTACTGCTTCTGCTCCCCCTCCCATTGTGGATACATAACCAGTGACCTAATGGTATGGAAATATCAATACTCCAGTCCTTGTCCCTTGCTGGGACTTCTTACATGTTTAAAATATTGTTTTCAGGGTCCCCTGAAAGTTTCAAGCAAAGATAACCCCATCATATTGGGCTAAAGCTTATATCCTTGCTTAAATATTTTCCTTTAAAATCTTTCTATTCTACAACTATTTTACTCTAGGAAAGTGCTTTCTAGGAAATTCCTTCCACATGATTGTCTTCTCAGGGTCTGCTTTTGGAGAATCCAAAGTAAAGCTAAGAGATAGTGTCTTTTCAAGTTGGCTTTCATTTTGGCCTGTGTTGTGTCAGCTACCCTGGAGCATCAACTCTTTTATCTGCCCTCAGAGCTCAGATGTGTGTATTATTGGTGGTTTTTTTAGGATCTTGAGGCAACTGGGTATATCTTGGTCAATGTACTTACCTCTCTAGATAAGTTTAAAATATGTTTTACCTACAAATTTGATAGGGACAGGAAGAAAACCAGTGTGTGTGTGTGTGTGTGTGTGTGTGTGTGTGTGTGCGTGCACGTGTGCGTGTGTGTAGGTGTTGAATAAAGAGCATCTTGTTTTTGCTCTGTAGTGACTTCTCTATGTTATTTACTCTTCTTCACCTCTACTTCAGGTCAAAAGTCATAGTTTCTTATTTTCTGTTCACCTTGCTTCTCTCTCTCTCTTCCTATTTCTTCTGCTATACCATGTCCTTTAGTAGTAAAGAGCATTTTTTAAGTTGTCAGCTCTCTAATTACAATACAGCTTAATTACAATTATATTAAGTAATTATTTGTGTGCCTGTCAACCACGGTCTAGTTGGTTATGAGGTGGTTAAGGGCAGTGTCTGTGTCTTATTGATCCTGTTTTCTCCATTGTACTCACCACAGCAATTTGTGCATCTTTGACATGCAATTAAATATTTCTTGAACAAATCATTATGACCAGATTCATATTGAACAGGCACATATTTTAGTAAGATTTTTTTCCTGATGTCACCTTGCTCTCAGCAACAAAAAGAACAATTATTTTTCACATTTAAATTAAGGACTTAAGATTTGTTTTTCTAATTAATTGTTGAAAAGTAGGTTTGAATTAATCTGCTTATATTTGGGCAATTGGTAGAGTTTTATAGGGTGAACACTCATTTATTGGGTGAAGAATATTCTGTTTCTCTAGTACTAATTACCACCCATCATTGAACTATTTAGAGCTTGAAGGTTTATTTACTAAGGAAATTCTAAAGTGAACTTCATCCATTGACACTTCAGATTAAAAGCCAAATAATGAGGCAGTGTGTGATAACAATGGATTTGCAATTTGAAGATGATAAAAGTTTCATCCTCAACTCATTGACTAATTTGCTGAAATTACATTCCTAGAGGCTGTTTAAATTTTTGATTCTTATTTGAACAAATGTCAGATAAAGTATAGATTTCAAGTAAAGTGCAGAATAGTGAGTTCTGAATCAGAAACTTAGATAGACTAGGGCAAAAGGGAAAAGCTTATTTCCAAAATATGTTATTAATAATCTATCATTATCTTACAGAAAGAAAGACAACTTCTCTATTATTGTATCATTAACAATTATTTGCAAACTATATATAAGCACCACATTCTGCAGTGTTTTGAAGTAAACTTCCTATTAGAAGTTTACAATCTTGTTGGGAAGGTATTATTGATATTCTAGACACAATTAGGAACATAGATGATAGCCAAATAGATGATATTTAGACATGGTGTATTATATTGACTCTGATATTTCACATGAACAAACTTCCTTTAATGTGAAGCCTCTATACTGTAATAATATACTGTGAATGGAGTGTAGTTAGTACTCTTGTGTCTGTTGTCTGAGTGAATGAGTAAAAAAGTGAACCAGAATCTAAGAATTATAGAAAATTAGTTAAGAATGGAAGCTGAAGTAGTCATTGAAGAATGGCTATACAGTTATTAAACCTAGTAGGAAGAGGACAGAGGTAAACACAGGCAGGAACTGTGACTATCAAATTTCTATCCAATTTCTCAGAACCAGGTAAAAAGTAGTCATATTTATTTTGATTTTAGAGCTTTTCTATAATGTAAAATTCAAACAGAAAAACAGGCTGTAGTTTCTGTGTGAAATGTGCTTAACTAGCCACTTTATAAATACAATCACTTCATTGAAATGATGTAAAAAGTTATAAGCAATATGTTAATTTAAAGTAATTCTTGGGCCCTCCCTGGTGGCGCAACAGGTTAACGTGCATCACTTGTAAGCTGCCTGCAAATGCTTCTGCGTCAGTTTGATCCCCGGCCCCAGAGATGACCCACAGGGCATGGCAGACCTCTCCTGACCCGCCTGCTGCTCCCCTCAGCAGTGTGCTTAGTCGATCTGCCTGTTCTGCTCCCCACTCTGTCTCTGGTGAATCCTCTCACCCTCCGCATCTCTGGCCTGTACTCCAGTTCTGTATGAGTAAATAAATAAATTTTTTAAAAAATAAAATAATAGTTTATTAGACTATTTGTAGTTGATAATCTTTTCAGTTATAGTATTTGAAAAGAATAATTCTTTAGATTCTTTTCCATCTCCCCTGTGCTATAGTTGGAGCAGCACTGTTTTAAATGTTCTCATTCTTTTCTGTATCATTCTGATATACTTCATTGGTGTTCTCTTCCCCTGACACTATTAGATAGTCAAAGGATCCTTTTCTTATACACATTTGAAGACTTGATAGCTACTATTATTATAGTCCCTAGTTCCAGGCACTATTTTAAGTGTTATGCATACATTATACAATTTAATTCTTACAGCATTCTATGTGGTAGATAATGTTAGTCCCATATATATGGAGGAAATAAAAAATTAGTCGCGCCCTCTCTTCCTTTCGTCTTTCCTTTTCAGATGATTCCCATCTATTTTCTGATTCATTAATTTCCATGTTAGGGTTTAGTCTTTAGATGCTATCCTTTCCCTTTATTTGTGTTTTTTAGAGGTAAATTCTATGCCTAATATCTTCATTTGTACATTGGAAATAGTGATAAAATACTAATCTCCCAGGATTGTAAGGATCAAACAAAATCTGTAGAACAGTGCCTGGCATGTAGTAGGGGCTACAATAATAGTCGCTATAAAGCCTTCAAGTGCTTATAAGAAAAAGATCCTTTGACTGAGGATTGAACTAGTTATTTTGGATATCTAATAATGTCAGGGGAAGAGGAGGCCAATAAACTAGATCAGAAGAGTAGGCACAGAAAAGGATGAGATCACTTCAAACAATGCTGCTCAAACCTAGCAGAGGGTAAATAGGAAGGAATCTAAAACTCTCTTGAGGGGTAGTTACAGGGGAATGAAAACCAGACTTCTCTATAGCTTTCCCCAAACTCCCAATGACAATTAAAATAATAAAATAATATGATTAGTTGCATCTTACTGATACCTTTTTTTCTGCAGTAGGCTCAGACCTAAGTAAATTCTGTAATTTGACAAATATTACATTTAGAATTTTGAAGCTTATGTTGGGTTGACTTCTGCATCCAGAAACTTTTCAGTAAGATGCTCTATTTAAATTAAATTCTAGAAGCACACTTTCCAGTAACTAGGAAGAGTGAGTGAATAAATTTCTAGACAAGATAAAAAGATATGTATGCAGATAAAATATGTAAGCATTCATCTTGTCCCATAAAATTTACCTATTTGTTCCATTCTCTATATGTCTATCTAACTATCTAACTCTCTACCTTCCTATTTATCATTTAATTTTTTTTATGGAAGAAAAAATTCATTTTTACCATCTATTAATAAGTGTCAACATTTTGCTGCCCTCCATTCTTTCTTTCTTTCTTTCTTTCTTTTTTTTTTTTAAAGATTTATTTATTTGTACACATAGAACTGGGGTATAGGCCAGAGGCTCAGGGGTGGTGAGAGGCTTCACCAGAGAAGGAGTGAGGAACAGGACAGGCAGATCAATGAAGTACACTGCTGAGGGGAGCAGCGGGCGGGTCAGGAGAGGTCTGCCACGCCATGTGGTCACCTCTGGGGCAGGCAGGAATCGAACTCATGCTGCAGTGGCTTTAGCTTCTTATTGCTATGCTTTAACCTGCTGCGCCACCAGGGAGGGCCTGCCCTCCATTCTGTTTAAAAGCATCCTTCCTTTGTTAATTTACATTATGTACAATGTCCTTATTTAAAATTTAACATTGCAACACAATGAGCAGCAATGTAGGACTGCTGTAAGGGAAAAGTAGGACTCAGTCCTACTTTTAATCTCAACTCCATTACTATTCATTATAAGACTGGGCATATTATGCACCTTTCTTGGGCTTTGGGTTTTTCATCTGTATAATGAAATGAGAATCACATCTATTCTCTTCCACTTTCTCGTGGGGTCCTCTAGAAGCCTTGTGAGCACAAACCCCCAGGGGTCTGGTGGATTAAAGATGCCTCAGAGTCACAGCTGTCCTCCCCCCACCACACCCAGGGTAGTTTATTTCCCCACCTCTTACCTGAGTAGTAGCCAGCCCCCCCAGATACCCCCAGGGATCCCCACATCCTGGTCCCTCCTGCGATGAGCTGGGGCTGGCCTACATCAGGAGTGAGCACAGAGGATGACGTCTGACTTCTGAGGCTACTTTAGTCATTGGTGTCTCTTTGGGAGCCGCCGGCCAGCATGTGGTGAGGACAGCCAGCAGCCCGTGAAGAGTCCATGCACCGCAGCACTGAGTCCTTCTGCCAGCTCTATGAGTGAGCCACCTTGGAGACTCGTCCCCAGACCAGATCACTAGGTCATCTACCTATTCTATCATCTACCTTTTGTTTTTTTAAAAGATTTCAATTACATCAATGAATGAATACCTATTCAATAAGCTTTTATTTAGGTCCTAAAATATGTGATACTGCTCTGGGTATATGGTATTCCCTTACAAACAAAATAGACATGACCCCTCTCCTGTTGAATCTCACAGATGAAAAATATAAAATGCTATCTCTTTTGTAAATACAAAAAGAAAAACTTTGAGATGATTGGTTACTAGGACATGTGTAAGAAATAAATTGCTCCCAACAAAATCCACATTATTTTTCATCAATGAACACTTTGTGATTTGCTTGTTCTGAATGGCTTACTCACATAATAGGTCTACTTCAGACTTACCAAATTGGACACCTTTCTCATAATAATTCCACAAATGTTTCTTTGTTCTCTGAGAGCTTACATTTTCTTCTTGAATTCCCATCAATTAGTTTTAAGTATGATTTCCTTTATCATCATGTTAAAAAAGGACAAATTCTATTACTCTTCAGTTTGAAGCAACTCACACTATAAGATATCATACTGTGTTAATGACAAGTGCCCCTGAAGGGCAAAATTATTCAGCTAGGACATTGTATAAACAAGAGCAAAAAAGAATATGGAATTAAGATTAGCCAAAGCAGACTAAGAGAACTATTTACATCATAGTTTGCCGGAAAATGTTGGTAAGTGGGAGTTTGTAGCTCTCCTACTTCTTTTTCTTGTAACTTGTTGTTTATAATGTGAAATTGGCTTTGATCTGACTAAATGGATAGCTCAGGAAGTTTGTAATGAGATTCAGATTCTTTCATCTCTATGCTTCTGGTTCTAAAGAGTCAAAACTATTATTCTCTGATGGGTGTTTGGTGATGTGTACAAGATGGGTCACTGCACAGCTTCTCAAAAGGTGGAAAGATAGATCAGTAAAAACTGGTAAATGGTTGGAAAGGACAATCTTATTAGCTTGCTCATTAACAATGTCATTTTTAGAGAAATCTAAAGTTGACTTTACAGGGTAATTACACTCTTATTCTTGCCCAGAAAACAGGACTACATTAGCAAGTTACTATGGGAAATTTCTATCCAACCACTGCCTGTAATGGTTGGAATCGGTCAATATAGTACTAGATCAAAGACATCCATTAAAAATTAAAAAATCTTTTTATTTTTACAACACATGCTTCATACAGAAGTACAGCTTTTCTTTTATAGTTCAATAGATAAGTCTCACAATAATCTCCCCATAGAAAACTTGTCTTGCTTGCATCTACTTTTTTACTGTTCTGTTTAAGGTTTTTAGAACAGGAACTTCTTTTTAAATAGGAACAATGAACTAATAAAAATTAATGAGAATTTTGATAAATATTCTTTAATAAATTACATTCAAAAGGATTATATTTAAAAATTTTTAGAAAAAAGAAAGAAAAACCAGAGAAAAATAAAAGGCAAAAGTTCAAAATTTAAAGTATTTTAAAGTAATTGATTATCCCCTGTCCTCCACATATTGGATTAAATTTCAACAAAGTAGCAGTCAAATTATTTTATTTTTTTTAATTTATGCATATAGAACTGGGGTACAGGCCAGAGGTGTGGTGGTGAGAGGACTCACCAGATACAGCGTGGGGAGCAGAACAGGAAGGCTGACAAAATACACTGCTGAGGGAGCAGCAGGCGAGCCAGGAGAGGTCTGTCACACCATGTGGGTCAACTCCCTAGGCAGGGATTGAACTTGTGCTGTAGTGGCTGTGATAGCTTCTTGGCACTGTGCTTTAAACCACTGAGCTACCAGGGATGGTACAGGCCAGGGATGGAACAGGCCAGAGATGTGGAGGGTGAGAGGATTCACCAGAGACAGAGCTGGGAGCAGAACAGGCAGATGTACTGAAATACACTGCTGAGGGGAGCAGCGGGCGGGTCAGGAGAGGTCTGCCACGCCATGTGGTCACCTCCGGGGCAGGCTGGAATCGAACTCATGCTGAAGTGGCTTAAGCTTCTTAGTGCTGTGCTTTAATCCGCTGCACCACCAGGGAGGGCCCCGAGCAGTTAAATTTTTAATGCCTACAAAATACTTTGTAGATTATAGAAATTCAGTAAATATTCAGTTTTTCATTTAGTGATTTTTGAGCATCTCCTATGTGTTTGTTACTGAAATATTTGATATATGTTGTATGGATAGCTCCCAAGTTTCATGTGTTCTATTAAAAAAAATCTTATTTATTCAATAGAAGGCATATTGTTGAAATCTTTGTATAAAAAATTAAGATAGGCAGCATGATGTAGAATATTAAATTGAAAATCCAGAGTCCAGCATTATAATATTAGGCAAGAAATTTCATCTTTATGTTTTATTTTTCTCATTTGTGAAAGAAAGAGACATAATTAATTATTTTGTTTTCTTGTGTTCTCTATTCTAAGACATGTGAATTGTGGGAAGTACTAGGTAAAAATATTTGAGAGATGAAAATTTACAGGCATGTGTGTGTGTATGTAAGAGAGAACATGAAAGAGAGAAACTGATGTGTGTATGTGTGTGTGTAAACCTCATGCAGCTAATCTATATAGTATAATATAATTACTTTTAATATTTGCACTGATTTTTTTTAACCTAATAATTAACTTTTTTCATTTCCCTATTTTATGTACTAACTGCTTATTTAAGTTTGAACTCTGACAATATCAATTTCATCTCAGTTCCTTCAGGCTAATCAGATATTTAGATATTCTACCAATTATATCTACATGGATTAAATCTCAATAGTTTTCCAATTTTGACTGCTTACTGTTTATCCCTATTGTACATTTATTATCATCTTTGGGATTATATTTACTACTATCATAGTTTGGAATTCTTTTCTGAATAGTATATCTTCTCCCTTATTGTATTACTCTTATTTGTGGTATGGCACCCAGTAAATTCCTTATTAATGATTTATAAGACTTAACACTTTATGAAATCTTTCATGTCTGGATGTGACTTCACACTTATAGCCTGGCTGAATATGGGATTTTACAGATTTGTAAGTATTTTTCCTTTGAAAATCCATTGAAAGTTGAAGGCATTACCTAAAGTTTTATAACTCAAACATTGCTACTGAGTTGACTGTCATTATTATTCCTGTTCCTTTGTATGTGACCTCCCTTCCAGTCCTTCATTCCTCTTCTAGATTCTTGTGGGATATTATCTTATCACTATTCCAGAATTTTATGATATTGTTCTTCAAAGTGGATATTCATCCATTGGCAGAGTACTCAATGTTCTTTAGTCTGGAATGAGTGATCTTAAATTGAAAAAGTGTCTGAAACTATTAATTATTTCCCCTCTGTTTTATCTGACATATACTTTTATTAGTTAGGTATTGTATCTGCTGGATTGTTCATCTGGTTTTATCTCTAAATTCCACCTCATTTATTCTATGAGTATTTATCTGTTGTTGTCTTTTATTGCATTTCGTTCTTCAATTCTGTCATTTTACATAATTTTTTCCTTTGTACCAAATTTATAGCATCTTATTTTATTCATGTAATATCTTTTTATGTCAGAGACTACTAATGATATTTTAGTTTTCTTTTCCCATTTGTTTCATCCATTTATTTATTTTATACTCTGTGTTTAAGAAACATTGATATGTTTGGTGATTTTTGATCCTTGATTATTTGCTCATATTTGAATTTAGAGTATTAAAAACTGGAGTAGAGTACTTGAATGCAACTTGCCAACCATGGACTTCACAGAAAGGTGATTTGACTAAGTTGTTTAATTGGAGAAACTTCAGTGTAAGCATCCTTCTGATCTTGTTTTGGAGTTGATCACATGCTGCCAATAACAACCTTCCAGTACTTTTCCTAGAAAATGCAAACCTTCTTGGCATCCTGATAATTAAAATGGAGAAGTGGGCGGAAGTATGTTAATGTTAATTTCTATGTTCTATTGATAATATCTTACTCTCACTGTCTTTTCAGTCCCGTAATCCAGAAACCCTCCCATTTTTTTTCATACAGAGAAGAAAGTTTCAATTTTCTGATGGGAGAGTGCAGGAAGAGATCTAAGACTCTAGATCTTGTTGTATTTTTAGCAATATTTTTTTACTTAGTGCTGGCAATTCTTGATGCTTTTGTAGGATCTACAGGGTAAACTGATTTATTTCATTGATTTCTCTATACCTTTATTACATTTCTAGATTAGTGAGTTTACTCAATTTGTTTTTTGATATCTACAGTTTTATACCTGTTGTCTCATTTTCCATTCTTTTAACCATGTGAAATTTATAGATTTTGAAAAGCCCATTGCCATTGTCATAACAAGGGAATGAAGTAAGTACCTATCTCCTTTTCCCACAGAAGTTCCACTGACTCTTTATACTGAAGTTCTACTTATAAGAAATACAATTAATTTGACAGTAGTCCAGTGATGTATGAGGGTATATTTTCCCAATCAGATCTTTAAATTTCAACGACATTTACCTCCTCTAGCACCCTCCTTTGATATTCTTTCTCTAGAATGCTTAGTGATACATTGCTACCTCTTAATCTACTCTTCCTTTACCATTCTATACCTTTGATTCAGTTCCCCAAACTTCAGAGTCTGGCACTTGAAGCTCACCATAACATATGCCTTGTGTGTTATTTTTTATTATATACCCATTACTTCAGTTAGTTTCACTTCCTTCTATCTTTTCTTCCTTCCCTTTCTTAGTGTATCAAGCATCTCCAAAATTCTTGCTATATGCATCTGAATTTTGTGTAGTGTATTCTCTGATTTTACTATATTCATTTATTATTGCTAGTCATTTTTTTTTGTGTGTGTGTGGAATCTTTTGAATTTTCAACATCATCTGCATATTAGGTTAGGTAGTTTCATTTCTTCTTTTTCTAATTTGGAGTCTTTGTCATGCTATTAGTAGCACAGACTACTATTTTAACATTTTGTTGCATAGTAGTGATGAAAGTCAACATCTTTATTTTGTTCTTGATATTTGGGTAAATGCTTTCAGTTTCTCACCATTGGTATGATATTAGCTATGGGTTTTATATTTAACCTTTATTATGTTACATTTTTTTTAAAAGATTCATTTATTTATGGTGTATAGGTCAGAGGTGTGGGGACTGGTGAGAGAATTCACCAGTGACAGAGCAGAGAGCAGAGCAGGCCATCCTACTGAAACACACTGCTAAGGAGAGTAGCATGCCAGACAGGAGAGTTCTGCTGTAACATGTGGGTCAGCTCTCTGACCCGAGGTCAAACTTATGCTATAGAAATCTTCATAGTGCTGAGCTTTAACCCCAGGGAGGGGTTTAACTCCTGGGATTTAACCAGGGAGGCCCTATGTTAAGTTTCTCTTATTTACATTTTGTTAAGACTTTTTTCCACAAACGTTTGTTTAATTTTGTCAAATGCTTTTTCAGTATCTATTGAAATGACAACATGATTTTTTCCCCAAACTCATTCTTACTGTTATAGTGAGCAGCATTTATTGATTTATTGATCCTGCCTTGTATCCTGGAATGAAACCTACTTGATCACACTTGATTCCTATAAATACATTGCTTGCTTTGATTTGCTAAAATTTTTTGAGGATATTTGCATCTATGTTCACTGGTGATATTGGCCTATAGTTTTCTTTTTCTGTGTTGTCCTTGTTTGGTTTGGGATAAGGGTGATGTTGTCCTCATAAAATGGTTAAGGAGGTGTTTATCATATTTAATTTTTTTTGAAAAATTTGTATAGGGTAGTAATTAGTCCCTTTTTGAAGGTTTACTAGAATTTCCTAGAAAAGCCATCTAGTGATGTACTTCTGTTCTAAGGAAGATTTTTTTATTACATTTCTATTTCTGTGTTTGCATTTGGTCTGTTTAAGCTGCCTATTTCATATAGGTTCAATCTTGGAAGGTTGGATGATATTTAAAATTTTTTCTATTCTAATTTGTCTAATTTGTTTGCATAGGATGGTCATAATAAGTTCTTCTGATACTTTGTATTTCTGTGACCTGTGTTGTAATTTTACCTTTTTCATTTCTGATTCTTTTTTATTTATTTATTTATTTATTTATTTATTTATTTATTTATTTATTTATTTATT
>NW_004567116.1:47951321-47990470 GCF_000260355.1 Condylura cristata | reverse complement strand
TATTTATTTATTTATTTATTTATTTATTTTCTTAGCGAGTCTGACTAGGTCTTGTCAATTTTGTTTAGCAATTTCAAAGCAAGCTGTTGGCTTCACTGATCTTTTGAATAGCCTTTTGCTTTTCTATTTCATTTATCTATAATATAATTTTTATTATTTTCTTCCTTCTATTAATTTCTAGTTTTGTTTGTTCCTTCCCAGTTCTTTCACTTCACTTGAAATTTGAATGGTTTATTTGGTTTCATTTTTTAAAAATGTAAGCCTATATTCCTATGTATTATCCTAATAATTATACTTTTAGAACACCCCCTGAGATCTGGTAGGTTTGCTCTTCATTCCTTTAAGTCACTAGATATTTTGAAATTTCTTATTTTACTTCTTCATTAACCTAGATGTTAGTCAAGAGCAATGTGTTTAATTTCCACTTTTTAAAAAATATTCCAGGATGCTTTTTAATTTCTAGCTGTATTCAACATCATCCAAGATGCTTGCTATAATTTATGTTTTCATATAATTTTTAGACATATTTAATGTCCCAGCACATGATGTATACTTGAGAATGCTCATTGTACGCTTGGGTTGGGAAGCTCTGCAAGTGTCTGTTAAGTCCATCTGTTCTCATACTTCATTTAAATCCTTTATTTCCTTGTTAGACTTAGGAATGGGTAATCCATACCATCATGTAAGTGTTTGAGTCGTCTGGCAAGCTCTAGATATGATATACAGAATATGAGCATGCAGACACTGGCCACATTGTGCTGCTCAAAAAGAGCACCAGGTGTGAACATTGTGTGCTGGATTGCCTTATAATGTCCACTAAGTAAGGATGTCTACTTTTCTTCTTTTCTCTACAGATTGCTTTGGCTATTTGGGGTTCTGTGACTCCACACAAAATTTAAAATCTATAATTTTTATTGTTTCTTTGAAAATACATGTCATTGGGATTTTGATATACGGTGCATTGAATATAGCAATGGAAGCAATCCAGATGCCCAAAAATAGATGACTGGATCAGCAGATGTGGTATATTTATAAAATGGAATATTACTTAGTAATCAAAAAGTATAAATTCATGCCCTTAGCAACAACATGGATGGAGCTACCTACTACTGAAATAAGCCAGAAAGAAAAAGAAAAATACTGAATTGTCTCACTTATAGGAGGAATACAAAGAAAACAAAACAAAAAGGGATTCTAAAAGAAAAAGTAACTATAATAAAGTAAAAATCAAAATCATTAGACAACTATAGATCAGATAATCTATAGGTGAGGAGAAGGGAGAAGGATCAGGACAGGAGTGGGAAGAACACAAGGGACTATGGTGGTGGTGATAGATAAATTGATAGTGGGAATTTCATGAGGAAATCATACATTGTACAAAAATGAAGGATAATGTAATGAATCAGCATGGATAGTATAGCCATTTTAATATATATTCTTTCATGGGTAGTATCGCAATTTTAATATATATACTTTCATCTGTTAGCACAAGATATTTTTTTTAAAGATTTATTTATTTATGCATACAGAACTGGGGTACAGGCCAGAGGTGCAGGAGTGGTGAGAGGATTCACCAGAACAGAGTGGGGAGCAGAACAGGCCAATGGACAAAGTAAATTGCTGAGGGGAGCAGCGGGTGAGTCAGGAGAGGTCTGCCACGCCATGTGGTCACCTCCAGGGCAGGCAGGGATCTAACTCATGCTGAAGTGGCTTTAGCTTCTCAGTGCTGTGCTTTAACCCGCTGTGCCACCAGGGAGGGCCAGCATAAGATATTTTTACATTTCTTTGTGTCTTGTATTTCCTTTGATGATGTCTTGCCACTTTCAGTGTATATGTCTTTTACTGCTTTTTAAGGTTACTTTCAGGTACTTAATTCTTTTTGGTGCAATTGTAAAATGGGATTTCTAAAAATTCTTTTCTAATTCATTGTTTGAATATGGAAATGCTACAGCTTTTGAATATTAATTTTATATCCTGTCACTTTACTGTATTCATATATTATTTCTGGTAGTTTTTTTTCTGAGTCTTTTGGATTTTCAGTGTATATTTTCATCTTTAGATAGTGATAGTTTAACTTCTTTCCAGTTTAAATTAATATTATGTCTTCTTGCCTAATTGCTCAGGTAATATTTCCAATACTATTTTGAACAATAGTGATGAAATTGTGTATATTTGTCTAATTCTGAATGTTAAGGAACATGCTTTTGGTTCTTCAACATTGTGATGTTGGCTGTGGCTTATTCATGTATGACCTTTATTATCATAAGGCAAGTTTCTTTTATTCCCATTTTACATTAAATGGGTAGTTAATTTTGCCAAATGCTTTTTGGAAATATTTTATGGAAATAATTCTTGATTGCTTTTGTTGATGTGATAAATAACATTGATTGATTTGCATCCCTAGAATCAATTCCAGTTGGCCATGTTGAGTGATTTTCTTAAGATATTGTTAGACTCCATTTGCTGAGGACTTTTGCATTTATGTAGATCAAATGTAGTTTTTTATTTGTTGTTTGTGCTAAACTTGATTGGTTTTGGGAAATGTATTTGTAAACTTTCTTTTCTATTCATAAGTTTTTAAAGAGTTTAGGAAGAATATATATTTAAATTTTTGGATAGTTTGTGCCCACCTTCATTCTTAGAAATTCATCTGTGTACCCTTCTTTTTCTTTTTATGATCGTCTTCTTAAAAATATTTATTTATTTATTTACTTTTTACCTCATTCTTCATTTTGTTCATTATTTTCATCTTGGTTGTAATCCCCATGGACTTCCCATTACTACGTGCCATCACTCTTCCTACCCCAGTTTTTATACTGTTCCCCTCACCACCGCCATAAAATATCTCTGGTTTATAGTTGTTCATTGCTTTTTTTCATTTTTATTTTATAAAAATTGCTTTTTTCCCTGACTTTTAAATTTTTCTACTTGTAATTGGTCTCACAAAGCTTTGTTGGTTTAGTATTGGAAGGTTCATGATTCTAAAATTTTTAGTTTCTTATGGGTTGCCCTACTTATTTGATTGTAGATATCTGTAGTCTCTATAATAATTTTTATTGCTATGGCATATGCTATAATTTCACCTTTTGTATTTATGATTTTTTTCAAAGATTTATTTTTTATTTATGCATATAAGAACTGGGATACAGGCCAGAGGTGCTGGGGGTCAGAGGATTTACTAGAGACAGAGTGGGGAGCAGAACAGGCAGATATACTGACATACTCTGCTGAGGAGAGCAGTAGGTGGGTCTGGAGAGGTCTGCTGTGTCATGTGGGTCACCTCCTTGGCCACGGACTGAACTTTCACAAACTCTTGCTATAGGAACTGCTGATAACTTCATAGCGTTGCGCTTTAACCTGTTGTGCCACCAGGGAGGACTCTATGATTATTTTGTTTGGGGTCATTCTGTTCTTCCCTTAATGAGCCTGGTTTTGTATAATCTTTTAAAGAATCAGTTCCTGGTTTCATTGATCTTTAAACTTTTTGTTTTTTATTTAATTTACTTCTCCTGTGCTTTTTATTATTTCCTCCCTTCTACTGAATTTTTGTTTCAGTTGTCTTTTTTCTAGTTCCTTCAGCTGTAAAATTAGATTGTTTATCTGAAGTTTTCTTTTGGTGTTGTGGGTTTGTATTGCTCTGTACTTTCCTTAATACTGATTTTAGTGCATTCAATAGCATCTATTAGCTCGTATTTTCATTTTTGTTTTTCTCTAGATAACTTTTATTTCCTTTCTGATTTCTCAAGTGCACAAAGAACATTTGACCTAGGAGTTACTCAAAAGCCTTTATTTAAATCTTGACATGATTTTTTTTCCCAAGACATTTTTTAGTTGATTTCTAGCTTTATTCCACTGTGACCAGAAAGGATACATGATGTACTTTGAATTTTCGTATATAATGTTAGACTTTGTTTTTGAATTTCAGCATATGATTTATCCTTGGGAATGTTCCATGTACACTTGAGAAGAATGTGTATTCAATTTCTTTGAGATGAAGGCTTTTAAAAATATCTACTAAGTCCCTCTGATAAATTATTTCCTTGCTTCTTTTGTATATATTATATATTAATTGATATAGGCGATTTTTGGAGAATCCTCTACTCTTACTGTGTTGCTGCCAATGTGGAACTTTAGGTCTGCTAAGATTTTTCCTATAATATTTAGGTGTACTTGTGTTGGGTGCATAAACAGAGGTGACAACTTTATCTTCCTGATGTTTTTTTTTTTTTACTTTGATCATTAAATAGTTCTAATCTTTGTCACTTTTTTTTTTTGCTGGAGATCTAATTTTTATGATATAAAAATAGCTTTCTTTGTGTGTGTGTGTGCGCGTGTGTGCTTGGCTTGAAATACCTTGTCTAGCCCTTCACCTTATGCTGTCTGTAGATATAATATGAGATATTTATTTGTTTAATATGGTTGGGTTACAATTTCTAGTCTAGCCTGCTCAATGTCTTCCTACTGGTGAACTCATGCCCTTTACATTTAGGGTGATTATCAACATATCTGAGCCTTATTGCTGTTCTTTCTATTGATTTTGCTTGTTTCATCTTTCTGTTGATTCGATATGCCTTTTCTTTTAGATGACTGTCACTGGTGGTTCTCTCAATTTCTCATTTCTTCTTCTAAATGTTTCTATTCTAGGTTTTTATTTATTTATTTTTGCTATTATAGGGCTGCATCAAGCTTTTTATATCTAAAATAATCCCTTTGTTTTGCTCTCAACTTATCATATTCAACTACACAAATTTATCCTTTTCTTCTCCCCAACGAGCAGATTGTTGATTTCTCTTCTTGCTCTTGCTTATATTTGTATTAACTAATTATAATCTTGTTCACAATTGAATGAAAACAAAACAGTTTGTCTGTTCTTGTGCAAGAACTCTTTCTGTATTTCTTGCTAGGTCAGTTCTAGTGGTGTAAACTCCATATCTGGGAAAATATTTAGTTCTTCATCATATTTGAATAATTTTATTTTGTCTTCTAGCATTAAAATATACAATCATACTCTTTTTAGACTTGAGAGTCTCCAGAGAAATCTTCTTGATAGTTTTATTGTGGTGTCTTTGTACGGTACATTCTTTTTCTCCTGTTGTCTTGAATATTTTTCCTTGTTGATTTTTTTGTTAATTTGCAAAATCATAATAATATGTGTCAGTACAGATCTTTTTGCATTAAGCTATTTGAGTGTTCTTGTTTTCTGGACATTCATTTTTTCATTTTTAAAATTGTTTTGTTAAGTGTGGGCAGGCAGTTCTCAGGTACTATTTCTTTGAATAGAACCTTTTTCCTTTCTTTTTCTCTTTCCTTTGGGGATACCCATCACCTTTATGCTTCCTATTTTGATGTACTCTGATATCTTGTATAGAGTTCCTTCATTTTCCTAAATTTTAGTTCTCTCTGTTCCACTTGTTACATTTATACATTTTCCTCTTAAATTTGTGCAATTATTTTGTGAGGTTAATTAAAATTTCTGTGTGTGTGTGTGTGTGTGTGTGTGTGTGTGTGTGAGAGAGAGAGAGAGAGAGAGAGAGAGAGAGAGAGAGAGAGGAGAGTGTCTGAAATTCTGGTATCTTCAGTCTCTTTAGTGAACTTTTTTTTTTTAGTGAATTATGATCCTGAATCTTACTTTCTGTGTTTGACTGAAGTGCTAGAGTGTCACTGAGTTTCTTTAAGGTTTTTATTCTAAAATCTTTGTCTGGTATGTCCTGAAATTTCATGTTCTTTATATAGGTCTTTAAACTTCTCTTCATTTTTTTAGTTGTGGTCACATGCCCCTTTTCTTTCTACCTTATTAGCTTTTTCTGGCTTTAAATATATTTATATTCTTTGTTAACTTGATGTTGTATGAGAGCACAGATGCTGAAGTCCAAGGACAGTCTCAATCTCAGTGGGGAGGAAGGGTCTTACAGAATAAAGCAAGTATTTTTCTGTTATCTCCCGAAGGAAAGGGGGATTGATCTCTTTCATGTAAGCTGCTGGCAATCTGGTTTTTCAAGACTAAGCCAAGAGTGCTAGTGTCCATGTGTAAGAGTTCTACACTCCCCCACCATCACTGAACAAAATTCCCTGTGCATAGTCTGTGCATCTTTACATTCTGTGCCCAGTTGTCAACTTCTTTGTTTCACTGATATGGCTTTCACCTTCCCTGTTTAATTTACCACCAAAGCAAGCCATCAACTTCAGAGTAAAATGGCTGTCATTCTGTTCCTGTTGCTGGCAATGAACTGATGAAATATCAACTGAGAAAAATTTATGTAGTTGTACTTATGGAATTATAAGAACCCCCTTATTCTGCCATGTTGTGGAAATCTCTAAAAGAGTTTTGAACTTACCTTCTAAAATTAATTGTCAAAAATTTCATTTGCTTTTCATGCTCTGCTCATTCTAGCATACCTGAGCCAAGACATACCATCATTTGAAGTTTTATAAAATTGGGAATACACACACACACACACACACACACACACACACACTCCTTCTATTTTTCAAGTTGAATCTAGTTGGCTATTATTTTCTCATCCATGTAATATCTAATCAAATCAATCATTTTTTGATTTCCAAAAGATGTCTTATTGAAGCTTGGAATTTTCTGTATTTTCCTGTCATGTATATATATTTTAAACTTTAGAATACTGAAAGAAAAAAAATTAGTGCTTTTTGAATGTTTTTTTATCTTTTATATCATCCAGTTTTGTAGCCGTCAAATTGCTGATAAGAAACTTGGTACATTGTATGTTCTCAGTAAATGTTTATTGAATGAAGAAGTGATGATAACATCAGACCATTAAAATCTATTTTAAAAACAACCTATTTTAACTTAGTTTTTTTTCTTCTGTGTCATTTCTTAAGTTTTCTATAAGGTTCATCTTTATATATAACTTTTGCTATTAAAGTAGTTAACCCAGAGGGAGTTGGATGTGTTCTTGTTTTCAGGGATTCTACTGATTTCTTGTTATATATCAGATTAAATTTAAATTACTTTGGAAAATCCATGGCTATTGAAATTGAGATCATATATTTAGAGAAAGGCATTATCTAGTAAGATCCATAATTTGTGCTTAAGATTTTCCATCTGCTGTTTAAAAAGAAGACACACCAACAGGCCAAAGGAAATATACAGCAATCAAGAAGTAAATTCTCTTAGCTCTAATGATGTTGCAGTTTGCAGATGAGTCAATGGAGCAATTAATATTTCAATGTTAGCTCTTCAATGGCCTTAGTCAGATTAGTTATTTCTTGCCATGTATTACATTGTTTGAATGATTTTATGTGAAATACCCTGTAAACTTCCTGGCATTAGATCTAAACTATGTTATATTATTTTAGGTTCTCTTTCTACTTAAATGAACATGAGAAATATGGAGTTTTTTCATTGGCTGGGAAATTGTATAAATTAATTATCCTTATATTAATACTAGTTGCTGTCATAGTATGTTCCTATATATCAAGAGCTTTACATAAAAAGCACATATTTCTTGGTTGCATGAAAGCCAAATGTAGATGTATGTGGTCATGTGGTTTCCCATATAGTAATGACTCAGAAACTTAGGTGCCTTTCATCTTGTGGGTCTAAAAGCCTCCCATAGTTATCTGTTAGATCTTTTCCATTCTAGCTGCAAAAATGATAAACAAGGAAGGACTAATCTGTAAAAAGTTTTTGTTGGTCAGGTCTGAATAGGGCATACATCCATTTCTGACCCCATTCCACCAGGCGTACGTGAGTTGTATAGCCAGAATGTGTGTCCAAAAGGTTTTGGTGTTGACTGGCGACCTGACATTGTTCCTAATGAATATTTGATCACAGAGGACTTGAGAGCATATCAGCCATCGCAGTTGGTAGAACATGGAATCTTAAAAAATTTGAATGTATTTTTGAAGATTAATTTTTTAAAGATTTATTTATTTATGCATACAGAACTGGGGTACAGGCCAGAGGAACAAAGGTGGTGAGAGGGTTCACCAGAGACAGAGCAGGGAGCAAAATAGGATAACTGTTGAAATACACTGCTGAGGGGAGCAGTGGGTGGGCCAGGAGAGGTCAGCCGCGGCATGTGGGTCACCTTTGGGGCAGGGATTGAGCTCACGCTGAAGTGGCTTTAGCTTCTTAGTGTTGTGCTTTAGCCCACTGTGCCACCAGGGAAGGCCCTGAAGATTAATTTTTAAGATATATTCCTAATGTTTTTTTCCCCCAAATTTTATTCCTCAATTCATTGATAAATGCTACTAACTCTTTGAAAAAAGCATGAGGTGTGTACATAGCTAGAAAATAGCTATGCTAGAAAATAGTCTTTAGAGCATAGTGGATCTTTTATGATTTATTTTGGCTAAAAAAATCAGATTTTATATATTTTTTAAGGGAATAAAGTTATTTAAGAAAAAAATGGATGGAGACACCTGTATTTGAATTTTCCTGGTCAGAATTCTGTTCGCCATAGTCAAATTGCAACTTTAGTATAAGGGGACTTAGGATTTTGGGAATCTTTTCATGCTCAACACGGAAAATTCATACCTCATTAAAAACAATGGCTAGTATAAAATTACTATTAATATTACCTAAAAGAAATTTAAATAGATAATTTTATAACTTGTAATTAAAAATTTACGAAGGTATGAGATATTCCTTTTTAGGGTTTTCTTATAAGTTTTGATGTTGACTGCTTTAAAAATATGGACTAGCTTTGCTTAATGTTATCACCAGATAGGATATTACCCATTTTTTAAGGTACTGTTGGCATTGAAATCATAGTATATTTAAAATGTGCAATTGATGTTTTGAAATATATCGGCTTTGTGAAAGGATTACCCCCATGGAGCTGGTTAGCAGATCTTTCACCTTATATATTTAAATTTTTTTCTGTCAAAAACATTTAAGTTCTATTTTCTTAGAAAATGTCAATTATGCAATACAGCGATAGCAAACTGGCCTCACCTAATGATGCCTTATATTCTTAAACTTTATTCATTATGTAATTAAGGGTTGTGGTACTAAGTACTCTTGATTCATAACTACATTCATCCATATAAAAATGAACAAGGCACTGGCTATTCTCTTATAAAACCCTAATCTGGGCCTTCTCTGGTGGTGTGGGCACTGCAAGCTAGCAGCAGTCGCCTCCGTGCTTGTTCAATCCCCAGCCTTGGAGGTGATACGCATGTCTCAGTTGACGCATCTCTCTTGATTTGCCCGTTGGCCCCCTCAGCAGTGTACTTGGTCAGTCTGCCGTTCTGTTCCCACTCTGTCCTGGTGAATCCCTTTCACTACCTCTGCACCTCTGGCCTGTACCCCAGTTTTGCATGTGTAAATAATCTTAAAAAAAAAAAAACCAAAGAAACAAAACCCTAATCTTGTGTGGGGGACAATTTATAAGTACAACTCAGTGTGTATTAGAGAAATAGAGTATGGTTAAAACATGGAGATGGTTAAGTTTTGAAAGATGATTGGCTCATAGAAAAATTTCCTTTATAGCAATAAATAGCATATTTGAGAGTCCCGTGTTATGAAGAGAATGATGATATTAGTGAATATTAATAATTAGTCTGTGTAGCTAGAGAGCAATAAGATATTTGCTGTTTTATATTCTAACCTAAAAGTGTGACCATATGATGGGAGACCTTGACATTTATTAAATGGACAATATATGACAATTCTTTGTTGATTTCATAGGGAAATATGTAGGATGAAATAAAACAGGAAATAAATGAGTTATTCTGAAATACTTGATAGGCCTATATAAAGAATACAAATTTTGTCTGTGTGGTCTAGAAGAAATAAATAAGTTTAATGGATAAAAATGCATCTTAAAATATAGATTTCCAAGTTTAGGGTTGTATGATAGTTTCCTTTAGTGTGGATAATCAGAGGCCAGATACTCCTTTGTTAGATTATTTTATGTTAAATCTAATATATTATAATTCTGTTGATTCTGCAAAGCATCATCACATGGGCACTTTAACCTGACTGGATCTAAATTTCAGATTCACACTTTACTATATAGATATGGCCATATTGTATAAGATAGTTTGATTTTACTAGAAGATGACATTTCTAAATAAAATTAGTAGTAACAATGATATCAAATAGTAATATTAAAAGTTAACTGAAAATCTATGTAAAGTGCTTAGCATAGTATCCATAAGATGGTAAAATCTTCTAAATATTAATCCTCACCATCACCATCATCATCAAGTAGATATAACTCTTTATACCAACATGGAACAAGGGTTGGCAAATATTTTCTACAATATTTTCAGGTACCAAATATTTTAGAATATGTAGGTCACTTACAGTTTTTATTTCATATTCTTTGATTTTGTTTTTATCTTTACAACACATTAAAAGTATAGAAACCACTCTTAGTTTTTTTGATCATTTGAAAACAGAATTTGGGACAAATTTGGTATGTGGGATATATCTTGTTGACTTCATTAATAGAGAAATTAACCAAATAAACAGTATAGAATTGAGAATACTCAACTGTGCTCATTAAGAAGTTAAAGTAAAAAGCTGTTATTTGCAGCAACTACATCTATGAGTGGGACCTTTCAGGTTCAGAGTTGAAATAAGAAAGGAGTACTTGAATATTAGAGCTACTTAGATGGAAGAGGAAGAAAGTAGGATCACAAAAATGCCTATTATAGCATCAGATATAAATGTTATGTAAGAGTCCCAGAATAGCACGATGGCTATAAACATGTCAGATATAAAAGCCAAGAGCCTAATTACAGTTCCCTTCTAGTCTAATCCTGTTACCATTAGCAACAGGGAGGACAGCATCTGGGGTTGCTATCCCACTAGTCTGATTTTTCTAGTGTTTCTCTCTACTAGCAGTTGCTACCTCTGTAGTGTACAGTATTAAAAATCTCCAAAGACATCTGCAGGTTGTTTTAGGCCAGGTCTCTTGGGATGAAAAGACAGTCCCTTGGTGGAATTTTTATAGGTCAGGATTTTTCCTTAGCTTTGGATATTCTACAGTAAATTTTTAGTTCATTCAAAAGAGATTAACTTCTGGAAATAGACTCATATAACCTATTTCTATAAAGTGTGGTTGAATACAGAATAAAGCATTAGTTATTTTCACTATTTTTTTTTTCTTCCCGCCTCCTTCCTTCTCTTCCCACCTTTTGCCCCTCCACCTGCCAATAATTGCTTTCTCACAGGAAATCAACTTAGATAGTACAGATTGCCTTGTTAGCAAAGAATTAGACAAAGAGGTTTAGATTTCTTAAGGAATATATGTAATAGGTAAGGGAGCCTAACAGATTGCTTTTTCTGCTCTTGGGATATTTTGATATCAAGAACTAGGGATCAAAGTACCTTTATGTACATAGTATTGAATTTAGGCAGACAACTCTTACTCCCTAATTCCTCTTTATATTAGTCACCAGTGCAAGCCAAGAGCCTAATTACAGTTTCCATCTAGTCTAATCCTGTTACTATTAGCAAACTAGCACAAGGATCAATAGTTTATAGCTTTCTGAAATGATTGTGTGAACATTTTAGAACCTACGATATGCCAGTTAGCATGTTCTATAGTGAAAATGGGATGGATAGCAGAAAGAAAACTGCTAGTACTCAAGGAATTCATAGTTAAAAACACAGTACTAAGATGGCTATAAGAAAGTTAGATACAGGCAAATACGGAATAAAAAACAAGGCTACCTACTCAATTTGGAGGAAGTAGGATAAAATAATGTTGGAAGAGTTATGGAATAAGATGTGGAAGAGTTTTTTCGGGCATATAGAGCAATATATGTAAAGAAACAGAACTGAGACAATACATAGCCTGCTCATCTCACTGCAAATAATTTTGTGGGTCTCTGCAGCAGGGATGATGGTGTCTGGTTGGAAGGATAAAGACATAAGAAGGGCCATGTTATGAAGAACCTGGTATATTATGGTATATAGTTTCTGTTTCATCTAAATGGCATGGGCAATTTTCTCTTGTGGTAAATTGTTTCAACAGATTAGTATTGGTTTTACTAGAGGATAACTTTACTGATCTTGTACTTTTTTTTGGTACAAAAACTCCTGTTGTAGCCTATGGTGACCTACATATAAAATTAGGATTATATGTGTGTTCAGTTACTATAAAGTTGCTGTGTAACAAGTCATAACAGAACTCAGTGACTGATGACAACAATCTTTTATTCTCATAAAAGATCATTGAGTTGGTTTGGAATTGTCTGGTCTAGACTTAGATTGGCCTAGAAATTCTGGTGTTTTTGGCTGACTCATGCACATTCAAGTTGTGTCCGACTGGAGTGACTCTATCTTCGGTGTCTCTACTTTTCCTCTCAGTCTAAAAAGCTAATCTGAGCATTCACCATTCATGGAGATATGGTAGTCAGTAAGAAACCTGAAGACTTAAGTTTGGGATAGTCATATTATCAGTTCCTCTCTAGCTATAGAACAAGGTAAGTTATAGATACAAGCCCAACATATATGTAAGTTGGGAGGATGGCGTAAATATGCCTGAACAATAATATAATCTATCATAGGAATGTAATAATTATAATAATGATGACAGCAGCTACAACACTATTTTTTGGGTCAGGAATAAATGATAAAATAATCTTTGTGTATTACTCAGCATAGAATCTTCTACATAAAAACTTTGACTAAATTTTAGGTATTATTATTATTACTATTGCTATTATTATTATTACTTTATTATTGCTTTATCTCCTGGCAGGAGATACTAGTATTTTTTTATGTTGGAAGTAGTAGCTTAGTTTCAGCAAATTGTTACATTTATCACATGCATGTTAATTTGAAGTTTATTGGTTTTATAATTTTGATTTGTTGAATTTTTAAATTTCAGTTTTGTAGCTGTATATGATCAGAAGCATAGTTTATACCTAGGTCTACTATGTGTTTATGTGCTTAGATGATTCTATAATCAAAACGTTTTACAAGATAGTTTTCATTGTAGCTTTTTTCTTCCAAAATACCTTACTTCATTTTGAAAAAACAAAACAAAACAAAACAAGTAAATTGATTGTTTATAAACTATACATTATATAATATTATATAACTACATTGTAAACTTCTTAAAGATAAAGACTATCTCTGCCCGATACTTTGTATAAGACATGGTTATTTAATTTTCAACAAATATATACTGAAAACCTAAATCCCGTCCACTATGTTGGACTCTGGTTGTATGTTATTAAAAATATTTTTTTTCCTTTAATGGAGCTTACATTCTAATAGTGGAAATAGAGATAAATAAGCACGCATGAGAATAAAATGCTTACATATTGAGTAAATACCACAGAGAAATAAGTCATTTCCATCTTTAATACTTTACTCATGCTACTGTTGCTTTTAAGTTTAGCAATGACTACCATATTGCCAAGTTCATTGGTTAGTTAACTCTACATTTTTTTAATATTTTATTTTATTTCTTCATGCATATAAGAGTTGGGGTATAAGTCAGAGGTGGGGGGGGAGTGAAAGTATTTACCAGAGACAGAATGGGGAGCAGAATAGGTGGATATCTGAAATACACTGCTGAGGGGAGCAATGGGAAAGACAGAAGAATTCTGTTATGTTATGTGGGTCAGCAATCTGGCTAAGGGATCAACCTCATGCTCCAGATAACTTCATAGTGCTGATTTTTTTTTTTAAAGATTTATTTATTTGTGCATACAGAACGGGGGTACAGGCCAGAGGCTCAGGGGCGGTGAGAGGCTTCACCAGAGACAGAGTGGGGAGCAGAACAGGCAGATCAACAAAGTACACTGCTGAGGGGAGCAGCGGGCGGGTCAGGAGAGGTCTGCCGCGCCATGTGGTCACCTCCGGGGCAGGCGGGAATCGAACTCATGCAGAAGCGGCTTTAGATTCTCAGTGCTGTGCTTTAACCCGCTGCGCCACCAGGGAGGGCCATAGTGCTGATATTTTAACACCCATCAAGGAGATGCTGGTTTAACTATTCTTATCTGTTTTGGTCAATTGTGTTTGTACTTTTGGTAAATAACACCCTTAGAATTTAAAGTTATTCTTTGTTGTGCATTTTCCTTATTTCCCAGATTATTTTTGCTATTGTGGTTTTCCTAAATTAGTTCCCAAATTTAGGCTTACCCATGATAATATCATGGATATTGCAGATAACTTGAGTGTAGCACATATGTCTTCTCCTTATCTACACATTGTGTATTGCTTTACACAATGAACATGCTATTCGACTTGCCTAATTGGGCTTTGTTCCCTGGTTTTCCATAGTCTTGAAACTATATTCACTGAAAGCTTAGTATTCTACAAATATGGCCCTTGTAGCATCTGATTTCTGATGACTAGCATTTCTCCCTCCTTCCATCCCTCCTTTCCTTTCTTTTTTAAGATTATGTTTGACAAAGGACTCTGATCCCAACCCCAAACAAAATATTATTTTTGAAAACCCTAGGTAAGCTAGTTTGTATAATGATTTGTTAAGTCCTCAAAATTGACCAGTTATACTTGGAAGGTTTACCTGTACCTCTCTGGTTATGGGGAAGCAACTCATTCTACCTTTTGTTAACAGAAGTAAATAGAAATTAAATAGTTAAGCATAGCATCATAGTTAAAACTGTCCTGGATTTTTATTTAATGGCATGTTTTCCCCTCCTGCCCCCAGGAGAAATCCTGAGGGAATCCCCAGGGTATGTATGCATGTATGTATGTATGTTTGTATTTATGTATATTTATTTGTTTTTCAATTTATTGACTTTGAGTCAAGAACTAGATATTCTAAACAATGCTGCCCATAATGATTCCTTGCAGAGAGCCACCAGCCAAACCTAGCCTGGGATGTGTTAGTTGAGAAAGTTCAGGTGTTTGGGAAATACTTTTCTATGGAATGACCAGAATAAAAAAAGTCCCTTCTCTGCTGTGAACCAGAAGCCTCCACATCTGGAGCCATTCATTTGTTCATTCGTTCATGCATCCATCCATCCATCCATCCATCCATCCATCCATCCATCCATCCATCCATCCATCCATCCATCCATCCATTCATCCTCCATCCATTTGTTTATTTGCCTCCACCAAACTACCTATGTCCATATACCATTTGCCTTCTTCCCCATCCCCTCCACCCTTTCCCCATAACCATTACCTTCTTTTTTTGTTGAGCTCAAATTTTTATTTCTTCAGTTGTGTGTAATTTTTTTTGTTTGTTTGTTTCTGGTATTGTATCCCTTAGATGAATGAAACTTACACCTGTCTTTCATTGTTTGGTTGATTCACTCAACGTGATCATATTAAGCCCCATTCATTTTATGCCAGATGCCACTGCTTCTTCTTTCTTCACAATTGCATACCATTGGTACCATAAGGACTGTACCAACTTCTTTTCCCACCAAGTAGATGAGAGCTTCCTTTTCAACATGATCTCATCAACATTTGTTAACTTCACTGTTTTTTTATATGGGTTATTCACACAGGGCTGAGGTGGTATCTGAGCGTGCATTGTGACTGCCATATCAAACTGTAAAACTAAGTAAGTTGATAAACAGGAGTACACATATGTACCAATACATATCCTGTCACTGAATAAATATTTACTGAATCTCACAGACCAATATATTTGCATATATCCCCAAACTCCAATATTCTTCTCTCCTCCTTTTACTACTATCACCAATGCTCTTGGTCAAAATTAACAAATGATGATTAAACTGATCCTGGAGTGTGATAAAGAAAAGTCTCAGTGGGAAACATTTGAAAGGTTGGAAAACGTAATTCTATACCTTAGTACTCCAAAACCAACCTTGAACATATTTTCTTGCCCAGAGTTCCACTCTCTCTGTGTTGTATTCCTTTAGTAATGAGGACTTGCTGTACAAATTGAAGTGCAAGTAAAGAAGGCAGAGCTTGAATACTTGATAAGGAATTCTAAAAACAAATAAATTTGGGATATAATCTTGATTCCATTTAGCAGAAGAGTAACTTTAACTCTCTGCCCCAGTTTTCTCCTCTATGAAGTTAATAATAAAACGTACCTCATAGGTAGTTGCAAGGTTTAGGTGGAAAACTGCATGTGAATTATTATCATGTCAAGAACATAATGAAGACTCAAAAAGTGTTTATTACTGGGATTGTTTCCTTGTTATTAATTACCCTATTTTTTTTTTTTTTGGTGCTAACCTTGGCAACAAATGCTTCTGACTTTAATCACTGCCACTATACTAAGTGAAATACTCTAGTTTAGCTTCTGTTATTATGTTAATTGACTTTTCCTGCTCTTTTGAAAATTTCTCTAGGAAATGATTAGGTCAACCTATCACCACTTTTGTAAGGCAGAATTCTAAGGTCATTTTATAGCCTACTGGCTAATCTAACAATAGTTTGATCTTGGATCAAGTACTCAGCAATCACCCCACAGACTGGAATAGCTTTTGGGTAGTAAATCACTTAAAGAAGGGAAGGTACAGCCCTCCCTGGTGGCGCAGCGGGTTGAAGCACAACACTGAGAATCTAAAGCTGCTTCCTCATGAGTTCGATTCCCGCCTGCCCCGGCGTGGCAGACCTCTCCTGACTCGCCCGCCCGCTGCTCCCCTCAGCAGTGTACTTCGTCGATCTGCCTGTTCTGTTCCCCACTCTGTCTCTGTCTCTCACCGCTCCTGAGCCTCTGGACTGTACCCCAGTTCTGTATGCACAAATAAATAAATCTTTTTTTTTTTTTTAAAAAAGGAAGATACACTAGACAGGCATTGGACTGCTTCCCAAAAGAGGATGCTATAGCTTGTTTCTACTGTGTTGTGAACCAGTAAGGGGATACAGAAAAAAATGGGACATGTTGTAAATCTTTGATTAATAACATATGATGCTTAAATTAGTGAAATATATGGGATATTTATGTAATAGTATGATTAGTGATTTTGGGCAGTAGAGAAAAAGAAGGTTAAAAATTACAAAAATAGACCCAACAAAGGTCACTTAGGACAAAACCTTCGTTTGTGATGTCTGCATAACTTCTGCTCAAATTTCTGACAAATGGTAGTTACCTGAAGAAGAACAGAATGTGGAGTCAGCCTTTCAGAATCCTATTGACTTTAGCCTCTGTGAATTATAGGCAGTTAGTGCAGCTGCTGGAAGAGATTTCTCTCCATGACAGTCTGACCTCAAATGCTCTCAAGAGCATTTTGTGTTGAGTGTTTCCAGCACACTATTCATATCAATTGTATTAGTATTTTAAACTAGGTAGAAATGGAAATAGTAACACTGTTTAAAAAAAATAAGTAAATCAATTTGATGACAGGAAGGCGGCAGTGTTTATCTTGTAACCCAAACCTAAGTCTAAAACTCCAAGTGGAAGACTGTGGCAGCTGCCAGTTCTAAGGCTTCCTTTAGGGAACAGTTGTTATGTGCTTGGCACATCTGCCCCTGCAGTGAGTGACTGTTAGAAGCTTGTGCTTCTAGGTATAGAATGAATCATATTTTTAGAAAAAAGCTTCTTTGGGAATGAGCAGAGTCAAGTTCTGATTTAGTTAACTACTAGCTTTGTATTCTTGAAGTCACCTTAATTCCAGCCCCAGTTTATTCATCTGTATGGTGAAGAGTTAATAAGATATTTTTTTAGTCTTTTTGTTGTTTGAGCAAAACTGCATGATTAAGACTCACAGGCCCATTTTCTTTCTTATAGCAGCCCATTCAGTATTTTGTTTCTATATTATACCATGCAATTTTATGCATGTATTTTGCCATATGTGTGCTCTTCTCTTATTCATGCATTAAAGCATATATCCATCTTTTCACTTGCTGATTCTCTAATTCCACATTTAGTGATCATATGCTAACTTCTTGGCTATCTTGATATCAAAATATACTGTTATGATTTTTGTTCTTAAGGTCCAACAACTCAAGTACAGAATACTACAGTGTCCATGCCTACCTTACCAATAACATCTCAAGCACTTTCTTTTAGGTGAATTTCTCTAGTATCTTTGCTATGGCTTCTCTTACCTTAAGTTTTTGCTCATTCACTAAACCTACACTTCCTCATCCTCAATTCCCATGCCTGAAAATACCTCTGCACTCTTAGGTCTCAGTTGAAAGTTCTTTCTACTGTGGGAGAATTGACTTTCTATCATGTTCTTATTACACTTTATGTTTTTTTTAACCTGACAATCATGACACCAAAGCAATACCTTACAATAACCATACATTGTTACATGTATTCATATGTAGCTAGAAAGAAAATTTTACTTCTGAACAATATGGTCCCCACATAATATATGTGGATTCTCCAAGACAGCTGCAAAATCCTTGTTATCCTTTTCACTTGTTTGTTCATATAGATTGCACTATTGACAGGCATAGCCTGTCTCTTCTACATTATGGTTTTTCTCTTTTTCCTTTCATTCTGCCTGTCTACTTTCTTTTTTGGATAGTCCAACTAATTTTCCTGAAGAACTGGAGTGAGAGTTCCATGTTTTCAGTTATACACATTTTTTTTTGTATAATATAATAGTTTATTTTTACATCATTTTGTACTTTTTTTTTTTCATCTCAATTGTAATCCCCGTGGGTTTCCCATTCAGGTATACACATTTTTAAAAGACTAGTTTGGACACCAAATACTTCAGAGTGAAAATACTTCTGTGCCTGATCTATTCTTGGTGGAAATTACTGAAAGGATGAGACTGAAGTTGACTATGAGCTGCACCTGGAAAATTGATGGTTCTTCATTCCCTCCCCTATCTTTGGAATGCATTCAGCTTGTCACCCCTACATGCGAAGCTGCCTCTCGGACATAGTCTTGGGATAGTAATGTGGTACTGAAAACTCTAAACAGTATTTGACTAGAGTTTGACTAGTGACTCAAACTCAGTAAGGCCTCTATATAAACTTTTCAGATTCTGTTAAGCAGGTGTAGCTATATGGCCATACAAGATAAGAAAAACCTCATAAGTAATTTTCATTGCTTATTAAAGCTCATCTACCAATCTGCATACAGTCTGGCTCTTTCTTTGGTCTCTCTTTCCTTCTATGTTTCAGGGCCTGTTCCAGATTTCATCCTAAAAGTCTGAGAGTTTTGGTTCAACACCTATTATCACATAATATCAGTGTGTTATCACAATGATGTATGTTTTGTTTCTTCTTGCAGGGAAATTTGTTTTATTCATTTGGTTAGTATCCTTTGTTTTTTTAATCTTGAAACTGTTAGTTTTTAATCAGACTAGTCATTCTTCTGTTTTATTTACTATTATAATTTCCAGTGCTAGGAACATCATACGCATTTAATAAATACTGATTGAGTGAATGAGGGAATTAATGAAAGTAATTAATGAAATCATTATATGATTGTTGCCATATAATATGAGATGTCTATAATACAGATATAATATATCCTATTTGGGTATATTATATTCAAAGAAGATAATGTGTGTATTATTATTTTAAAATCCCAAAACACTATAGAACTATTTTGTCAAGATACTGGTAAATTCTGTACAAAAATGTTTCTCACAGTCTGGTCTCTGGGCCAGAAACATCAATTTCAAATGGACATTTATTAGAAAAACACATTTTGTTTCCACTGTGGAGCTACTGAATCAGAAACTCTGTGGTACGGCCTAGTGACCTGTTTTTGAATCATGTCTTCAGGTGATTTTGTTATATATAATAAAATTTGACAACCACTGTTTATAAGGAATACAAAGTAGAGTGTGACTTAGCTTTTAACTTTGCAAAGATTACATTTATAGAGATAAACCATAAATATCAGTGACTTCAGTTTATAAGAATCATAAGATAAATGTAAAGTGGAAAAGCAATAAAAGGGAGGAGAAAGAAATGACTTGTTGAAAGAGGCTTCAGGGAGAAAGAACCTTTGAAGTGGAACTGCTGAGTCATTTTCTATAAAACATTCTAGATGAAAAGAAAAACAAAATAAACAAAATCCCTATAAACCCACAGCAAAATAAAGAAAATCCAACAATTACTCTAGATAAAAAGTCAGTTTGCAATAGTGCAATAGAAGTTAGATATCCTGTCTTTAAGAGTTACTATGTAAGCAAGCTGGGCAAACATCTAAATTGATCTCTTTTTAAGTTTCCCCTCTTTAATGTGGATAAGACTATAGTACTGATCTCATAGGACTGTTGGCAATGATAAATGCAATAATGTAAATAGTGGTACTTATAATTGTTACCAACAAAGAAATACATTATTTAAGTTTAAAAGTTGGGTAAGGGAAGCCTTCATCTAGACAACCAGTAAGAATTTAAATCTTCTTTTCCTAGATCCAATTTATTTTTTTAAATTAAAATAATTTTAGTTTTTTTTTATAATATTAGTTTATTTTTACATCATTTTGTACATTTTTTTCATCTTAATTGTAATCCCCGATTTTTAGTATATATTTTTTAAAGATTTATTTATTTATTCATACAGAAATTGGGTACAGGCCAGAGATGCGGAGGGTGAGAGGATTCATCAGGAACAGAGTGGGGAGCAGAACAGGCAGATCGACGAAGTACACTGCTGAGGGGAGCAGCGGGCGGGTCAGGAGAGGTCTGCCGCGCCATGTGGTCACCTCCGGGGCAGGCGGGGATCGAACTCATGAGGAGGTGTCTTAAGCTTCTTAGTGCAGTGCTTTAACCCGCTGCGCCACCAGGGAGGGCCCCCAATTTTTAGTATTTTTAAGGAATGCAAACTTTTTAAAATAAAATTGAAAGTACAGTACAATTTTTTCAAAAATTTTATTTCTTGAATTACATGAGAGTTGTCAACCTGTCATTCTTTCTCCTCCTGATACGTTAATGTATGTTTCCTGTAATCAAGAACATTTTCCCACTGCAAAGTATTCATCAAAATCAAATTAAATAATGCTCCAATAAAGTGTGTTTAATAGCAAGAAATTCAATTTAGACCCCATATTGCCTTTTGTTGTCAAGTCTTTTTAATTTTCTTTATTCTGGTTTATCAGAATGGTTTACCAGCCTTTACCTGTTTTTTTCTGCCTTTGAACCTTCTGAATATATAATTGTCACAAAAGTGAGGCTATCTTCTTTTTGTTACCTCCCATCAGGTAGTAAAAGATTGAACTCTATTTTTTTGTTTGTTTGTTTAGCAAAAGAAAATACTTATTAAGGACAAAAGGAACAGAAATAAAGTGGGACTCTCAGGCCATTGGAGGCCAAGTTAAATTAGATGAAGGTTGTGTTTCAGGTCCTAGGGTATATATATATATGTTTACACACACACACACACACACATATATATATCTTTACACAAAATATATATATATCTTTACAGACAAATGTCTATATATATATATCCTTATATATATATTATAATATATTAATATATATACTTACTTAAAACCACAAGTTCACACTTCTGTTTCCTATTTTATAATTTATTATAATTTGCTCTAGTACCATATTTCAAAAAATAGCTTGAGACAAATGACAAAGAGGACACAACTTTCCAAAACTTATGGGATGCAACAAAAGTAGTACTAGTAGGACATAGAGAGCAAAACAGGTTCACATCAAGAAGGAAGAGAGATCTCAAATACACAACCTTCTTTCACATCTTGAGGAATTTGAAAAAGAGCAAAGAAGTCCAAACGTCATTGGAAGAAAAGAAAAAATAAAAATCAAAGTAGAAATAAATGAATTAGAAAATTTAAAACAATAGTCACAAAAATTATGTAAACCAAAAGCATGTTCTTTGAAAAAATAAACAAAATATACAAACCTTTAGCAAGGCTCACTAAGAAAATAAAAGAAAAATCTCGAATAGAATAAAAAATGAAAGAAGGGAAATTAGTACCAAACTTGAAGAAATTCAGAGGATAATTAGAGACTATTATGAGCATTTAGATGCTAACAATTTCAGTAACCTAGAAAAGATGGACAAATTCTTAGAATTATACAAACTTACAAAACTGAATAGGGAAAAGTTAGAAATCTTGAACAAACCAATCGTAAGCAAGAAAATTGAAGTAGTGATAAAAAATATGCCAAATTACAAAAGTCTAGGACCAGAGGGTTTCACAGGTGAATTTTATTTACCAGACCTTCAAAAATGACCTATTGTATAATGAATATCTATTATGAATATCTATTATGCTCCAACTCTTCCAAAAAATTTGAAAAAGAAAGAATACTTCCACACACATTTTATCCTCATAACAACATTGCTCTAATACCAAAACCAAACAAAGACAACACACATACACACACATAATGCACACACACAAACAACAGAGTAAAATTACAACTGTAAAATTTCCTGATAAAATCCTAGCAAATCTAACAATGCATTAAAAGGATCATACACCACAGGATTCATACTAGGGACAGAAGTGTAGTTCAAAAATCCAAAAATCAATGTAATTCATCACATTAACAAGAAGAAAGATAAAAACCACATGATAATATCAATAGATGTTGAGAAAGATTTGATAAGATTCAAAAATCCATTTATGATGAACATCCTTGAAAGACTGGAAATAAATGGGACATAACATAATAAAAGTTATGTACAACAAATTCATTATCAATTGTGAGAAAATGAAAGGTTTTTCACTAAAATATGGTACATGACAAGGATATCCATTCACCACTACTGTTCAACACAGTGTTGGAAATCCTAGGTAGAGCAGTTAGACAACAGAAAGACAGAAAAGGAATTTGACTCTTTTTTTTCTAGGGATTTTCATTATCCTTATTTATTTGTTTGATTAATCATCCCATCTGTACCAATCTATATTATTATGACACCTTGGCATAGTTGCCCTGTTTATCAAAATCAGGTTCTCACAAACCCACTAGGCCATCTCTCTACACAGACAAACTTTTAATCCTATTTCATGGTAACAAAGCAGTCCTTTTGTTACAGCTCTCCTCCCAGCATGTGTGTCCTCCTCACATTTTTCAGACATTGATCCCAATGCTGAGACATTATCGAACCTGCTTTGTCCTCTTCAACCTGTCCAAGCTCTTGGGTTTCAACAGCTTGTAACAGGCAGACTTTGTGTGAATTCTTTCCTCATGTTGCCAGGCTCTGTAACTCTGCTTGGAATCACTTTCACACCTTGATGCTTCCTTGATTTATGTGAGTTTTGGCACCCTGCTTTGAGCTTTCAGTGCTCCTTTCCCAAACTTCTTCACTATTGGAATAGGCCTTGTTCTATTTTTGCTAATGGTGGTGGAATGGAATTTTTTCAGAAAGGGAATGGGAGGGAAAGTAAAAGAAGGGGGAGAATGGGACTAGAGATGTGTGAAGTTTCCCTTGTCTAAGAGTAAGCAGGATGGCTTTCTAGTTTAGCCATGTAGTCTGGTGTAGCTTCAAATAAATTCAACAGTATTGCACATTAGGCAATCTAAAAAAGACAAAACCTTTTGTCATATTTATGGACTTCCATAATTTTGTTAGTTTCTGTATCATAAAAAAGAGCCATCTCCTGGTTGGTTTATCCACTTCTACTTTAGAACAAAAGACAGTATTCTTTATTTAATCAATATAATAATAACAAATACATAGGGTAACATATTTTCTAATGAATATTTTTGCATTTGAACATATAATTTTCTCTTAAGTAAATCCTTTAGATATTAGGGAGATTGTGAAGGGAGGTAAAGTGGTTGAACCCTCTGTGTTTTTTTTTCTATCTTTTTATTTAGGACAGTTTATCTTAATGGCTTGCTTAGCATAGATCATAAACTTAATATAATGGGTATGATTACACCTATCCTTAATGATATGCATATGATAATTATATTTATATAATTAATATAATTTTATACTATGTAATAAAATCATGCCATTTATATATGAAACAATAATATATAATCAAATTATGTCATAATTGTAATAAAATACTACCATAAGTTTTATAAGAATATATTTTTAATATTTTTAAATACACAATTAATTTCTCAGATAATGTGGTATCCTGTGCATGAGCACAGCATTCTTTTTGAGGTTAGCCATCTGCTGTCACTTCTTGGATCAATTCCAAATGAAGTGATTACAGAATGCCATTTAAATCAATCCTTTTGGAGCAGTGGAATGTGACACTTTTCTCAAGTGGTAGTTGACATTCAGCATTTAATCTGACAAAGAAGCAGTATTTCTCTTAATATTACATCAAAAAGGATTGGTATTGATGAATAGAAGTCTATACACCCTTATGATTTTGAACTCTATATCAAAAATACTAAAAAGTGATGAAAAAAGTAAAAATCAAAAAAACTATCAGTTGTTGAGTCCTTTTATACTAAGAGATGGACTCTGTCATCTTGCATTTTGAAGACAGAATTCTGTTTCTACTTGGACCTGTTTCTATGAATAGCTTCTCCCTGTAGACTGAATGCCTCATCTGAATTGTTTAAATAGATTGATTATGAAATTGCATAAAATCACCATTAAACAGAATATGAAGTAAATCCACTTACGTGACTGACAGTAAATTTTTTCCCCAAATCTGGTTTCTTAGTTCATACTTATCTCTCTATCCTTTTCTCTTCTGCTTCTTATTTCCTGTTAAAACAGTTATCTCCAATTCCACAGGAACAAATTACTTACAATATTATTGTGTAACTGTTATTTATTGGATATCCTGTGTTGATGGCATGTGTAAAGTGGAAGTGAGAAGTTGCCAAAAAATGTCATCTATAATAACCTCTTTTTAACATTTAATTGTCTCCAAGCTTAACTCTGCTGACAATCTGTAGCTGTCTCTATACAGAAACTTTCTTACCTCCCCTTGGCAGTCTTTTGCTAGGAAGATATGGTCCCTGGAGCCCAAACTCATTCCACTTGAGTTTTCGCTGATGGAGAGAGAAACAAAATAGTTTCTGCAAAGCATTGTGCAGTTGAGATTAGTTAAAGTATTCTTGGTAACAGGCATTGGAGTTTTTGAAAGAGTTCTTTAGGTTTGATTTTCCTTCCATCTGGTGATCTGAAGAATTTCCTACGCGATATTCTACTCATACATTTGCAATGAGATATCTGTTTCAGGGTTGATTATCAATCAGTTAACTCTTAATGTTTTACTAGACATAATATTATAGCATGTTGTAGCAAAAAAAAGGTGTAGGTTTTAGTGTGATACATGGATTGCAATTCTAGTCCCACTCTTACCAGTTCTGGTGACCCTGAACAAGTCTTAGTTTTTTTATTTCTAAAATAACTATAATAATGTAAGTAAAATAATTGAGAAGGAAATAAATATTGTATGGTATCACTTAATATGCGAAATATAGAGACTCAAGTTAGTGGTCAGATAATTACAAGCTTAAAAATTAAGGGCTTTCCCTGGTGGAATAACAGGTTAAAGCTCAGCACTGCAAAGCTAACCATGGCTTTAGTGCCAGTTCGATCCCCCACCCCTCTGCAGACCTCTCCTGTCTTGTACAGGAGCATACTTACTCCTCAGCAGTGTACTTCCTTGCTGTCTTGTTTTGCTCCCCAGTCTGTTTCTGGTAAACTGTATCACCCCCCATACCTCTGGTCTGTACCCCACTTCTTTATGCATAAATAAATAAATTTAAAAAACAATTAACCCTTGAATGTGGAAGTGGATTTCCTCAACAAAAGTGCATGTTTAATGTAGCCAGATACATAAATAGACAGTTGTTCACTACTAAAAATTGTCTGAGTAGAATGCTTAAGCATTCATATCATCTTAAAAGAAAGTTAGAAGCATCTTTCAGGATCCTTCAAGCAGTTCAAATTATTAATCACACCATCTGAATTTCTGAGTGAAAGAAAAGAAAAACCCTGCCAACCCATAGGATAGTCATTCACGTGTTAAAAAAAACAGATATTTAAACAAGAAAATAAAAACCCTAACCTATGAAAATTTTCTATAGAACTGAAGCATCTAGAGGGAGAAGTAGGTGGGTGAGGGCTGAGAACAACGAAGAATGGGAGCACAGTGGATTTGGTTACAGCCTAGGGATGACACTGTGGTGTGTGCACTATGGTGACTGTATCTGAATGGGAGATCCCACATTATACCTTATATAAGGTAGCTGGTTTGTATGAGCAATATTTTGAGTTTATATAGTGCCTTTTTTTTTCTTTCTATAACATGCTGCAGTATTATGTCTAATGGAACTTTGGGAGTTAACTGATATAAATGCTCAAACAATGATTGCTCATTATAAATACACTTATTCACCAGAGATAATTTGAATTGAATACATGTTTAAATTTTGGTTGAAATATTGAAAACACTTTTGTGGTAAAATTACTGTGTACTGCTTTGTACACATTTTACTGTATTGTATTAAATGTTCTGTTTCAGGGGTTACTTTTATTTATTCATTTATTTTTATATGTTTGAAGGTCAGGCTTATGAAAAAATGGAGAGAAGAATAAAGAATAGTTGCATACACACAAGAAGGCAGAAAGAGCTGTCCCAGAAAGGACAGACTTAATAAAAGAGAGGCTTACATAGTTACAGGTGGGCTACAGGTGAGCTACAGGTGAGCTGTCTCTCCTCCTTGCAAAGGGAGAAGGTCAGTGAAGAGAAGTACACTCCTAGTCATAGGCGGGTAGGAGAGCTTATGCAAGAGAGAAGGAAGGCTGTGAGGAACACGCGTGTGGTGGACAGAAGTTTTGTGGCTCTTTAGCTACTTTTAAAAACTTAATGATTTTATGACTCCTTCTCAAGTATTAAGACTAATTTACTCTGCTGAATGTATAAGCTCTTGATTCTTCTGGAAGAAATGATTCCTAGCTAAATGTTCTTTGTTGACATTTCAAACATTTAATGATATCTTCTGTGTATACAGTATTTTTCAAAGATGATGTAGTATTCAAAAGTACAATAGCTATAACTCATTGAGTATGTTCATCTGTTTGAAGTACTTATACATGTAAATTTTTTAGATGAAGAAACTGAGGTTTAGAGAAGCTAAATAACTTGCAAAGGTCACCTATGTAGTAAGTAGCAGAGCCAGGCCCTGTCCGTCAGACTTTACCTTCGAGGTTATTATTGTACTTAAAGTTTGTTCTCCTTTCCATTTCTTCTACTCCATTCTGTGCTTTATGCTGTGTTATTCTTTTAGGGTCTGTTTCCTTCAGATATTTCTTATAAATGTTGTTGGTGATTTTTCAATTCTATACTTACCCTAGTATTTTAGTCATGTTAACTGTTTTTAAAAATTTGTATATGGGTATAATTTCAAACTTATGGAAATGTTGCAAGAATAGTGAAAGAACACTTGTGTCAGGTATTTTCCATTTTTTAAAAGTTCCCATTGAGTCACTTTGCTTTTATAAAAACAACTCTTAGTCTCTATTTTTCTAATAAAAAGAAATACAAGGACAATTTTTGCTTTTATAACAAAAGGCAAAAAGCAACAATAGCCTCCAGTGTTTGTTTTTGTGAGACATTGTAGATACAGTGTGTACTCTGAACAGCAGAATTACCCTACCAAAATCCTTTCCCAGGAGCTGTTTATGCAGGCTGTGTTCTTATCATGTAATTCCTGCTCTTACTATATATTTAGTGTTCTTTTAGGTTTCTGGTGCTATTTGCACTCAAATGTTCTGCCCCTCAGCTGTACCCATGTAGGTGACATTTGGTATGATTTGGTAGGTTACATCTTTGTGTGTGGGAATGCACAGAAATATTTCCATATAAATTACTGATAATGTCTTCTTTGCTTTTTGTCATTTTCATTTATAAAATATTTCATAGTTCAATTATGCTTTTTGATAGCAGGATAAAACTGTATTCACTTTGCCCAGAGTCACCAACTATTTACTTTTTTCTCCTTTTAACTCATCATTCTCTCAATCTCTTTGTATCACTTTTTCTCTCTGTATCTGTATGTACTTATACATATATATTATCAATGCACATATACATAAATACATACAGACACATGTGCATATTATTAGGGATCTATTTGAATGTGAGTTGGCAACATCAATTTCTTTATCATTAAATACTTCAATGCTTATTTCCTAAAAGCAAGGATATTCCTTTCCAAAAATAGTGGTTATAAGAATCAGAAATTTAACATTGATACAGTAGTAATACTTAGTAAATATTCCATGTTCAGTTTCCACAATTGTTCCCAAAGAATCTTTTAACCTGTCTTTTTCCAGTTCAGAATTTATCTAGGATTACATATTGTATTTGTTATACCTGTTTGTGAGACCCTTCAGCATCCTCCCAGACATAACACTCATTATTTTATATGCATCAAACGAAGGAGCACGAAAATACATTAGGTAATTACTATCAGCTTTGACAACAAACATTGGAAAAAAACATATCAAAAGAGACTTAAACACCCTAATCTTTCTAATGGATATATAACTTGGACAAAAAATAAATAGGGATACAGTAGCCTTAAATAGAGAATTGAACCTTATAGATATTTATGGACACTGTACCCCTAAAAAGTAGAATACATATTTTTCTTATGCACACACAGTATATTCTCTAGAATAAAATGGCAAATTCACGGTGATTAAAATCATACCTAGCATCTTAGGCCATAAAGGTATCAAACTAGAAATCAACTATGAAAATAACGTAGGTAAATCTCTTACTATATGAAAGCTTTTCCACTAATATCAGGTACAAGGCAGGGATGTCCACTCTTGTCTCTATTATTCAACATATTATTGGAAATTCTAGCTAGAGCAACTAGACAAGAGAAAGATAAAAAAGAAATTAAAATTTGGAAAGAAATAAAGCTATTATTGTTTGAGGATGACATGATAATACACTAAGAGAATGCTAAAGATTCCATGGAAAAACTAATCAAAGTAATAAATCAGCTCATGGTAGAGTATAAAATCAACACATATAACTCAGTTTCCTTTCTATTATAAACAGTGATCCCACATACAATTACACCAAAAATAATGAATTTCTAGGAGCAAACCTAGAAGCAACTAAAAAAGGAGGTAAAAGATGTATACAAGGAAAACTATAATACAGTGCTGAAAAAAATAGAAGACAAAGACAGGGAAAAATATTCTCTGCTTATAGATAGGAAGAATCAACATTGTTAAATGGTCATCACACTCAAAAGCAATATATATATTCAAAATAATCCCAAGAGAAATATCAATGGACTAAACAGTACTGAAATTCACATGGAACCACAAATAACAAAACAATCTTGGAAAAACAAAAAAGAGAATGGAGAATCACAATTACATAGGTCAACCTAGATTGTAAACCCATAATAATTAAAACTGCCTGGTACTGGAACAAAAACTAACACACAGGCCAATGAAACAAAATTGAGAACACAGAAATAAACCCACACATATATGGACAGTTAATACATGATGAAGGAATCAAAAATATATCCTGGAACATGGACAGCCTCTCCAATAAATGGTGCTGGGGAAATTGGACAGTTGCATGCAAAAAAAAAAAAAAAAAGAATCTGGACCAATCACACCATACCCAAAAATCAATTCAGAATGGATCAAAGATTTGGATGTATGGCCTAAAACCATAAAATACATAGAAGAAAATATAAAGCAAAAACATTTCATGAAATAAGCTTTAGTGATGCCTTTAGGGATTCTTCTCTAACAACAAAGAAAACAAAAAAGAACATAAACAGCTGGATCTACATCAAACTAAAGACCTTCTTTACAGCAAAAGAAACCATAACTAAAATGAAAAGACACCCTCCTGAATTGGAGATAATATTTGCATACCATACATCTGACAAGGGACTGATATCAAAGATATACAGACATCTCATAAAACTATACAAAAACAAAACAAGACAAAACCCAGTAAAAATGGGGAAAAGAACTAAACAGACACTTCTCCAAAGAAGAGATTAAACTGCCAACAGGCACATGAAAAATGTTCGCCATCACTTATCATTGAAGAAATGCAAATCAAGACTACAGTGAGATATTACCTAACACTTGTGAGAATGGCCCATAGTGAAAAGACCATAAACAACAAGTACTGACAACGATATGGAGAAAAGGGAATCCTCCACACTGCTGGTGTGGCCCAGCCCTTATGGATAGCTGTATGGAGTTGTCTCAAAAACATTAAAAATGGATCTGCCTTTCAATTCATTCATTCAACTCATAATCATCTATTAAAAAATAAAAAACACAAATCCAAAAGGAAACTTGCACTTCCATATTTATTGTTGTGCTATTTACTATAGCTAAATTATGGAGACAGCATATATGCCTTAAAATGGGTGAGTAGATCAAAAAGATGTGGTCTATATACACAGTGGAATTATTGAACTTTCAAAAAAGATAAAGTCATGCCATTTGCTGCAATGTGGGTGGAACTGGAAGGAATAAGGCTAAGTGAAGTAAAGAATGTCACAAAAACAATGCTATGTCTGTCATGGTGCATGCTAACATTATACTTCTCATCAAAGTTTCATACTAAACAACAAATCAAATTTTTGTACATGGATTGTAGGAGCTACTGATAATTTTCTAATTATAACATTTCTTCTTCAATTTTTAACTGGAATTCTACTTTAAGGAAGAGAAAGGCATCCTTCATTGAGTATTTGTCTATGTCAGGATGAATTCCGGATCTTTCTTTCATTCACTGAGCTATAATCTATTATTTTTATTAATTTATTTCAGTACTCAAATTGTTTCATATCTTGGTAGGATCCCTTTAAGTGACTTTCATGCTTTTTGATAGAATTTTTCAGTAATTCCTTATATTTTGGTGTAAGCAGATATCCAGGTTCTTCTTATAATTACTCTGCTCTAGCACTCAAACAAATCTTTTCTCCAAACAAGTCATCTTTTTTCCTTTTAGTAGAGGAAATTATTTTCAAGAAAATAATATTTCCTCCCTCCCCTCCTCTGTCTCTCTCTACCTCTTTCTATTATCTCGAGGGCTGGGAGAACAAAAGGACTGGGGAAAAAGATTGTCCACTGATAAGGATATTAAAAATAAATTCCTCAGGTAATTATCTAAAAGGGAACTTTTGAGGAGAAAGCATCATAATCGAAATGCGTTTGCCAGGTATAGATTGTCTTCTTGGAAGAAGAGTAAATATTTTTAGTATATGATGTAAGTGTGCTTAAACAAGTAATCCTATTAATTGTGGATCCCTTGATCATGCTGTTTGATGACTGGAGATATAATTATGTCAGTCATTACAAAGGCCAAGAGTATAGCTGAAGTGTATAGGTTCAAACAAAAGAGGTGGCTCTGACTAGGGACTGTCTCAGACACCATCTGGAAGGTGATATTTTTTATTTTGATATGTCCTAAAGGCAAACTTTTAACTATAGCTTTTTTCCATTGGATTTCTAGCTAGTTGAATCTGAATCAATTTAGCCAATATTATTCAGTAAGTAATATTTTCAAGCCAATGGGAAGAGTTTGTCTTTTGCCAATTTGCTTCCTTCCATCACTCTGAAGAAGGATTGTAGTAACTCAGCAATCAAAGTTTGATATGAAGATATGAAGCGTTAAGTTCTAATCCCTTAAGTGCCATTTCTTAGGTCCATTCTTGTTGGTTGGACATCACCTGGGAGACAGTTAGAGATACAGCGATTCAGGCCTTTTCTTGATTTTAATCATAATCTGCATTTTAATGAGTTTCCCAAGTGATTCAGATTTGTGTGTACATTAGTTTGAGAAGCAATGACCTGTAAATTTGACAGCAATTTGTAAACTATTTCATAAGGTAGTTGTGAAGGCAGAATGGGTATGCCTTTGAATTTTGAGAAATTTTTCATTTGAGGAACTAATGTACAAAATAAAAAGTGCCAGCTCTTATGATCAAATGAGATAGTCAAGTTACATAGAAACAACCCTAACATATAGATTTTCCACAGCTCTGAGCATGAAGAGATTTTACTTTATTACCTTGATACTTAGGTAGAAAGGGAATGCAAATAAATTAAAATTAGAGGAGATTTTTTTGTGTGATTAATAAATGTGAGGAATGATGATTGTATAGAGTTATCGCTGGTCTAGTTATCATCTTCATTCCTATGGGCCTTGCCTATCACTTCCAAGATTTCCTAAATTGAAATTTTCAATTGCCTATATATATGTAAACAGCTACTTATAATATAATATAGATTGAGAACTTAAATATGAAATAGATATCAGCAATGTTTTGTGGGAACAGGAGGAAAGAAACAAATCCCACAACTCATCACAGATTTATTTTCTTTTGGATGTTAACTCTTTGAGTGTTCTTGTTTTCACAAAGATCTTACTCAATTTTTAGAAAGAAAAAAATCTGTGCTGATGATATTTCATATTTAAAATTTCTGCCTATATATATATGTGTATATATATATATATATATATATCTTCCTGCCTAAATATATATGTATATATATTTACAAAGGCACAACTCTGAGACTAAGCAATGAAGGATAAGGAGAATTCTTTGTGTGGGGAATGGCATCTATTTGTGGGAAAGCATAACCAAGAGTTGGTGAGGGCCTGAACTCTGGCAGAGGGAATTGATGGGCAGAAAGTGGTGGTGCTTCTTGTTGTGGTAGGGATACAATAGGGTATAACAAAGAGAAGTTTTGAAAGTGACAAATATTTATACTTTAGGTATAAAAAAGCAATGCTCAGTTCTCCCTGGTGGCACAGTGGGTTAAAGCACAACATTGCAAGTGAGCTGCAACCACTTTGGCTCCAGAGGTGGTCCACATGGTGTGGCAGATCTCTCCTGCTCCCCTCAGCAGTGTGCTTCATCAATCTGCCTTTTCTGCTTCCCACTCTGTTTCTGGTGAATCTGCTCACTGTCCCTGCTCCTCTGGCCTGTACCCCACTTCTGTATGCATAAATAAATAAATCTTTAAAAAAAGGTAATGCTAACCAATTTGACATTTATCAAGAATTACCTTAAATTTAAATCACCTGACTTAAGCTTAATATTTTAGTAGTTTCTTAGATACGGTGAATAGGTAGACAAAAAACGAAAATAAGATTTGAACATTTCATCAAGTTTGGGACATTATAAATTGATTACAATTTGAATACTTTATGTTAAAAACTAATTAGACCAAAACAAAGAAAAGCATGAAAAGATATAATTATCTCAATGAAATAGGTGGGCAGGAAAAATTGTAAGGGAAGAACACATAGTTAGCTGTAAATTAATTATGATTTGGATGATAATTTCAGAAATTATGTAAATTATATAACTTTTATTAGTAAATATGCATGCTTTAGATAAATTTTTGTTTTACAAATATTAAATTTCTACAGAAAAGTTTGAAATTCTCAAATTTATACATAGCTACAATTTTATATGGCCACTAGTAATAACATATTTATATATAATTGTGTTTGGAACTGTGTAAGGACAGAAGTTTCTTATTTTTTCATTTAGAAGGAAAAAGTAATGTAGATAGAAATACCCCACAGGTTTTAATACAGTAAAGGTAGGTGATATGTACTGAGATGATAAAAGTTAAAGGAACAGGAGTAAAAATAAGAATCAGAAAATAAAATATGTTTACCTATTTGCTCTCAAGTAGTAATTAAAACTAATAATTAAAAGATTCTGTAAAGATTTGAACTTTACAAAAAATGTAAAACTGAGCTTTATTTCACTAAGTATTATGTTTTTAAGATTGTTCATGTCATTTCATGATTCTACAGTTCTTTCATTTTCATGACTTAATAAATTCCATTTTAGAAGAAACCAAAACTTATCCATTTTCCAAAGTGCTTCTAGTTTTTTTGCTATTATCATCTCTGCTGACATGATTATTTTGGTTTGCTTCTTGTTATGTATTTGTATAGTTTATCTAATGTTTACAAAGGATATTGAGTAATAGAAATGCTAGGATATACGAAAAACAGATGTTCAGTTTTGCACGATAATATAAAATTGTTTCCTAGGGTGGTTTTTATCAATTCACAGTCACTAGCAATAAATAAAATTTAACATCGATCCATATCTTTCTAAAATCATTTTGACAGATGCCATTATTTTTGCCATTATTATTGGTATAAATGTTATTTGAATATGACCTTAGATTGTAATGTCATTGCCTGTGAGGTTTAGAATTTTTTTCCCTACTTATTAGTGATACATGTTTCATTTTTAGTGCATTGCCTGCTCATTCTCTACTTATTTTTTTTCATTTAGTTTGTATATATTTCCCTTTTAATTTATGGTTCTTGCATATCTGGATATATTTTCTTTGCTTATATGTTATGAAAATATTTTTTCTCAATTTGTGTCTTGTATTTTTTCCAAATTGTATATATGTGGATTGCATGGTTTGGACATAACTATACACCATCAAACTATTAGCACAATCAATATTGCACAATTGCATTGATCCAATTTTCCTTTTGTCCCTCGTGAGTCTTCCCATTAACTCCTTCCTGCCAACAATATCCTCTTCCCACTCATTTCATTCCCAGATATCCAGTAAATATAGATTGATTTATTTTTATGGAATAGCCAGCATTATCAAGATGCATTGACAATCACATTTCCACTTAATAAGCTTATTTTGCGATTCAGTTATCTTTTATGTATTTTATTTTATTTATTTAGTGTATCCCCATTTGTTGTTGGGTAATATTCCTTTGTGTGATATGCCACCACATGTTTTATACATTCATTGTTTGATGGACATTTGGGTTGTTTCTAGATTTGACATTTCATATGGAAATACATATTTCCTTTTCTCTTGTACAAATATGCTAGTTCTGTTGAACTTTTAAAAGATTTTACTTATTTATGCATACAAGTGGGATACAGACCAGAGGTGCAGGGGCAGTAAGAGGGTTCAGAGACAGAGTGGGGGTCAGAACAGACAAATGGACAAAGTACACTGCTGAGGGGAGCAGTAGGCAAGACAGGAGAGGTCTGCTGTACTATGTGGGTCACCTCTGGGGCAGCAATTGAACTCACACTGAAGTGGCCACAGCTTTGCTTAGTTTTGAATTGCAGTGCAGTGCCAACCTGCTGCTTCACCAGGGACGGCCTGTGTTTAGTTTTTTTAAAAGAAACTGCCATACAGCTTTTCCAGGTGGTTATACTATTTTCCATTCTCATGATCAGTAAATAAGAATTCCAGATCCTTCATATCCGGACAGTGCTTGGTATGATCAGTCTTTGTGATTATAGTCACTCTGATTGGTTTGTAGTGGTATCTTACTGAGGTTTTCATGTTTTATTTTTCTAATGATGATGATGATGTGCATTTTTTCATGTACCTATTTTCCATCTATTATTTTCTCTGGTGAAGTGCCTGTTCAAATTTTGCCCAGTTTTTTATGGATATTTTGTTTCTTAGTGTGTTTTGAGAATTCTTTATATATTTTAAAGTCAAGGTTTATTCCTTAAATCAAGTATATGATTTTGAAAAGAATACTGTTAATCATTGTTATAACTCAAAAATGGAAGTCACTTTTCTGTACCTGGCTGGATTCTCTTGGTGCTGTTGAGAAGTCTGATTGGTCTTTTTTCTCTGCATTAAAATTTTCATTTTCATTTTCATTTTCATTTTTGTCTTTGGTATTCTGCAATTTAGTTATAATGTTGGTTCTAGATATGACTTTTATTTATTCTTTTTAGGGTAAGTTATTACTTTTAGTGACTATGAATTCCCAGTTTTATAAGTTCTAAAATTTTATGTTCTTTATCTATTTACATTTAGTTGTTGTTTATTCTTTCTATTTTTGGACTCACCTATCATCTATATTTCCTAGTATTATTTTCATATTTTCCATTTTATTTTCTCTTGTGTTATATTCTGGTTAATTTCTTCAGTTTTTATTTTTTTACTTTTAATTTTTTAAAAGATTTATTTATTCATACAGAACTGGGGTACAGGCCAGAGATGTGGAGGGTGAGAGGATTCACCAGGGATAGAGTGGGGAGCAGAACAGGCAGATCGACTAAGTACACTGCTGAGGGGAGCAGCGGGCGGGTCAGGAGAGGTCTGCTCGCCATGTGGATCTCCTCTGGGGCAGGCGGGAATTGAACTCCTGCGTAAGTGGCTTAAGCTTCTTAGTGCGGTGCTTTAACGTGCTGCGCCACAAGGGAGGGCCCAGTTTTTATTTTTCAGTTATGCTGTACTATGCTATTTAATCCATCCATTGATATTTTAGATTTAAATATTTACATAATCTTCAAACATTTTATTTATGAAAATTTTCCAACATTGCAAAGTTAGAATATTACAGTGAACACTTGGATACCTAACACAAAGGTTCTGTGATTAGCATTTCATTAAATATGTTTTATGTCATGTCAGTCCATTCTTATAGCCAACTATTAATTTATGTTTAAGTAATTGTAATTTTAGAAGTTACAGTTATTTCCCCCATTCTGCCTGTTATTCTTTCTTCCTGTCTTGCTTGTTGTTGAGGTAACATTTTTACTCATTTTCTATTATTTTGTTAGTATAAGATCTCCCCATTCAGATGTAATCACTGTAGCGCTTCCACCACCAAAGATCACTGTGCTCTCCCTACCACCATCACCCCTATTCTTACCCCTCACACTCTCCCAGAAAGCTGCAGGTCTATGGTCAGATTTTAAGGATTGGTTTTAAGGTTTGTCTTTGACCTTTTGTTTGATTTTTCTTTATTCCACTTCTAAATGACACCACCTGGTATTTACCTTTCTCTTTCTGGCTTATTTCACTTAGAATAATCCCTTCAGCTCCATTCATATTACTGCAAGTGGCTTGAGTTTCTATTTTTTGATTGCTGTGTATTCCACAGTATGTGTGTACCACAGCTTCTTGATCTACTCATTTACTTTTGGATGCTTCAGTGCTTCCCTATCTTGGATGTTGTAAATAGTGCTGCTATAAATATTAGGGGTGCAGGTTTCCTTTCAAATTAATGTTTTAAATTTATTTATTTATTTCTTTTGTTTTTTGTTTTTTTTATTAAAAAGTTTATTTTTACATCATTTTGCACATTTTTTTTTCATCTCAATTGTAATGCCCACGGGTTTCCCATCACCAAATCACCCCTGTGCCACCACCATAGTCCCGTGCATTTCCCTCCCTTCCCCCCCCCCCCGTTTTTGGTCCCATTCCCCACTCCACCCCCACAGAATGTCTCTGGTCTATGGTTGTTCATTATTTTTGTTTATTTTTAATAATTACCTAGAAGTTGAATTGTTGGGTCAGAGAGCAGATATATGTTTAATCTTTTGAAGAAACTCCACACTGGAGTAACTGGGCCAGTCTACATTTCCACCTACAGTGCAACAGGCTTTTTTACCCTACACATATCATTTCTTTCTTTTTGATATGTCATTCTCACAGGTGTGAGGTTGCATCTCATTTTGGTTTTTAATTGCATTTCCCTAATGATAAATGATGTAGTTGTTAACCATATGAATGTCTTCTTTGGACAAGTACCCAGTTAGCTACTTTGCCTATTTTTTAAATTGGGTTATTTGTTTTCTTTTTGTTGGTTTTTATGAGTTCTTTGTAGATCTTTGATATCAGTCCTGTCAGGTATATGGCATGCACCTATAAGTAGGGTCTCTCTTCATTTTAGTTATGGTCTTTTCCCCTATGCAGACACTGTTTAATCTAATGTATCCCCAACTGTTTATATTCTCTTTAGTTTTCCTTGCTGCTGCTGGAGACAAATCAATAGAGATCTCTAAAGCCTATGTCATGAAATGTTTTGCCTATGTTTTCTTCTATGTATTTCATGGTTTCAGGTATTACATCCAGGTTTCATGTCTATTTTGAGTTGATTTTTTGTGTGTGGTGTAAGATTCTTTCTATATCCTTTTTTTTGTTAATCTTTATGATTGTGACCACTTTTTTTTTTCTTCAATTTTACAGCCCTTCTATGTCCTATATAGGAAAACTTCAAAACCAACTATCACTGGGCACTTTAACTTATTGTTTATTTTCCCTGTTGAATTTCATTCATAGTGACATGATACATTTTTTTAAAAAAGATTTATTTATTTAAACACACAAGAACTGAAGTGTAGGCCAGAGTCCAGGGGTGGGGTGTGTGTGTGGGAGAGAATTCCCCAGAGAGGGGAAGGATAGAATAGGCAGAGTGATGAAGTACACTGTTGAGGGTAGCAGTGGGCTGGCAAAGAGAGGTAAGCCACACCAGGTAGGTTGAACTCATGCTGCAGTGGCTGTGGATCACTCCAAAGTGCTGTGCTTTAACCCATCATGTCACAGTGAGGGCCCCTGACATGATACTTTGTTGTTGTTTTTCATTTATGATCCTTCATTGTGAGCCTATTTCTTGATTCTAATTCATGGAAGCTTCCCAGCTTTAAAAGTTCCTTTAGATAAGATTTTCTTCTCTTTTTTTCTTTTAGAGAATTATTCATTTATGCATATAAGAAACTGGGGTACTGGCCAGAGGTATGGTGGGTGAGCGATTTCATCAGAGACAGAAGGGAGCAGAACAGGCAAAGTGAATGAAATATTACAGTGAGGGGAGCAGCACTTTAACCCGATGTGCCAGGAAAGGCCCAATAAGATTTTTTTATGCTGCTGCCAATAGCCTTGTAGGAACCACTGACATAGAATTACTCTGTCCTCTCTTGAGGTTCTTGGCTCTGTGATGAAGTTCCAGTGTCATCCTATTTACCTCTCCCCCCTGGTTTAATATACAGTAAGCTTATAGCAATTGTGCCAAGAATACCTACCCTCAGAGCCACCCCATTTTTGTTGTCTATCTATTACAGTGACTGCAACCTAGCAATAATTCTGACCTCAAGTCAGGGTGTGTGCTTGTGTGAGTGTGTATGAGAGAGAGAGAGAGAGAAAGAGAGAGAGAGCAAGAGAAATGTCATTCCTAGAGAACTTCTCCATCTGCTGAAATATCAGTAACTCTTCATAGTATATCTCCTATACATTGCCTAGTTAATCTTAAGAGCATATTGTCAGCCATAATGTCCAGGGCATATATCTTCAGAAACATATTACATATGTTAAAAAATATACAAATTTAACATAATTAACTTTATTTACCTCTCAAACCTAAACATGGATTTATGAGAACTTTTTGTTTTTGAGTAATTTGGGAAGGTTTCTAACAATGATTATTTTATATTTTTTTAAAAGCACATTAAAAACGGCCCTCCCTGTTGGCACAGCGGGTTAAAGCACAGCACTGAGAATCTAAAGCTGCTTCCTCATGAGTTCGATTCCCACCTTCCCCGGAGGTGACCACATGGCGCGGCAGACCTCTCCTGACCCGCCCGCTGCTCCCCTC
>NW_004567116.1:47947211-47949971 GCF_000260355.1 Condylura cristata | reverse complement strand
CAATCCTTTATTGCTAGTTTTGTGTGAGAAAATTTTTTCTCAACCAGTGGGATGTCTGTTTTTTGTAATGTCTCTTTTGCTGTACAGAAGCTATTTAACTTGATGTAATCCCATCTATTTATCCTTGCCTTCACTATCGTTGCATTGAGTGCTCTTTCTTTAAAGATGTCACTGAAGTGTATGTTGTGTAGTGTTTGGCCCATCTTTGCTTCCAGGCATTTTATGGTTTCCATTCTTATGTCTAGGTCTTTAATCCACTTTGTGTTGAAGGCCTCTGATTTTTGTGTGTTGATTTTCTATCCTGCTACCTTGCTAAACTGATTGATGATTTTGATTAGTTTCTCAGTGGAGTTTTTAGGGTTTTCCATGTAGATTAACATATCATCTGCAGATAAGGACAGTTTTACTTCTTCCTTTCCTATTTGGATTCCTTGTATGTCTTTTTTCCTGTCTTACTGCTCTGGCTAGAACTTCCAATGTTATGTTGGAGAGCAATGGTGATAGTGGACACCCTTGTCTTGTTCCTGATCTCAAGGGAAAGGTTTTCAGCTTTTCTCTGTTGAGGATAATATTGGCTGTGGGCTTCTCATATATGGCTCAGTTATCTTCCTTCTAGTGAGTACAGGGTAGCATATAAGTCTATAATACATTTTTATATATTCCCATGCAAGCTTGGATGTAGTCGTATCAGTGTCTTTACTCTGCCACCATCTTGCCTGTTCCCAAGCTGATCCATCAGAAGCTTTGCCCAGCGCCCAGGTGCTCCAGATTGTATCTGCAGTCTTTCCTTGGCCTGGGCTCCACTCACTGAGCTGAGACATCCTCCTTCACCTCCAGGGTTTTAGTGAGGGGCAGAGTTGCTTCTGCAGCCCGCCAAACTTCCAGGTGGCTCAGCACTCCAAGAAGGGGGTTCTCTTATTGGAACTCCCCAGTCACCAAGTCTCCCTTAGTTATCTTTCTTCTAGTGAGTCCATGGTGTTCTCATTTGGGTTGAAACTCGTAGTATGTAAGTCTATAGTCTGTTTCAGTCCTAAATTCCTGCACGAGCCTGGATGCAGTGATCTCGGCATCTTTACTCTGAGACCATCTTGCCCGGATCTGTATTTAAGTAATTTATATGGAATTCTTGAGCAAAGTTTTGTTTATTTTCCTCTAGTGATTGTTCCTTCACTTATTCCATTATAGATCCACATAGTTATATTATACTTTGGGATATAACCCAATGCTACATGTATAAAATATTATAAATAATATATATAAATTATGTATATATGTATATATATATGTGTATATATATATGTATATATATATGTGTATATATATATGTATATATATATATATGTATATATATATATATATACTTCAGGTTTACTGTTTTTCCTTACAAACTTGTGTTGGTTTGATTGTCCCCACTATATCATGGTTGTTTTGGGGGGTATATGTATCAGCATTGTTACTATTGGTATCAAACAAAAAAAAGAAAAAAGCTAAAAGCACCTGACTTATCTTGTTATATTTCCTGTCCCAGTCCTAGAATCAGTAATTTTTCCCAAGAAATTTTTTTATCTGTTATCGAAATCGAGGTCTTTGTTGTCATTTTGCTCATTGTTACTATGGTATCCTTGCTTATAAGACCTCACAGTCTACAAATATGTGAACCAACTAGGGAATATAGATACATTTATTCCTATTTATATTCATATATTTTTTAAAGATTTATTTATTTATGCATACAGAACTGGGGTACAGGCCAGAGGTGCAGGAGTGGTGAGAGGATTTACTAGAGACAGCGTGGGGTGCAGTTAACAGGACAGAATACACTGCTGAGGGGAGCAGAGGGCGGGTCTTTCATGCCATGTGAGACATCTCCCTGGCCAGGGATCTACTTGTAAAGTGGCTGTGTCTATTTTCATAGTGCTGTGCTTTAACCCATTGTGCCACTAGGAAAGGCCCTATGTTCATATATTTTAAATCTGTCTGTCTTCTCTCTCTTCCTTTTAAGTTATAGTTCTTATACTTCCATTCATTAAAGAATGCTATATGGAATTCATAGTCTGTATAGTACTGGTTATCATTGATTCTAGACACTTTTAGCAGAGGAAGAATATATATGTGTGTTTCCTAATATATATATATATATATATATATGCGCTTATTTCTATATGTACTCATTTGTGTAGCTATTAAGCTGAACATGAGTTTGTACTGAGATATGAAATTTAATCCAATGTCTGAAATCTAAGCCACCAATATTATATATTAGTTTGTTGCCTTTACTAAAAGTAACCTGACTTATCACCCTCTCTCCATTTATTTAATATCAGTTCTAGTATATGTGTATCATGATTTCAAAATTACTAACCTATACCCTTTGGGAAATTAGAGATTTTACAAGCCATAGTATAGAGTAGGATGCTTTCATATAGATTCTTTTTCTTTGATTTTATAGTCTCTATTCATTTAAAAAATTATTTAGGTCATTACCTGTTTTCCCCTACTGCCTTCAGTGAGTTTATCTCATACATTTTAATATAGTCAGATTCTTTTGTCACAGTCTACATTTGTTCTTGATATTTTCTGACCCCCTTAATGATTTAAATTTTGTAGAAGGCTTACTCTGTGTGTTGTAAACTTATATAGGTTTTGACAAACGCTTCAATGTTATATATCTAATATTACAGTAGTATCACAGATTATTTTCATTGCGATATGCTTTACCTACTCAGTCCTCTTCTCCTTTCCCAAAACCTCTAACGATCT
>NW_004567116.1:47935554-47947090 GCF_000260355.1 Condylura cristata | reverse complement strand
AACAGGACAGAATACACTGCTGAGGGGAGCAGTGGGCGGGTCAGGAGAGGTCTGCCGCGCCATGTGGTCACCTCCGGGGCAGGTGGAAATCGAACTCATGCAGAAGTGGCTTTAGCTTCTTAGTGCAGTGCCACCAGGGAGGGTCTAGTTTTGCTTTTTTTTAGAATATCATGTAACTCAAACCACACAGTACATAACATTTTCAAACTAGCTTATTAAACTGAGTAGTCAATAACTTAATATTTATCCATGTTTTTGCATGATTTTATACATCATTCCTTCCTATTGCTGGACAACATTTCATTACAGGTATACCTCAACTTTTGAAAGTTCAAATTATGCCACTTTTTATGAATGACCTATGTTAGTACTTGTTTTTGCTAACCAAAGGAAGTGCTCAAAGGATATTTTTCTTTTATGACAAAAAATCAAAACTGAAAATAGTATTCGAATATCATTGCAGGTACCCCAAGCTGTGAAAATGGTACCACCAAACTCTTCCTGGGAAATATTTGATGGAAGCTAAATATTTGTCATATTATCCATTTTCTTACTATAAATTAGTATTATTTTAGGCTGGTTATGCTATTTGGCATGATAATCAAAGGTTATTTTTTTTTGTATCTGAGAATACTCAAAAAGATTTTCCATATAAACTAGTCATAATTGCTTATTTACTTCTCACCATTTTGGCTTCTGAAAGAATTCATGGGGAAATTCTACTTACTAAAATACATGTTGATTGCTTTTAGTATATTTGACTATAATAAAGTTACTATAAGAAGTCTCATGCAGGTAACAATTCATTTTTCAGGCTTTCCTGTTTTTTGTTATGTTTTCTTTGGAATACATATTTATGCAATTCTTTCAATAGGCAAATTTTTTCTGCATATGCATTTATGTAGAAGCTATTTATAAGGTAATAATGACATTTTGATTCTTTCATTTACAGATATTCAAGAATTTTATGAGGTGACGTTGCTAAACTCTCAGAAAAGTTGTGAACAGAAAATAGAAGAAACTAATCAAGTTGCACAGAAATGGGAGAAGACATTCCTTCTCACGCCATGCCATGATAAGCTTCAAAAATCTGCAGAGGTATGTTTTGAAATTTCTGAAAGAATTTAACTTTTTACTTAATTTATAATTGTGCCCGTAAGGAAGTAATAGTAACAATGGTAGCAATTATTATTGACAAATGACAACAATAATAGAAATGTAGTTAAATTCCACTGCAAATTTATATGTGAAAATCCAGATTTTGCAAAAAGATTAAATAAGAAATTAAAGGATATGAGTCTTCATTTATACAAGTGCTTTCAATTATGAATATTGCCATAGAATGAGTTGACTTAAGTCTAAGACATTCTGAAGTCTTACAACATGGTACAGTGTGGGGAAAAGGTAGTGAATGGGAGAGGAGATTGTGGTCTAATGCTGTAATTTACACAGCAGGCATGTACCTAGGGGCATGTTTAAAATGACATATTAGGGTATAGGAACAAAATAATAGAACTCTCATAATACTTCTTTTAATCACATTTTAAATAATTTTTAATATTTGGATAATTTAAAACATACACTGTAGTAACAGTAGAACATAAACACTAAAAATGCATATAGACTATTAAAATTGTATGTTAAAATTGTTTTTATAGCTAGGATTACAGGATCAAAAGTTTAAAGATGTGGAATTAAATTTAAAGATGTGGAATCAACATCTATTAAGAGTAAGGCAAGTTGCAACATATCTCAGGTTCAAACTGAGGGTTAATATGCAAACAGGAGCGAAAACTTATATTTTTAATTGATAGTCACACTCTGAAGGCAGGTAGTAATACACATACACACAAACACACAATCTGGTATGATTGGGTTGAATAGCTGACTTAGCTTTTTGGAATCCTAGTTCTAATCAGTGGCAATTTGCTGATTCTTTGGATTAAGACTGAGGTCTGTGATATACTTTCTGTCTTGCTTAGAATTGATTTGGGAACTGGGTAAGACTGCGTCTAATGATCATGTTAATTGTTGCTTGATGAACAAGTTAATGATGACAGCTCGTTAATTAATAGATATCAACTATGGGGAATTGATGAAATACTAAAAAAAACATTTAAAAATCTTAATTTTAACAAAATAACAACTTGTTATTTTGATGTTTTAATCTTTTTTCTATATTCATATTTTAGGACAATAGATGTAGGATGTATTTATGACTTTTAAAGTTAATGCTATACTAATGTTATTTATACATATAATATTATATAATTTTCAAAAAAATTATAATGGTTATAAAATATTCTATCAATTGGAACTTACTTGATAAGTTGTTCCCTCTTCAATATTTAGACTATTTCTAGTTTTCTGGTATGAATAATGCAACACTGAACATCCACATTTGTAGACATTCTGTTTTTCCAGTTATTTCACTAGTGTTAATATTACAAATGAAAGTCAAAATGAGTCAAAGGGTTGACTTTTTAAAGTTTTTTGGTATAAATTTTGCAATATCTTGGAGAATATTACTATGAGCAATGTTTGAAAAGGCGTATTTTTCTATATCCTTAGTAACATTAATAATTATAAATATCTTCTTAAACTAGTCAGTGAAACTCTATTACTTGATATTTAAATGGTTTATTTATAACTAACATTTTTTATGTTTATTGGCTATTTATATTTCTGCTGTAATTCACTCAACTATTTGTCCATTTTTCTAAGTTGTTCTACAGTGGTTTTGAAAAGGCATTTTATTTCTGGAATATGTCATGCTGTTACAAATGTTATACTGTTTCTAGTTTGTCCATTATTATTAGTATTGTCCTTTTTGACACTAAAATAGTTTTGTGTCTGATAGTATGCTACATTTTTTTTTTTATGATTTATTTATTTATGGGCCCTTCCTGGTGGTGCAGTGGCTTAAAGTGTAAGGGAACTGCAGTTGCTTCAGTGCCAGTTTGATCCCTGGTCCCTGAAGTGATCCACATGGCACAGCAGTCTTCTCCTGTGTTGCCCGCTGCTCCCCTCAGCAGTGTACTTTGTCAGTCGGCCTGTTCTGCTCCCCACTCTGTCTCTGGTGAATCTTCTCACTGCCCCGCACGTCTGGCCTGTACCCCAGTTCTGTATGCATAAATAAATAAATTTTTACTTTTTAAACATTTTTATTTATTTATGCATACAGAACTGGGGTACTGGCCAGAGGCACAGGGGTGATGAGAGGATTCACCAGAGACAAGAGTGGGGAGCAGAACAGGCAGGCTGAGTAATTGCACTGCTGAGGGGAGCAGCTGGTGGGTCAGCAGAGGTCTGCTGTGCCATGTGGATCACCTCCGAGGCAGGGATTGAACTCATCTTGAAGAGGCTTTAGCTTATTAGTGCTGTGCTTAAACCTGCAGCACTACCTGAAAGGGCCCTGTCTACTACACTTTTATGTTTTTCTTTACTTTGTTCTTGATAATAGGATTTCCTAAACTATGCTCATATTTTCTCTAGGTTCTGTTTGTTCTGATATTTTCTTTTTTTGAATTTCCAAAAATTATTTCTAGTTAAATTTTAATCATTTTTAAATACATGATCCTATACATATACATAGTTTTACATAAAATATAAAGTACTTTATTTTAAATGCAATTTAACTTTAAAAAAGCTTTTCCATATCATTCACTTCCTACCAATGCTTCATCAAGTGTAATATATACAAGGTAACCCCTCCTAACAATATGTTTAATCTTGCTTTGCTTATACATTTTCATATATAAGCTAAAATATGGATTATATATATTATATAAACATATATAATGCATATGTATACACATGTACTATATAACGTGTATGTGTGTATAATACCCATACTGGAGTCTGGTGGGTATACACATCACAAAAACACACATATTCACACACACACATGCACTGAGAATTTTGGAAAAGTCAGTTTCTCAGAAAATGTTCATTTTATGTCATTTTTTTCAAGTTTTTTGAAATAAGTTTAATTTGTTCTGATATACTCATGGTATGGGTGTATCATAATTTGTTCAATACATCCCCTCTTAATGAGAATTCACTATTTCCAGTGTTGCTACTGCTTTGATAAATGCAAAAATCTGATATTGCATGTATGTTAGAATTTACTGACACTTTTATTCCATAGATAGATTCTCAGGAGTGGCCTTATTAGTTCCAAGCCTCACAGAGTGAATTCGCCATCTATATTTCCATTGACAATTCATGTTGTTGCAATTTATAACACATCCATTCCATGTAATAGGTATTGCAACTATTTTTAATTTTTTCCAGTTTAATAAGTTTAGTGATACCTCATTTTATTTATTTATTTACTTATTTATTTATATATAAAAGAAATAGGGTGCAGGCCCAAGGTGTGGATAAGAAGATTCACTAGAGACAGAGTAGGGAACAGAATGGGCAGAACCACTGAAACACACTGCTGAGGGGAACAGTAGGTGGGTCAAAAGAGGTCTGCTGCACTATGTGGGTCACCTTCCTGACCAGGGTTTGCTCCAGAGGTGGTAGGGAGCTTCACAGTGCTGCATTTTAACCCCTTGTGCCACCACGGAGGGCCCTAATATCTCATTCTAAATTTCATTTCTTGTTCTAGACAATTAGTAAACTTCAACTTTGTTTCCTCAGTAACTGTCTAAAAGACTATTTTATCAACTTCATAGAAATCTGGACTTAAAATTCTAGCAATATAAAGTAAGAGAAAAAAGGCTACACCTGAATATTAGACTTCATTGTTTTTCAGTGTCAAATCAAAAATGGCAAAACAATATTGATGTGATGTTGATTTTCCATCTGCAATTTAGGTTTTCTTTTAATTCTGTTCCATGTATCCTAATTATTTTTTGTTTGTTTAATAACACTTTAGTCTTACTGAGTTTTATGATGATTTTAATGTTGCCTAGTTATATTCAGGACATCAGAACATGAACATATACTAATTGTGCCTCTAAAGTAAGTCTAACTGGTTTTCCTTAATGAAGTATCTGAGGTAAAAGGATTTTCTGGTTGGTCTGTCTGTTTGAAGATGTTAGTGGGCAGGGGGTAATAATGTATGTCATGTTTGGGTTCTTAGTGTCCTGGACCAGGACAACTAAAGATCTTGTATTGTGAATATTGGCTTTTCGAGGTCAAAGTTTAGAAAGTGAGTCCTATTTAATCTGTTGTGAAAATAGTTCAAGTGGAGAAAAATAATGCAGAAATGGAGTAAAGATGAAGTTCATAATCAGAAAAGCTTAGAATAAGGGGCGAGTCCTGGTAGACTTTGATATGCCCACCTCTCACCATACCAGGCTGGGGCAGGCAGACTGAATGGCATTCTTAAAATGAATAGAGTAAACATTGTTGATATTTATATGGAACCACAATAGACCCTGAGTATCTAAAGCAGTCATGACTAAAAAGAATGGGGGTATTATAGTCCCAGACTTCAACTATATTACAAAGTCATAATAATAAAAACAATGTCATTGTTGGTATAAAAATAAGCATACATACCAAATGGAATAGAACTGAGAGTTCAGAAATAAACCCACACTTAAATGGGCAGTTAATATATTAAAAAGGAACCAAGAATATAAAATGAAGAAAGGAAAGTCTTTTTAGCAAATGGTTTTGGAAAATTACACAACCACATGCCAAAGAAACTAGATCATTATCTCTAACCATATACAAAAATTAAACCATAATGAACTAAAGACTTGGATGTAAGACTGAAATCATAAAATACATGATAGAAAACATAGGTAAACTATTCTATAACATTGGATTTAGTAATTTCTATGTGGATGTGATGTAGTACTATGTCAAACTATTCAGCTTCTGCATTTAGTAAATGATATGATCACTGAGAGTATCAAAAGAATTTCATTAATACAAAAGACATAATGTGAATAGGAGAAAATATCTTTTATTTAAATTAAATTAAATTATCATACTCTTGGGACTCTGGTTTCATAGTTCTTTGTTTTATTATTTAAAAAAACATTTTATTTATTTATGCATACAGAACTGGGGTATAGGCCAGAGGTGCAGGGCAATGAGAGGATTCACCAGAGACAGAGTGAGGAGCAGAACAGACAGATTAACAAAGTACACTGCTGAGGAGAACAGCATGCAAGACAGGAGAGGTCTGCTGCGCCAAGAGGGTCACCTTCGTGGCCTGGGAAAGAACGCATGCTGAAGAGGCTGTGGCTAGCTTCATAGTGCTGTGCTTTAACTCATTGCACCACCAGGGAAAGTCCTGAATAGGAGAAAATATTAACATGTTATGTTTACATTATGGGGCTAATATCCTAAACCTACAAAGAACTCATACAACTCAACAATAAGAAAAAAAATAATTAAAAAAATAGACAAAAAAGCTACATACTTCTCTAAAGAAGATATCCAGTTATATGAAATAATGCTCATCATCATTTATTTTAAGAGAAGGGCAAGTCAAACCATGATGTGAAACTATCTTATACCCTGTGAATGTCCATATCAAAAAACAAAACAAAACAAATACACAGAAAAGCCCAAACAAGTATTGGTGATATTGTGGAAAAAAAGAAATGTTTATAAACTTTTATAAGTATAAAGGAATGTAGGCTTGTATGGAAAACTGGAGGTTTCTCAAAATATTAAAAATAGACTTACCATAAATACAGAAATGCCATTTCTAGCTATCTACCCTGAATAATGAAAAAAATACTAATTTTAAGAGAATTATGCTCTCCTATGATAGTTTGTAGCACTATTTAAATAGTGAAGCTTTGGAAAAAAAATCTAAGTGCCCAAGGGCAGATGAGTGGATTAAGAAGATGAGGTCTATACACATGGAATATTAGTCAGATATAAAACAAATAAATTCTTGTCATGTACAATAACATGGGCAAAAATGGAGGGCATTATGCTAATAAGTAATAGGAAAGAAAAATACTTGATGACTTCACTCATATGTGGAATGTAAAGAAACAAGATAAAAGAACAGAAAAATTTAAGCTAAAACAGACCATAGAATTCTGATTACCAGATGGGGAAGGTAGAGGGTCAGGAGCAAAGGGAAAGGGGACCCAATGGAGTATGGTGAAGGATTCAGGGTGCTATACCTATATACTGTATAGGTAATGATCACATTAATTAGCTTGTTCAACAAATTATTGATTAATAAATACCAAATTTGTGAATTTTATAAAACACTAAAAACATTTTTAATTTTAAATTAAGCTATATCTTTGAACCATATTAAGGTTGTCCATCACAGTGCTTGACACAGAGTAATCTAAAGAATTGTAAGAATGCATTGTGCAAGGAGTTTTAAACTTTATTTTTCTGCAAATCAGCATGATCTTAAGTTTTGAATCCACTAAAAGAAAACATTTTAGTCAATTATGTGTTTTTGCAAGGCATTATTGCTTTATATACGTTCAATAATAAACATTTTTCACTTCACCATTGTTTTTCTCCACACAGTTCACTGGTGCTTATATACAGTCACAACTCTCAGTGATAGCAGCGATATTGAGTAATACAGTATATTACAGTGGTGAATATAGTGCCTAAAGATTTGCTTGGGTTGAATGATGTCGATGGGAGAAAATATGCCAGGAAACATGATCATCAGTTAGTATCCACTATGTTATTATCCTCTTGAGAATTTCCCCTTCTAATCTTCTGGAGTCTTCCCTTTTTTATTTTCAGAAGAAATAAAGAAATCAGGTTGATCTCAAACTATAAAGTCCACTTTACCATCTGCTCCTCATATAGTAGGACATGGCATCATGTTTATTATAACTCATGTTTAATATAACTTTACGTGACTATTTTTCTGCTGTCCTATTTTCAAACAGTACACATACAACTTACCAATCTTCTCCAAAATAGATCTTCAATATTTCTAGTGGAATTAAATCAAAACCTCCTTATTTTCCCACCCCAGATCCTTATAAGTCCTACAAATTTTAACCCCAGCTATCTCTCTGAGCTACTAAATCTTCTAACTCTCCTTCTTATTCACTCTGGCCCCAGGCTTCCTAGCCTCCTCACTGACCTTTAAAATCATAGCATCTTGGGGCCCTCCCTGGTGGCGCAGTGGGTTAAAGCACAGCACCAAGAAGCTAAAGCCACTTCAGCATGAGTTTGATTCCTGCCTGCCCGGGAGGTGACCACATGGCGTGGCAGACCTCTCCTGACCCACCCGCTGCTCCCCTCAGCAGTGTGCTTCGTGGATCTGCCTGTTCTGCTCCCCACTCTGTCTCTGGTGAAGAGTCTCGCCGCCCCTGAGCATCTGGCCTGTACCCCAGTTCTGTATGCACAAATAAATAAATCTTAAAAAAAAATCATAGCATCTTGAATCTGTTCTCTTGCATTGTCCTTGTCCTAAAATGCTATTCCTTCAAATATTTGCATGATATGGGGAAGTTACCTCTTCCAAAACTGTACTGTCATCTCAGATTTATTTCTCATGCTATTTGAAATACCCTCTTCCCTTCCCCAAACTCCCTGCCCATGTTGCATTTTGTTCATAGCATTCATCATCTACTATCAGAGAGATATATTAAAAACAATCACTATACAGTCAGACTGTTTGGCTAGTTTCAGACTTCCTCATTTATTGACTCTGTGACTTTGAGGAAGATATTTAACTCTATTATGTTTGTTTCTTCCTCTAAAATGGAGTTTTTTTTTTACAAGAAATAAATCTCCATTTTTCCCTCACTATGTATTCTAGCTTTATGAGAGCAAATATTTATTACCTTTTCTTGAGTACTTAGAATATTAGCCCCATTTTGTCAATCATTTGTTGAGAAGTTTAACTATTTTGGCTTATGTAATTTTTTCTTTTAGCAAATATACTAAAGATGTGTTTGCCTTTTTAGCTTAGGGCCATCTGAATCTTTCACAGGACCTATCTGTAATTTTAGAATAAATGCATGGTGTGAATGATAATTGATGGAATGACTCATTTATTAGTTCCTTCATTTAAATGTTTATTGTATAAATCACTGTATTTTTTTAAAGCTCTTTACTGATGATAAATACTAAAATAAAAAAAAATTGACTTTGAACCCAAGGAGCTTAATTTCTAGCTCAAATCTGAGCTTTTAAGGATGATTTCATAGAAATGGTGACTGTAGCACTAGCTTTTTAATCAAACAAATCTGGATTTATATATCTTACTCCTTCCTCATAAAATATATGATCTTGAATAATTTATTCAACCACTCTGAACTTGTGGAAGCCTAATTAATAAAGCAGAGATAAAAATTATATCTATAAGGACTTTGAATTCATTTAATAAGATCATCTACATAATGTGTTCAATGTAGTGCTTGGTACATAGTAGAAACCCACTAATTCTTAGCTGCTATTATCATTATTGTCTAAGGTGTGCCCTGAAGGAAGTATATAGCCTGTCAATATAGGCAAAAAAAAAATGTAATTTAAGTAGAGAAAACAACTTGAGATAAGTCAGAGAAATTATATACCATGAACTGTACCAACTACTTCTGTTTGATCAAGTGTAGAATGCATGAAAGTAGATAAGGAAAGTAGGAGACATTAAGGGTCAAGCATATAATTTTTCACCCTGACCTAACCACAGGTAGCATTTTGATATTTTTTCTAGCTACTTTTTGATACAGTATAAATTTGTGTAAAATATTGCCTATTATAGTATAGATATTGGAAATATAATTAGTAAACAAATGTTACATGCAACGTGTATTCCAATCACTACTCTAAATGTTTTGCATATGTTAATTGTAATGTTTCTCTCTGGCTCTACTTAACAGATCTATTATATCTTTAAGGTGGGTTTTTCAAAGTAAAGAGAAAAATATGAAAAAGTTATATTGAAGTTTTTCCAAGACAGTATAGCTTTCTTATGAAGCATAATGCTGGTTTACCCACTCCATAACAGTTCATTTGGCAGTATTTCTGCAGTAGCTTTTTCATAATGCGATTATGCTTGAGTTAGGCTGCTTCCATTTCCATAATAGGAGTTATTACTTGGAGCATTTATTTCTTTAGAACCTTTCTCTTTAAATGGGGAATGTGGGCTGGCTTGATGAGGAGTTATCTACTAATAACTACATATTTCAAATTAGGTTTATGTTCTAATTTGATGTTCCATTGACCTTATTTCATCACGTGGACTTACTTTCTCTATTACCACTTCCAAAGGAGATAGCTAAAACTTTTTTTCATCTCTCCCTTCCCATTACCCCACATACAGCCAGGGGAGGTCTCATAAGGCAAAGAGAAGTGACCAATGTTAACTTCTCTGTTTAGCCCTCTACTTGTAATGTATCAAGAAGGAAACTATTCTGGTGACACTAGGTGGAGTTAGGAGTAATAATTTAACAGCCAGGACTTATGGCATAATGATAAGTTTCATTAGTTTGCTAAAGGGTTATAGAGAAAAAACACATTTTTACTATTTTCAGCCTTATAAAGCAACACGTTCCCTAAGATTCCCAACTAAATATCTTGTTATTTAAGCTATATTCCTCATTTTATGATTATATCTTTTCACAGTTGTAGTTTATGAAATTTGTCTTTTTCTGGCTGTTCACCAAACTTCATTTCTTAGTGAGGATAACACCAACAATTAATTCTACTGTTTTTTATTGAGTATATAGTATAATATAAGTTTGGTGTTACATATCTGTCAACAAACAGAAGAAAATTTCATGAACCTTATTTTCTAGTGGTGGGAACATATAATGTCATTGTCAGAGTTAAAGTATATAATATATTGACTGCTAGGGGGAAATATATTTATTTTATGGGGACTAGAAATGGTGGTTGTGGAGGATTACATCTTTGATGTAGTGACCATTGCAGATCTTGATAATAGGTTATATTTTAACAAAAGAATGAAAAATATAAGGGGACCATTTCATTAGGTTAGAGAAATCAGCCAGCATAAAGGTCCTATAATGGGAACATACCTTGCATTTCATGCAGTAATGAGACAAGTGTGCTGAATTGCAGCTGATGAAACAACAGAAGAGTGGCAGAAGGTAAAGTCAAAGAGAGAATGGGTCAGATTATGTGCAGCCTTATAAGATACTGGAAAATTTTTACTCTGAGTGAAGTAGGAAACCATGAGAAGATTTCGGATATACAAATGATTGATTTAAGCTTCCCGAAAGGAATGCAGCATCTCCTTTTTAAAAAAATTATAAATGTCTGGCCTTCCCTGGTGGCGCAGCGGGTTAAAGCATAGCACTAAGAAGCCAAAGCCACTTCCGCATGAGTTCGATTCCCGCTTGCCCCGGAGGTGACCACATGGCGTGGCAGACCTCTCCTGACCCGCCTGCTGCTCCCATTCTGTCTCTGGTGAAGCAGATCATCTACATAATGTGTTCAATGTAGTGCTTGGTACATAGTAGAAACCCACTAATTCTTAGCTGCTATTATCATTATTGTCTTGTGTTTTTGCAAGGCATTATTGCTTTATATACATTCAATAATAAACATTTTTCACTTCACCATTGTTTTTCTCCACACAGTTCACTGGTGCTTA
>NW_004567116.1:47870283-47935454 GCF_000260355.1 Condylura cristata | reverse complement strand
CGCTTGCCCCGGAGGTGACCACATGGCGTGGCAGACCTCTCCTGACCCGCATGCTGCTCCCCTCAGCAGTGTAGATCTGCCTGTTCTGCTCCCCATTCTGTCTCTGGTGAAGCCTCTCACCACCCCTCAGCCTTTGGCCTGTACCCCAGTTCTGTACGTACAAATAAATAAATCTTAAAAAAAAATTATAAATGTCTTATTTTTTTTTCCTGAAATAGCTTGAGTTATCATTTCCAGGTGCTTTTTTTTTTTTACTCTATCTGTATTTAGCACATATTGAAATAGAGAGCAAGGACAATAAGGTCATTGTTTTAGATCCTATGTATCTCTGTTGCATGACTCCCAATGACAGTTATCTTTTGAAACAAAACTAAAATGAGTTTATCAAGTTAAAGCTTTGCAGCAGTTTCATAGTATGAAATTTTAAAATATCTAGAGAAAAAATGTCATTTACCTGTTGAAATTGTAGTGATTCTTGAAATTTTCATTTCAAGTGTCGAGAAGAAATCGTATGTTTTCTAATTTTTTGCAGTCTATAGATGTGATAAAATTGTAAATGCGAATTTAAACTTTGATTTATATAGATGTTTTCAAAAATTTAAAAGGTAATTTTGTTGCACTTTATATCACTTTTTACTTATACGTTATTGATAGCATGTATAGTAGCAGCAGTTATAATACAGATATTCTATCTTGAGTTGTTGATGTTTTGAAGTTTTATTTTTTTCAGTAAGAAATAATTAACTCAGACTTTGTTTTAGGATTATAGCCAATATTTTATGACATTTACAAATATACAGCTAAAGTTGATTTTGTTATTGTTGTTTAGTGTTTTTTTTTTTTTAGAGCATAAATGATTTATCTCTCTATTCTGTATTGTTCTATGTTAAGGTATATATCACTCCCCTTCCTCCTATCTGCCAGCAGCATATTGACTGATTTATATATAGTGTCTATAGATTATAGTAAGTTTCATGCTTAACTCTTTTTTTCATTATAATACATGTGTATATAACACACACACATACACACACACATAAAACTACTTTTTCCACACACTCAAGTTGCCGAGCTAAAATTTATGATTTCAAATTAGTAACAGAAATTAGAAATTTTTATATTACTAAACCATACTGCAGTAACAATAATGGGCCAGAGAGGAGGCAATTTGGCATAATAAAAAAAAATTAAGAGTCATTTGAGTTGTTTGATTTTTGGTTTTGTCATTTACTAGTTGGTTGGAAATGGCCAAATTACTTAATATCTCTAAACTTTAATTCCTTTATCTGTAAGATCTTAAAATTATAATATTTACCTTGTAAGGTTGTTGTAAAATATGAATAATATGTAAAACATATAAAATGGTTAGTACAATTTCTGAACCTAGTGAGTACTCTAGATAGTTAATAGCTATATTGATAATGATAATGTGAACATTCCTTTCACATTGCTGAACCTCACTTTCTTCATCAGTAATGGAGGAAAACAAGTACATGTTAGAATCAAAATGAAAGGATAATGTATAGTTAAATAGAAGTAAATAAAAATTTAAAAAACAATTCTATAGAACTACATAATATTAAAAAGTACATTAAAATAAGGTTTTATTTTACTGTTTTATCAATATTACTCTGGAAATTTAGTTTAAATGAGAAAAAGTTTGCAATGAAAAACTAGTTTATAGATATAATTTCGTCATTACTATGTGGTGTTCAAATACTTTGTCTTGGTGTGGGCCTCACTGCATTTAGATAGCCAGGTATTGTTTTTAAATCCATAACTTATTTAGTAACATCTTCAGACTTGGGAAATGATCTTCTCTTATTTTTTTTTGACTGAGTTCTCAGCTCCCTTCATTCTCTCTTTTCTACCTTCTGGGATACTCATTATCTTTATGCTGTCTTTTTTTAATCAGGTCAAATAGACATGTCCATTGCTGTTACAGACATTCTTCCCATGGATGTTAAGAGGAACTGAAGAAGAGAAATAATAATAATAGGAGTTCCTTCCTAAACATACTTGTCCAGATAGCCCATTTCTGTATACTTATCTGAACACTGCAAAACCAAAAATTCAAATAGATGCATGCACCAGCATGTTTATTGCAGCACATGGATTAACAAAAGGATAAAGAAGGTGTGAGATAAACACAGACACACAGAGGAGTACTATTCAGCTAGAAAGAGGATGAAATCCTACTATCTGTAATAACATGGATGGACTACAGGAAATTATGCTTAATAAAATAGCTACACAAGAGAAAGACAAAACACATATATCAATCTGACAAGAGGCACAGAAATGTGCCCTTATAAGGAATGATTAATTGACTTTCCATTCAGTGCCCCTTTGTTTCCCATTCTCTGTTTCTTCCTGTTCTTTCCCCTCCTTCCTTTCATTTTCCCTTTCACTCTTCATATTCAGACATTGAGCTAGAAGTTAAGAAATCTGGCACATTTAAAATGTGCTACTAGAAGATTTTGAGAAGGTTAGGTATTAGTTCACCTTTGAAGCTTTGATAGAACTTACTAGTGATGCCATCTGCTCCTGCATTTTTTAGAGACTTTTAATTACTGCTCAATTTCCTTGATTGTAATTGGTCTTTTCTAAATCCAAATTAAAAAGAATCCAAATTGGAATAGAAGGAAACTATCACAGTTTACAGATGCCATGAAAATATACATAGAAAGCCCTAAATACTCCACTAGAAGTATTTAATAGAAATTCTATAAAATGGTAAATCAGTGTGTGACAGGCTACAGAATCATTCTATAATATCTTATGGTTGCATTTATAGGAAGAATATAGGGGAACCAAATAAGGGACCAGGAAAAAATATATAATTAATTTTAAAACAAAATTAATAGGCAACTACTACTCAGAGACACTCTACGGTATGAGGAGGGAGATGTTTCAAAATAGGGGAGGGAGTGTGTTCTTACACAAGGCACTATGGTAATAGTGCACAGGTGAACTGGTGGTGGACAGTTTATGAGGACTACACCTCAGAAAGCGTGCATTGTACAAAAAGGAAGATGAAGTAAATATATGTATTAAATTAAATTATAAAAAATAATAGGTGAACTATAATATAAAAGACTTAGCTACCCTTATATGTATATGTATAGTAGCAATGAAAAAATCATTCTACAATAAGTTGCTGTTTTCCTATATGAAAATTATCAACTGGAAGAGAAAGAAGTCAAGAAAAGAATCATGAAAGAAAACTGCAAGACGCTATAAAAATAAATATATACAAAGAAATTAAGAGGTATTTCTTGCTCATGGATTATAAAATTAGCATTGTTAAAATGTCCACTTAGGCCCTCCCTGGTGTTGCAGTGGGTTAAAGCACAGCACTAAGAAGCTAAAGCCACTTCAGGATGAGTTTGATCCCACCCCAAAGGTAACCCACATGGCACACAGACCTCTCCTGACCTGCCTGCTGCTCCCCTCAGTAGTATACCTTGTCAGTCAGCCTGTTCTGCTCCCCACTCTGTCTCTGGTGAATTCTCTCACCCACCACACCTCTGGCCTGTACCCCAGTTCTGTGTGCATAAATACATACATCTTTAAAAAATATTTACTTAATCCAAAACAATTTTTGGATTCAGTATAATCCTTATTAAAATTTGAATGGCATTCTTCAAAGAAGTAGGGCAAACATTACTGAAATTTGTATAGAATCATATAAGACTCTAAGTAGCATATTACCTTTGAATGTATATCATATATTCAACAAATATCCAGTATCTGTAAGAACTCATACAACTCACCTACAAGAAAACAAATACAGACTAGAGGTGCAGAGGATTCACCAGAAACACATTGGCAAAAGGATTCACCAGAAACATAGTGGGGAGAAGAACAGGTGGATCAACAAAATACACTGCTGAGGGGAAGCGGGCGAGAGGTTTTCTGCACCATGTGGAACATCTCTTGGGCAGCGATAGAACTCACACTGAAGTGTCCATGGCTTGGCTTAGCTGTGCAGCACTCCAAACTGCTGCACTACCAGGGAGGGCCTGGTTGTACATTTCTATGGAATTATGAAACATGCTTACTTAAAATGATCTATATAACTGCTACCAAAAGAAATCATGAAACACATTATCATTACTTACCTAGTACTGAAAGTTCTTGCTCTCTTGAACATGTACTATACCACGTGACTAGATTTTAACATTACTGATAATTATTTATGTTAAAATGACTTCCTCTAAGATCTGTATTTCTTCATCTGAATTGATTTTATCTGAGTAGAAGAAAGCAAATAGGAAACATTTAAGCAATATTTCTCAACTGTTGAATACCATTTTTAGTGAGTTGTTAATATTCTACTAAGTATCCACTAGGTGTCATGTACTAGGCACCTAGTACAAAGATGAGAACTCATTGTATGCAGAGAGAGCCAAACAACTGGATTGAAGAAACACAGCACAATGGGATTTTGCTTCCCTTGCTTATCTCAATGTTGTTATGCAATGAAGATAAAAATATTTGCCTTGCCACTTGTTTATAATGTGGACTCTATGTTTAAAGTACCAAGTTTTTGTTGTTTGGGCACATAGTATGTATTCAATAAATGAAAGTGATAAAAATGGCAGTGCTTTTATTTAAGAAGCATGTAAATATAGAGGAAACAAACAGTTATGTTTTCTATAATATAGTAGTATGCTGCAGATAATGAATACCTAAGTTTGCTAAACAGGAAAGGAAGAGCTTGAAGAACTTAATAGTAATAAACAGTCCCAGGAGTTCCTAGGAGGAATAGCATTTAAAATGCACTAGCATTTGAAAGAGAGCATATCTTTTCCCCCATAAACTGCAAATAACTCATTGTGGCTAGATTTAGAGTATCTGCCCAGTAAAGCATAGACTTGCTCAGATAGTTAAGAACCTTACATGATCTCTAAGGATTTGGGTGTTGGAAATATTTTAAGCACAGAAATAGAGCAGAAGTTCAGTGGCACCAGTCTATGGACTGTTGGGAATCTATATTTATAAGCTCTAAAAGAATGTAGCTTTCTGTAAAAGCCCTGAAACAAAATATAGATTTTGGACTGCAAGAAAGCACAGTGGAGTTAAACTATATTCTTAAAATCTTTGGCAGATTCTGTGGAGATATACTGCTGTATACTTGGCTTGACTTTTGACTTTCTTTCTTCGCACATTCCCTTCCTTCTTTTCTCTCCATTCTTTCTAAGCTAAATGATACTCTATCAATAATAATGAACATTCTTACCTGTGTGGTTGGCAAATATAGTATGACAAAGGTGCATATTAAATCATTTTCAAACAAAAGTGTACTGAAGATAAAATGTGCCTGTATCTTAAACACCTGAGCTATTTAGCTGCCTCTTGTGGCATCATGTCCTTAATTATTATTTTTTTTTGAAGATTCTGATTTGTACCAACAGCCAGAACAGAAAAGTCATTTTTTTTCTTTTTCTTGGTAGATGGACTTTGACCCTAGACTCCTGTTTGTCTACTGCAGCTAATATCATGTAGAGTTTAGAGGTTTTCTCCCTTTCTTATAATTAGATCTAAGCCCCACAAAAAGAATGGGCTAAGACATCTTATTTGTGCATTTTTGTTTTAGGCCTTCATTCTTGGCTCAGCCTTTGAACTACTAATTTGTTGATAAAAATGGGCAGGATTAGATGAACCTAAGGGGAAAAAATGATGAAGTAAGTGAGGTATTTCTCTAAAAGGCTTAGAAAATTAAGCTTAGGCTGGGCATGTGTACCTATTTTAAGACATAGCTCTGATTTCTGTGGGCCAGGGGAAAGAAGGGAATCTTCCTTTCAAGAAGTAGAAGTTATACCCTTTGTATTTATTTATTTTTGCGCTGAATATGAGAGACAAGTAATTCCAAACAAATGAATCCCTCAAAGAAAAATCTCAAGGAACTTTATATTTAAACAATCAACCATTTGTGTTGAAAAACATTTATGTATACCACTACTAATTTGGTTCATGTGAACTATATGGGACAATGTCAGCATGAACAGATTTATGTGTCCTAGCCTCTGGCTACCTTCAGACTAGAGATTGATGTAACAACAACAGGATGTTGCTGAACAGGTGGGTTCTTGTGTCCAAGCAATTGAGGAATAATCACTGATACACTGGACCAAAGACAGCAGGAGGGAGTCCAAGGGACGAGCCCATTACTCTTGATGGTAGGTTTACTTTTGTAACTCTCATGGAACTTTCCCCATGGAGCTTTTCTACTACCCTCCTCTGCTTTATTGCCTCACTTTGCCACCTACAGGTGTGAAGCCAGCATAAGTGGCTGTATGCCTCTGTGAGCCTCTGGTTATTGGATGTTGCCTACTAGCTCAGTGATTGCCAGCCTTTGCCTATCAGCTTTCTGCTCCCTCAAGAATCCAGCCTCAGTTTGTTATCTTAAAATCCAGCCTTGCCAGCCAGCTTGTAGCCAGCTTTTGCAGGTCAGCTCCCTAGCCAACTAGCTCTCTACTCTCTCAACAACAAAATGGACTTGTTTTACTCAGTGATGATCAGAGATAGTACTCTTTATTTGGAACTCTTACGAGAAATACAGACACATTTGAGGGCATCCAAATGAGAAAGACCAAGAGGGCTAAAAGACACAAAATTTTGTCTCTCATGCATATAGTAAAGTCAGAAATTCCATTTACTAACCTCGGTTACCTAACAGAGTGCCTGGTACCTTGTATGAGCTTAATACATGGGTATACTTTAATGAATAAATAGTTGTATCAGTGAATGAGAGAATGTATAAGGAAATTTAAACTTTAAATTGCTATCGCTGCTCAAATGGAAAGTAATTACCATGAGAATGTAAGAGCATTGACTTTCACATGGAGAAGATGCTTAAAAGAGAGATCTAGGATTAAAGTGTTAAGGTTATATGAATAGTTAATATAGGCCCTGTAGGAGAAATAATTCACTAGTACTCAATTTAGTTTTATTATATTAATGGATAATATAAACAGTAAAAATCAAGGAGAATTCTATTGACAGTACTCCCAATTTTAGAGAACATAAATGAAGAGTGATTTATCTTATGAGTGCTAAATACTGTCCCTAGCTTATTAAGGGGTGTCATATAAATTCTCTTGTTGTATCCTTATATCTATGTTGTATATTTTATCATTATCCCTTTTTTTATAAATCAGTTTCTAAGGCAAAGAATTTAAGTAACAGATCTATTCAGTCATGTACTCATTCCTTTATTTGTTAAAAAAGAGAAACTGAGGGCTTATCTGTAACCAGATACTATGTTTGGTATGGGGAATATACTGATGAATACAACACAATCCCTACCCTCAAGGAGCTCAGTCTTTCAATACCTCTGAGTTGTCTAAAATATGCCTGAAAAGATAAAGAGGGAAAGGCTAATGTTTGTTTATTTATTTATTAAATAAGCTGTAATAAATTGCAGTGGATTCAAGGAGAGTGTAAGCCAAACAGAAAGGCTGATGTGGTGAATTATATAAAATTCAGGTGAGGATTTATACCAGAGTTAAATAAGGAGAGGAAATGGAACCTAAATAGCTGCTGCACTTAGCTCCTATCCCTTTATCAGTGTGGTGTTGCCAACACAACATGTAAGTATCCAAACAATCCAGAAAGGCTTCTTGGGTGGTCACTTGTACTTTCTATGGTTGACATGGTGAAACAACGCTTGATTTGAGGTGGTGTAGAGCTGTGACAAAACCTTGAAGAAGGCAAAATGAGCCCTCTGACTTTGAATACCAGTTATGTCATATGTTAGGAAATGATCTTCATTCTCTGAGATCATTGGTCTCCTTGTCTGTGAAACAGGTATTATAATACTTATGTCAAAAAATAGTTGAAGGATTGAATGAGATTTAATAGAGGTAAAACATATCAATAACATATTGCCTGAACAAAATAAGAACTCAATAAATGCTAATTTCCTTCTCCAGTATTCAGCTTCCAGGGACAGAGCTTAAGCTTGTCCTCCTCCCTCGCCTCCCTTTGCCAAGAGCTTCTGCCCTTTCATTAACTTAGACTTTTTGATACAACACAACTGCCTATTATGAACATGTTTTGGAGAGAATATTTTGCTCTTTTTTTCCTTAAGAACCTCTTCAGTGTGGACTATGGTGATGGCACATGGGTGATTTGGTGATGGGAAACTCATGGGGATTACAGGTGATATGGAAAAAAGGCATAAAATGATGTTAAAAAAACTACTATATTATTTAAAAACAAAAAGTAATTAAAAAAAGAACCTCTTCAGTGCTACTGTGTGATATATGCCTAAAACATTAAATTTTTGTATATTTCCCATTTATTTTAAAAATCACTTGAGTAAAAAGTGTTTTCAAATTCATTGCGGTGCACCAAGATCTTCCAGTGTTTTGTATTCTCACAGCAAATTCACATACTCTAAAAATAACGTTTCAGTTCTTTGAATCTTGTTCTTTAAGCAGAATGCTAGATCTTATATCTTGACTTGAATATTTTCTTAAAAACCTTTTGGAAATAACTCCTCAACCATTCCTAGATTTAGTGATCCGAGTCACTAAAATATTACTTATCCCAGTAATAGGACATTTGTAGTTCCTGCTATCTTCCACACAAAATTATACTTTTTCATTTACTGTGTTAAATGGATAAGAAATAGTGGTGAAAAACATGAATCAAAATAATCCATTTATGGTGGTGCAAAATAATTTGTATACAGAAAATTTTGCTATGGAAGAAATATAAAGACACAAATTATATGTTACTCTAAATGTGACCTTTGTTAATATGACAGAGAGTGAGATTCTCTCTTAAGCTATAACATCATCATAGTATTAGTTTCTGGGTCCTTTTATAGAGCCTGGTTGTAACTAGTTAAAATCTCAAATCCTGATATAATATATTATCTTGAGATCTATGGTAAATTTCTTCATCACTCCCAAACATCAATTTCTTTTTTTAAAAGTCTTCAAAAGATCAAATGACATTTTATATATACATATATATACACACACATATATATATTATGTATATATGTATACATTATATATATAAGTATATATATAATGATTATTTATACACAGTTTATAAAGCTTAAATCCTCAGTAATATTCTTATTTTTCTAATATTCTCGAAGTGTTCTGTTCCTGGGAAATAACTTAACTAAACCTATGAATCAGTTATTATGTAACATAAGGTGACATTCATCAGTAGTTCATTTACCACCTTATTATTGTACGACTAAATATTTCCTAAGTGTTTCTGTGACTATTTTTCAGAATTGCCTACACAAACAGCAGCAAACTCATTTGTCTTTTTCATCTTTATTATTTTAAAAAGACTGTGCTGCATTGTTATTTAAAAATTCTAATCACCTTTTTGTCAATAGTTAAAACAGATGGAATGTTGAAAATAAAATTTCCCATTCTCTCATTCTTTTAATTCTCTCATTCAATCCTAACAACTACCAATCATGAGGATTCTATCATGACCCCCCCCCCATTTTTGTAATTCAGGAGTTCTCATTATATTTACCTAGTTGTAGAAAAATCTTCCAAGTATAAAAATCTAATATTGATCCTCAAATCTCTGATATTTTGCTTCTTATATTTATATCATATATATGTTTTCTTTATACACTTCTATTTAGAAGACTGTATTTATAAGTGTAACTCATATACACTTTTGTACCCAATTTTATTTGACCAAGAAATACGGTGTCTATTAGGCTTAATGTATGTATATTTGCATACCAATAAATGGGATGTAATTTTTTTGCCTCATGGATGTTTTCATTGCAGTGATGAATTTTTGGCTTCTCAGAACTAAGTAAATGTGTCTATATGATCCAAGATCTGCTTTCTATATCATTAGGTATAATAAAATTACTCACTGTATATAGCTTGCATCAATTTCTATCTTACATCAGGGCTTTCTTATGCCCCTCTATTCCTATTCTTTCCTTTTCTAAATTTATTGTTTGCAAGTTTTCAGGTTGGAGTAATTGTCCTGGATATTATTAGTCTAATTACCTGAGTAATTTTGAGTTAAATTCTATAATCACTCAAATAATTGTAAGTTATTTCATATTATGTAGTTCATCTGAGTAATTTTTCTTATGTCTTTTGATCTGCTGACTATTAACAAGTAATAGTATTCAGAGAACTGAACTTTTCCTAAAGGCTTATGTTGTTTTAAAGACCAAAGGTGTATATCACCGTCTTATCCAGTTCATTATAACTTAAAATGCTGATAATATTCCTGATAATTCTTTGCCTGTAACTCCTGGTTATCATTGACAGTAATTATGTACACAGTCAGATTTCCAATTTACTGATCACTGATGATTTTTTTTTCTTTTTCTGCTGATTAACTTCCTTCCCTTGTTTTCCCTCCCTCCCTTCCTTCCTTCCTTTCTTCCTTCTTCCAGCAATGAACAAATTAGAAGTCCATTTTGGATTTAGAAATTTAAGGGATATATTTGTACTATAAGTATTTGATGTTGCTCTTAAGACACATTTAAGATTCTAATAATTTACACTGCATTATCAGGGGCATAAGGTAGGGAAGATGTAACTAGATAACTAAGTGGCAGACTCTAAGTGCTTCTAAGTGAGTAACAGTCTAAAAAATTACACTGAATTTTCTGAATTATTTGGATTGCATGTACAGCTGGATTTCAATACCCAAAACAATTGAGGCTGAGATCTCACTTAATGCCTTTTTTTTTTTTTTATCATCTCTGCTTAGTATTCCTTCACTCTATTGGCTTTGACCTTAGGGAACCCTTTCATCAATGGGCAGTGACCTTTGCTATCTTATTACAAAGGAACAGAAAGGAACATTTGGACAAAACAGGCAACTATTTTAGCAGACCCAGGTTGTACATAGCCGGAAGATTTTATAATTTGTGAGTCTCTCTTTAATGTAAGTAATATAAAATTACCAATATAAAATTAGGTAAGGAGTTGAATGTTTGAATGAAAAATATATTAAATCACAAACTTAAAAACGTGGAAAATAACTGCAGATATCCCCAAACCATGAACTATTACATAATATTTTAATGAATTAAGGGCTAATACATTTTGTAAAAATTTCTTCCTGTTTTTGCCTATATATTCATTAATTCTCATCTTAACAAGACTAAAATTTATAATATTTTCTATGGAGATAATAGGAACATACTTCAGTCTTTCCTATGATATAAATGATCAAAATTTATTTTTATTAATAATTTTAAAGGGTCTCATCTATTGCTATTTATAATTTTATATTAGTAAAATATTAGGATATTTTAGGATCTCCAAGTTTGAGAAAGCATATATCAAATTTTCCATCTGGATATCTTCAGATCTTTTCAGCCACCACAATTCCTGCTGATCACTGGATAGGATTTGTTTCTCTTTTCTTAGAGCAGTAACTGATGAACCCACTAGCATGACAAAAAGTCCTATAACAACACTGTGGTTATGTGACTGTGGCAATATCCACTACCACTGGGCAGCTCATCCTCAAGTAGGGAAGGGGCTTAGACAAGAGAACCCATCAAGAAATTTGAAAAGGAGGCAGTTGTGATAGTCAAGAACTCTTCAAGTATGCCTGGGTATTGGAAAAGCTGAAGGTGGAGCAGGAGCCAAGTGTCACCATCACCATTTCCTATGGTAGTTTAAGGCCATGGTCGATGCCCCAAGTCACAGGGACTTCATCAAGAATAGTACTACCTCCATAACCCAGGCCAACTTCTCCATGCTTATCATGGTGGGCTTCTTGACCAAGTTTAGCCCAACATCTCCAAGAACCTGCAGAACCATGCACATGCTGCTTAGTCACAGGATGTCAAAGCAATCAATTGTAGTGATAAACAGTATCCTCCATCCAGCCACTTAGAGTGCCTTGTGCTTATATGACATCACCAAGGATGATGTCATATAAGAAGATTAGTTACACTGGCCTGTATGACCTTGGTGCTTTTCTTGGGCTAGCACCACCAATATCTGGTGACAACAAAAACATGCCCTGTTTTCAGGACTGGAACCTGGAGAGGAAGGAGGTAAATGCCACATGATGACATTGCAGAAGCACTAGGCAGTTTTCCTGGTCCCATCATTAAGCCTCTGTAGCTGCCCCTGCAGGATGAGAACAAGATTGGAGCAATGGCATGATACCTGTGGGATTTGTAGAGACTAGTGTTATCTGAAACTTTGGATAGTGGTCATTTTTGCTCCCAACAATATCACCAAAGAGATCAAGTCTGTGGAGACACAATATAAAGCCTTGTCTGAAGCCCTGCTAGCTGACAAACTGAACTTCAATGTGAAAAACTTGGTGAAGGGATTTTGGAAATGGATTTTGTTCTTTTTAATTTTTTAAATTGAGGTAATGTTTTATACCATTGTGTTTTGAGAATATAGTACACACGTACCCCTTTCAAATGTTACTACCAGAGTACATCCACAACTAAAGCACCCCTGGTGTCTCACCTTAGTCCTTTGTAACTCTCTCTCCACTTTGCTTTACTCTTCCCCTTCCTTTCTCTCGTATTCCTCTGTTCTGTAATCAATTTTCCAGGCTAGTTTTTAAGTTTGGCTTTATCTGTTCCTTTGATTAGTTTCTCTACGATCCACTGAAAAGTGACACATCCAGTGTTTGCCTTTCTCCTTCTAACTAATTTTGCTTATCATAATCCCTTCCATCTCCATTCATGTTGCCAGGAAGTGCATGTTGATGCTTTTGATTGCTAAATAGTATTCCAATGTTCTAGATACATTCTTATGATTTGTTATTGCTTTAGATTTGTCCTACTTAAGCACAGGAATTCTGATAATGTCCACTTCACTTGATTCCCATTAAAAATATATGAAATATTTATATATTTATAACATCAGATATTATTTGGCAAGTAGAAATTTTCATTTCACTTAGTGTTAATAAAAACTGCAAGTTCTACTTATAATATTAATATTCTAATATAATATTAAGTCTGATGGATTGGAAGATTTTTCCACAGACTTACTTTAGCTCCATAGATTGAGTCTTTTATTTCCTCCGCTTTGCACATACTTTCAGTTCCAGGCATATAACTTAAGTTCAGAACACAATTCCACCTCTGACCCTATCACAGTGGTGAATGATGTGAACCTCCCTAGAACTCATTTTAACACCAAGATGTGTAATAATCTCAGTATTGATGGAGATGACTGTGAACTTTATAATGCAATACTAGAAAATCAAACTAAATATATCTTCAATAATCCTTTTGCTAAATATCTAATATGTTTTTAGTTACCTATATAAGAACGTGTATATACATATGTATGTTCTTTAGTCCCATGTACAAGAATAGCATGTACATGGGAAATTTAATGGAAAATTTGGAATGGAAAGACAAAAAGATATAAATACTTGTGGTTAAAATAGCTTATTTTAAAGTAATTATTGTAAAATGTATGAAAAATGAAGACATTTTAGGGCTTTTCCAAAGGGATTAGAGGGAACTCATCTAAGAGGGAGGTTCTGATTTAACATATATTAACTTCACTAGTTGTGATTTTTGCTTATTAATTTTATCTCATTTAATTATAGTTAGCTTTTTATACTTCTTCTCTACTAATTGTATACTCCATTTTTTAATCTTTATATTCTCAAGTGTCCAGAGCATAACATGCTAAATAACAATGTGAATAATATTTGGTGGATAATAGTCTTCTTTCAAGAAAATAATGCAGTCAGCATGACACTCCTTCAAAATTGGGCAGTGAATTATCTCAAGATAAGTGCATACATAATATTTTAAAAGGCTAATTTCCTCATCCTTTAATTTTAACATCATCACATTAAGTGCGTACAAATTTTGAGGGTGTACTGCTATGATAAAATATTAAACATGATAAAAATGTTTATTTCAAGATCTTAAGTATGCCTAAAACTAATCCAGTGATTGATACTTAGTATCTGGATATAATTAGTAAGTTAATAAAACTGTTACATAATGTCTTACTTATACATACTTATCCATGTATAACTTATACATAGCTGATTTATCTGTGTATGTAAAGTGATAAATGTGAAATTTAAATAGATACTAATTTATAATACATGACTTTTAGAGTTCTTTAACTTCAAATCATCAATGGTATACTGAGACCATATTCCTTGCTATATAAAAGTTTTCTCATTCTTTGTTAACCCAGTACATGTAAACACTCTCTCCTTTGGGCTACCATACATACTGATACCTTAACTTTCTAGTACTTTATTATCATTTTTGCTAGCATATATATGACTTAAATTAGATTTTGTGGGAGTGATGTTTCTCTTTTTTACAAATTTGGATGTATATCCTCTATGTTCCTAGCACTCTGCCTATCTTCACTCAGGTTGACGTAGCAAAATACCATAGATTAGGAGAGTTAAACAATACTCACATCAATAACTATTCTCAATTGCTTAAGAGGCAAGATCCTGCTATAAGGAAATGTATAAATTCATCTATACCACAACAAAGTATTTTTGTTTCTTTCTTTGATTACTGATCCACTCTCTTAAGATTTGATTTTAGATATATTTCTCGAGACTCAAGATTGAATTCTCTCTATAGTGTCAAAGATAATAGAACTGGATATTAGTTAAAATAATAAAACATTTTATTGAGGAATTACTCCATAAAGATGTGCAGAGGTGATTGGGAGTTTGTAAGGGAGAATGAGTGTGGGAGGATAGAAGGGAACTTAATGCTAGAGAAGTGAAAAGTTTTAAATATTGATAATGTGATTAGCTATGCTTGCTAGCTGGCAGTTACTGAAGTCAGCTTTCTATCATTCTCAAAGGCTGGGACACAAAGGTCTTTGCTTCCATTCAAATGAATAATTCTCAGGACCTGAGTGGTCTTTTTAATTGAGGTAAAATTAGTTTATAAGGGCCCTCCTGGTGGTGCAAAGGGTAAGGATGCAGCTTTGCAAGCTAGCCACAGCTACTTCAGTATTAGTTTGATCCCTACCCTGGCGGTGATCCACCTGGCATAGCAGACCTCTCCTGACCCGCCCGCTGCTCCTTTCAGCAGTGTACTTTGTCGATCTGCCTGTTTTGGTCCCCACTCTGGTGAAGACTCTAACCATCCTGCACCTTGGCTTGTACCCCATTTCTGTATACATAAAAATAAGTAAATCTTAAAAAAAATTGTTTATTAAATTGCATAGGTTTCAGCTATACAGCTTCATGCCTCATCATCTGTATATATATATATATATTAAAAGCACCACAAAAACTAATTTCTACCAACTGCTATTTACCTTACCTCTTTGAATTCATTCTCCTTAATCTCTAGTAACCATTACTCTTGTGAGTTAAGAATTTATGTTTGATTCTTTGTCTTCTACTGATGAGTGAAATCATATGTTTTTGTTTTGCCATTTGACTTGTTTCACTTAGCATAAACCTGTCAAGGTACATTGATATCACAAATGGCATTATTTCTATTTCTTTCCATTGTTGTGTGTGTGTGTACATACATAATTTATTCACCAATTTGCTGACGGGCACTTAGGTTGTTTTCATATCTTGGCTTTTATAAATAATGCTGCAGTGGACATAAAGGTGCAAATATTTTTTTGAATTAGAATTTTCATATTCTTTGGATGAATACCCAGAAGTGGGAGCTGTATCATTTGATATCTGTATTCTTAATTTTTTAGAAATCATCATGCTATTTTCCATGGTGGCTGTACCAATTTGTTTTCCCAGCAGCAGTGCACAGGGGTTCCCTTTTACCTGATCTTGTCTTTCACATGATAGCCATGTTAACAAGTATGAAGAGAGATCTAATTATGGTTTTCATTTTCATTTTCCTACTGAAAGGTCATGAACATCTTTCTATGTAACTGTTGGCCATCTACATAACTTTTTTGATAAAATATCTATTTACTTCCTCTGCCTATTTTTTAAATTTTTGGGGGGTAGTTTATTTATGTACATAGAACTGGGGCACAGGCCAGAGGTACAGGGGCAGTGAGAGGGTTCAGCAGAGACAGAGTGGGGAGCAGAACAGGCAGATTGACAGAATGACAAAGTACACTGCTGAGGGGAGCAGAGGATGAGACAGGAGAGGTCTGCTGGACCATCTGGGTCATCTCCTGGCCAGGGATTGAACTCATGCTGAAAGGTTGCGACCAGCTTTGTAGTGCTGTGCTTTAACCCATTGGGCAACCAGGGAGACCCCAGTTGTTTGTTTTTTATTGGTAAGTTGAGTGAATTATTTATATACTTTAGATATTATTCCCTTGTCAGATTTATGATTTGCCAGTATCTACTCTAAATTCAGTATAGTGTTTTCACTTTAATACAGAAGAAGTTCAGCTTGATGTAGTCCCATTTCTTTAGTTTTGCTTTTCTTTCCTTAGAAAGAGGTTTCAGAGTTGTTGTAGATTCAAAAGTATAATTCCTTTTTAGTAAATGCTCTAACAAAAAAAATTACAAACCTATATCTGGTGTTAGCTAGAATAAACAATAATTTCTCCTGACATTGTGGACTTTCTTGAGCATTTTTAAAAGTACTTTTATTTATGTTTTTTACATTCTTCATTTTGTGCATTTTATCATCTCTGTTGTAATCTCGATGGACTTCCCACCACCAATTCACCTGTGTGCCATCACCATAGTCCTGTGTATTCTTCCTATCCTAATTTTGATCCTATCCCCATTTCCACCACTGTAAAATGTCTCTGGTTTAGAGTTGTTCATGGGTTTTTGTTTTCTCTTTATTACAATTGTTTTTTTTTCTTTCTTTTTTGATCCCTTTTGCTCCTGCTATGAGTGAAACCATCTGGTATTTTTTCTTTTTCTTTCTGGCTTAGTTCACTAAGCATGATCCATTCCAGCTCCATCCAGGTTGCTGCAAAAGGCATGAGTTTATGTTTTTTGATTGCTAAGTAATATTCCATTGTGTAGATGTACCACATCTTCTTAATCCAGTCATCTATTTTTGGGTAGTTGGGTTGATTCCATGGGGTGCAGGTATTCTTTTGAATTGATGGTTTTTTGTTCTTTGGGTAGAGATGCCTAGAAGTGGGATTGCTGGGTCTCATGGAAGCTCCATTTAAATAGTTTAAGAAACCTCCAAATAGCTTTCCATAGTGGTTGTACTAGTTTGCATTCCCACCAGCAGTGTAATAGAGTTCCTTTTTCTCCACATCCTCACCAACACTTGTTGTTGCTAGCTGTTTTAATATGTGCCATTCTCACTGGCGTAAGATGATATCTTGTTATGGTTTTAATTTGCATGTCCCTTATTAAAGATGATTTTGAACATTTTTCATATTCCTTTTGACCATCTGCATTTCCTTTATGGAGAAGTGTCTGTTTTATTCTTCTGCCCGTATTTTGATGGGATTGTTCACTTAATTTTTGTTGAGTTTCATCAGCTCTTTTTATCTTTGTGATCAGTCCTTTGTCATTAGTATTGTGTGAAAAAATTTTCTCCCCATCAGTGGGGTGACTCTTTGTTTTATGTAATGTCACTTTTGCTTTACAGAAGCTCTTTACCTTGATGTAGTCCCACCTGTTTATCATTTCCCTCACTATCCTTACATAAGGTGTTGTATTTTTAAAGATGTTACTGAGGTGTATGTTATGTAGTGTTTCACCCACCTTTTCTTCCAGCTGTTTTATGGTTTCAGGTCTTATGTCTAGTTCTTTAACCCCCTTCAATTTGGTTTTTGTGCATGATGCAAGGTAGTGATCTAGCTTCAATTTTTGCACGTAGCAGCCCAATTTTCCCAGCACCATTTGTTGAACAAACTTTTTTTTATTCCTTTGCATATTCTTTGCTCCTTTGTCAAAGATTAACTGTCCATAACCCTGTGGGTTTATATCTGTTTTTTTTTTTTTGAATCCACTGGTTTATATATCTATTCTTGTTCCAGGATCATGCAGTTTTTGGCTATTATGGTTTTGTAGTAAAGCTTGAAGTCTGGGAGTGTGATACTGCCATTCTCTTTTGTTTTAGTCAGGAGAGTTTTGACAATTTGAGTTTTTGTTGTTTTTTATTTTTTGTGGTTTCATATAAATCTCATTAATATTTGTTCTATTTCTTGGAAGAATGTCATTGAGATTTTTATTGGAATAGCATTAAATCTATATATTGCTTTTGGAAGGATGGCCATTTTAATGGTGTTAATTATTCCAATCCATGAGCAGGGCGTTTCTTTTCACTTCTTGGTGTCTTCTTATATTTCTTTTAACAGTGTTTTATATTTTTCTTTGTATAGATCTCTTACCTCTTTTGTTAGGTTTATTCTCAAGTATTTTATCCTTTTTGTTTCAATTGTAAAGGGGATGCTTTTCTTTATTTCCATGTCTTCCGATTGGTTGTTTATGTGCAGGAAAGCCACTGACTTTTGTGTGTTGATTTTTAATCCTGCAACCTTGCTAAACTGATTAACTATTTTGATTAGTTTTTCCATGGAGTTTTAGGGTTTTCCATGTAAATTACCATAGTGTTTTCAAATAAAGATAGTCTTACCTCTTCTTTCCTTATTTGGATTCCTTGTATATCCTTTTGCTCTCTTACTGCTCTGACTATCACTTCCAGTGTTATGTTGAAGAGCAGTGGTGATAGTGGACACCCTTGTCTTGTTTCTAATCTCAAAGGAAAGGCTTTCAGCTTTTCTCCATTGAGGGTGATATTGGCTGTGGGTTTGTTATATATGGCTTTTATCATGTTGAGGTATGTTCCTTCTTTTCAGAGGATTTTGAGGGCCTTACACATAAATAGATTTTGAACTTTGCGGGTTGCCTTCTCAGTATCTATTGACGTGATTATATGGTTTTTATTTTTCTTTCAGTGGTGGATTACAGTATTTGATTTTTGGATGTTGAACCATCCTTGTGTCCCTGAAATCAAACCCACTTGGTCATGCATTGTTGGATTCTGTTGGCTAAGATTTTGTTGAGAAAATTTTGCATAAGTTTTCATTAGGGAAATTGGTCTAAAGTTTTCTTTTTTCATGTTTGTTAGGTTTTGGCATTAGTGTGATGCTGGTTTCATAGAAAGTATTTGTAATTTTCCTTCTTTCTTGATTTTTTGAATGAGTTTGTGCAGAACAGGCACTAGTTCGTTTTTGATGTTTGGTAAAATTCATTTGTAAATCCATCTGGTCCTGGGCTTTTATTCTTGGGGAGGGTTTTAATTACTTCTTTAATTTCACTGCTTGTAATTGGCCTGTTTGGAAGATTAAAGTCAGCATGACTACAGTCATCCCAGGGACATAGTATTTTGTTAAAAGGAAGTCATACTAGAGTTTGGTCAAATTTTTTAGCTCAGTAATTTGGACAAAGTTGCTATGTCCTGAGAATTATGCAGTTCTCAGTGGTGTCCTTTAGTATTTACTAGATAAATGATCTCAGTCTATCATTGATTCTGCTTTTGGCATCCCCACTGCATTCTTGAATGCCTTTGTTTTTTTTTTAAGATTTGTTTATTTATGCATACAGAACTGGGGTACAAGCCAGAGGTGCAGGGACAGTGAGAGGATTCACCAGAGACAAAGATGGGGGCAGAACAGGCAGATCCACAAAATACACTACTGAGGAGAGCAGTGGGTGAGACAGGAGATGTCTGCAGCTCCATGTGGGTCACCTCCGGGGCCGGGGATGGAACTTGCACTGAAGTGGCTGTGCCACCAGGGAGGGTCATTTTCAGGCCTTTAAAAAAAAAAAGGCCTTTTAAAAATATTTATTTATGCCTTCAAGAACTGGGGTATAGACCAGAGTTTTGGGGGTGAGGGGGGTGGGGTGGGAGGATTCACCAGAAACAGAATTGGGAACTGAAAATGCAGATCTACTGAAATACACTGCTGAGGGGAGCAGCACGCAAGACAAAAGAAATCTGCTGTGCCATGTGGGTTTTTTTTTTCCCTGACTAAGGATTGAACTGGTCATCGTGGGATAACCCTGAGTCTTTAACCCCTGTGGCACCAGGAAGGTCCTCCTTTAGGCCTTTGACATCTGCTCATTTCATTTCTATTATCTTTCTAATGTCAACTTGTAAGGAGCTTATTCTGTTAGATAGGTCAACATAGGGTACTCATAGAATAGCATACAGTATAGGTATAATATATATAACTAGTATATGCATATGTGTCTGTATATATACTGTCCACACAGTGTACACATAGATAGGAAAAGTTTATGTACAACTTTATTTCATTTTTTAATTTGAGAATATTTCTAGATTAATTTTAGCTTCACAGAAAAATTGAAGGAAAGGTACAGAGATTTTCATATGACGTCTGAGTGGAAATTTTTTACAACTGATGAACCTACAATGACACATCATAATTGCTCAAAGTATATAGTTTACAATGGGATTCACCTTGGTATTATATGTGTTTGAATAAATGTATAATGACATGTGTCCATCATGATGTGTATCCATGTATCTATCTTTATAAATGTGATTATTTTCAGTCATAATTGTTCTTTTACTTTAAAAAAATATTTATTTATGCACACAGAACTGGGGTACAGGCCAGAGGTACAGGGGCAGTGAGAGTGTTCACAAGAAACAGACTGTTGTGCAGAACGGGTAGACTGACTAAGTACACTGTTGAGGGGAACTGTGGGCGGGTCAGAAGAGGTCTGCCATATAGGTCACCTCCCTGGCTGTGGATTGAACTCTTGCTGAAGGACTGCAGCTAGATTCCTAGTGCTGCATTTTTTCCTTTGTACCACCAGGGAGGTTCCCATTGTAAAAATTCTCTGTGCAATTTCACCTCCCTCAATTCCTGGTGCCACTAATCTTTTTATTGTCCCCATAGTTTTGACTTTTCCAGAATTGGCTTCCTTTACTTAATAATATACATTTAAATTTCCTCCATGTGTTTCATGGGTTGAAAGTCTGTTTCTTTTAAGTGATTAATAATGTTACATTGTCTTAATGTACCACACTTCAAAAGTATTTCTTAAACTTCATCTACAAGCATAGGTACCTATTTATTAGCACCCAAGTTATAATTGATTAATATACATCTGTAGCTATTTTTCAGTCTCATGGCACATGATGTTACACATTGTCCCCCTGGTCTTAATACATTTAGAAATAAAGTAATATGAATGATAATTCTCCAAAGAATTTGAAGATCTAAGGTTTATTTCTAACATATATGGAAAGAACTGTTCTTTGTTAAAAAAAAATACTTGTGATGGTCACATTTAAAAATTAATCACTAGATCTGTATTACCTCTTATAACAAATTGTTATCATTGAATACATTTGGAATTTTGAAATATCTTCCAATATCATTGTTAAACTTGTGCAGTGAAAATAATCCCTGAAATGTATTCCTTATCCAAAAGATTCAAGTTTGAATCTGTGGTTGCTTGTCTTTGGTTACCAATGTACCCACAAATTCTCTAGCGAGACCACAGGACAGTGAGAAATAATGTTGCACTGCATATTATTAGATGATGTTGCAGCTGCATATTCCCAGATTCGGTAGTTAATCACTGCTTGGCTTTCTGATATTCTCATGCAATAGCCAATACTCATATATTTTCCTATTTTGGCTTAGTAAATTTTCTCCACACTATCTGCTTTTAATGAATGGTTGTCTCCATTGAATACTTTCATTGTGCAAGTAGAAATTCTATTATTAAAAATGGAGATAGTCACTCATAGCAGGAGTATAATGGACCTGGCGAGAAAATAATAAGAATAATGAACAGCCATATAGCAGAGACATTTTGTGGAGGTGGAGTGGGGAATGGGATCAAAAATGGGGGAGGGAAGTGCACGGGATTATGGTGATGGCACACGGGTGATATGTTGATGAGAAACCCACGGGGATTACAATTGTGATGGAAAAAAAATGTACAAAATGATGAAAAAGTAAATTATTATAAAGACAAAAAATGGAGATAGGAGAATGCAGAATAAACATACAAGGATTTTTCTTTCTCATTCCTACTGCCCATCTGCCCTCTATTTTGTTTTTTCATTTCTGTCTATAATTTTTAAATGATGTACCATTATTTCATATCCTTGTTCATTTTTTTAACAATATAGTATTTCTCCTCTTTGGAGTGATCACAGTGGTTTTCCCACCAACAAAACACCCAGAGTCTTCAACCATAGTCCATTTTGTTCTAACTGTCCCATCACCCCTCCCCAATCCCCCTTTCTACTCTCCTTCTCTCCATTCTTTGAAGGATGTCTCAGATAGATAGTCTGCTCTCTGGGCTCATTCTTACAGTTTGTCTTTGATCTTTTAGTTCCTCTAGATTCCACATAAAAGTGAAACCATCCAGTATTTCCCATGCTTCTTCTGGCTCACTTCACTTAGAATAACCCACTCTAGTGTCATCAATATTGCCACAAATGATGTAAGTTTATCTTTAATAATTTCTGAGTAGTGTTCCATTGTGTATATGCACCACATCTTCTTGAACTACTTCTTGAGTACATCTGGGAACTTATGCTATTTCTGCATACCGACTATTATAAATAGTGCTGCAATAAACAGGAGTGCAGGTTTCCTTTAAAATTAGTGCTTTGTGTAGATTCCTAGGAGTGGAATTGCTGGTCATATGGCAGATTCATTTTAATCTTTTGAAAAACCTACACACTACTTTCCATAGGAGCTAGACTGTCTACATGCCCAGCAATGATGTAAAAGGTAAAAGTGTTGTTTTTTTCCCACACCCTCACCAGTACTTTTCCTCCCTCCCTCCCTCCCTCCATCCCTTCCTCCCTCCCTTCTTTCCTTCCTTCTCTCGTTCTTTCTCCCTCTCTCTCTCCCTCACTGATATGAAGTGATATCTTTCTGTGGTTTTAATTTGCATTTCCCTGATGATAAATGATGATGCATGCTATTTCATGTGCAATTAGCCATTTGTCTTCTTTGGAGCAACATCTATGTAGCTCTTCTGACCATTTCTGACTATTTTTCTTTTTGTTGAATGGTATGAGAACTTTGTCTATCTTTGATATCAAACATTTGTTAGAGATTGATGTGCAAATGTTTTCTTCCATCAATAGGGTCTCTCTCTTTCTCTCTCTCTTTTTTTTTTTTTTGACTAATGTCTCTTTCACTATACAGAAGACTTTTTGTTTAAGGTAGCCTCAGTTGTTTTATTTTTTCCTTTGTTTCCTCGCTGCTGCAGATGAGTTAGTAAAGATGTTTCTGAAGTTTATGTCATGGAGTGTTTTATCTATTTTATTCCATGAACTTTATGGCTTTAGGTGTTATATCCAATTTTTTAATCCATTTTGAGTTGATTTTCCTGTATAAGACAGTGGTCTAGTTTTATGCTTTTGCATGTGCCAGTTCAATATTTCTAACAATGTTAGTGGAGATAATTTCTTTGCTCCAGTGTATATCATAAATTAACACTTTATCATAGATTGAGAATAGATTAATAATGCTCCTTTATTATATATTAATTACCTATAAATATGTGGTTTTATTTTTGGACTCTCAATTCTATTCCATTGGTCTGTGTGCTTTTTTTTCTGTTTTGGTAAAATGCTATTTTAATTATTATGACTTTATAATATAGTTTGAATTCCAGAAGTATTTTAGCCAGGAAAGCTTTGTCTTTTGGATTTTTTTTTTGTGTAGTTCCATCTAAATTTCAGTAAGCTTTTTTCTCTTTCTTTGAAGAATATCACAGGTATTTTTATTAGGATTGTATTGAGTCTGTACATTGCTTTGGATAGGATGACCATTTTGATAATGTTGATTTTTTTTTATGCATGAGTAGGGAATTTCTTTTCATTTCTTTCTGTATTCAGTTTTCTAAAACTGTTTTGTACTTCTCCTTGTATAGGTTCTTCACATCCTTTGTTAGGTTTATTCCAAGGTTTTTAATTTATTTTGGTGAGATCGTAATGGGATGGTTTTCTTACTTTCATCTTATTCTAGGAATGCAACTGAGATTTGTGTGTTGATTTTGTATCCTGCACCTTGATGAACTGGTTTATTTATTGTTTTAATTAGTTTTCCATGGGATCTTTGTAGTTCTCTGTATATGTTATTATATCATATGCAAAAAATGATAGCTTTACTTCTTTCAGAGTTTGGATTATTTTATTGCTTTCTCTTAATTACTCTATCTAGGGCTATTAATATTATGTTGAACAGTAGAGATAAGAGTGGACATCATTTTCTTGTTCCAGATCTTAAAGAAAAAGCTTTCAGACGTTCACCATTGAGAATATTAACCATGGCCCTCCCTGGTACACAGCGGGTTAAAGTGTAGCACTGCAAGCTAGGCACAGCTGCTTCAGTGTAAGTTTGATCCCCAATCCTGGAGGTGAACCACATGGCACAGCAGACCGCTTCTGTCTTGCCTGCTGCTCCCCTCAGCAGTGTACTTCATCGATCTGCCTGTTCTGCTCTTCACTCTGTCTATGATGAATCCTCTTACTGCCCCTGTACCTCAGGCCTGCACCCCAGTTCTATATGCATAAATAAATCTTTAAAAAAAAAGAAAGAATATTAGCCATAAATTTGTATATATGACTTTTATTATATTAAGGTATGTTCCATTTCTCTCTAATTTTCAAGGGTTTTCATCATAAACTGATGCTGAATCTTATCAAATGCTTTCTTAGTCTCTATTATTTGATCATATGATCACAACTTTTTCTTTCTTTTTTCTTTATGTGCTAATTACAATTGGTAGTTTTTCAGATATTCATCCATGCTTATATTCCTAGTATAAATCCCACGGAGGCATCAGGAGGTTAGATCTTTTGCCTGTTCCAACCAAATATCCTGTTTCTTCATTGGCAAATTCAGTCCATTGACAGAGTGATTATTGAAATATGAGAATCTGTTACTATCATTTTATACTTAATTTTATTATTCTACTTTATTCCTTATTTAGTTTTTTATGTTTATTTCTCTCTTTGCTTTAAGTACTAAAGCTCCTTTTAATATTTACTGAAAGGGATGTTTAGTTGTTACAAACATCTTAAGATTCTGTTTGTCTGAGAAGGCCATTATTTCTCTTTCCTACCTGATGGAAAGTTTTCAGACTAGAGTATTCTTTGTTGGCACTGTTTATCCTGAAGTATTTTGAATTATCATTCCATTTTCTTACTCATAGTATTTTTTATAGATGTCTAATGCTAGTTTAATTTGGTTCCCCTTGTAGGTTATCTTTTGCCCTGTCCTCCATCAAATTCATTATTTTTCCATTGTCTTGAACCCTTGGAAGATTTACTATTTTATGTCTTGCTTAGGTCTCTTTTTGTTTAGGTAGCCTAGTTTTTTTTTTGCTTCCTCCTGTAGTTGTATGTTTAGTTCTTTCTTCAAGTTTGGGAAATTGTCTTTCTTTATTTCTTTAAATATATATATGTATCTATATATATATAGATGTGTCAGTCCCCTTCTCTCTGTTCTCCTAGGATGTCTATGATTCCTATATTTACTTTCCTCATGGTGTCAGATAATTCTCAATGTTTCTTCATTTTTTCCTCTTTGCATCTTTCATTTTTGTATTTTTGTTCTTTCCATATTTATATTTTGAGTTCATTGATTAAATCTTTTTAATTTATTCTACTTCCTTGGCTTTCTCCAGTTTTCATCCCCTCCACTACATCCTGTAAGCCCATTATTTTCTTATTTTAAGCTTCACTTTCAGTCTTCTGTTCATTATGATTCTCATAACATTCACTTACTTTTTTGAGGTTTTTTTATTGTTACATTTTTTTTAATTTCTAATTTTGTTATAATTTTTTCAGCTCTATTATCAACTTCAATAGTCACTTTTTTAAAAAAATATATTTACTTATACAAGAACTGGGGTACAGGTTAGAGGTGCAGGGTAAAAGGATTCACCAGAGTCAGAATAAGGAGCAGAACAGGCAGATCTACTAAGGGGAGCAGTAGAAAGATCAGGAAAAGTCTGGCACCATGTGGGTCACCTTCCTGGCAGGAATCGAACTCTTGCTACAGAGGCTACAGATTGCTTCATAGTGCTGTGCTTTTCCATTGTGCCGCCATTGAGGGTCCTATTGTTACATTTGTTTGATATTTTTTGATTATGGTAATTTTGGATTCTTTTTCTGATAAGAATAAAAGCTTTTCCTTGTATTATGGTTGGGTCCTGGAGATTTATTTTCTCTCTGTGGTGTATAGTTGCCATGCAGACTTGCTTGAACATTTGTATTTTTCTTTCTTCTTATTGTTTTCTTTCTATTTGCTCAGCTGCTATTGGAGCTTCTATTGTGTGCTTCTTTTCTTACACTGCTCTGGAAATTTACCTGATGGTACAGGGACTTTTTAGGATCTGTGGCTGTGCTAACGGTTTCCTTAAACCACTTCTAAGTCTGCTTTTGATGGCCAGGAAGGGTAGAAAGGTGCTAAGGGACAAAGTTTCTGGGATCTCACTCTACCTGGAAACAGTGGTTTCATGCCTGCTTCCAGTCCATACTCCTTTTTACCCCTTCTCAGAACATATTTTCATTTCTTTATAGCACTGGTCACAAACAAATACTGTGTGTAGAAACTGTGGTTATCATTTATGGTTACAAAATATTTTAACTTAACACATATAAATGAGAAATAACTGACCAGCAAGAAGGTAATCCATTTTCTGTTAATTTTGAAGCATGTCTTTAAATAAGCTAAGTTTTAAAAGTATATATAAAAAAACTTTAAAAAATCTATCATATTGAGAAATTATCTGAATGAAGTAAAAATAATCATATTACAGCTTTAAAATAGTCAGATTCTTAACACTTTAAGAATCTTAACACTGTTTGCAAGAATTATATAAAATCAAAAGTGAGAATATGCTTGCATCAGGGCTCAATGATGAGGCAAACACTAACACTAATGCAAATAGTAATAAAGGCTTTGGATTACCTTGTAAAGTAGGTGAACAGTGTAAGCTTCAGTTCCCTTGGTCAACAAAAGGTACACTAACACTTATTTTTTGCCATCTTACACAGTTTACTGAGATGTGGAGTATGAAATGTGCTTTGAAGAGTAAAACATGCTGCATTGATACAAGAGATGATGACTATATCTGGTATATACTCTAGGGTGGGATGGCAGGAAGTAAGCCTGTAATGATGCATAGTAGGTCAGTGTTCAGAGAACTGAAATAAATACAGCGTCAAACTCTTTTAGGGTGGCAAATTGTAGAAAATGATGAATGTTGGGAAGACAATTGAATTTGGAAGGTAACCAAAGCAATGATTGGAAAATGCAGCTCTGAGTTGCTGAGGCATTGAAATAGAAGGTCCAACAGGAATATATAATATAAAGTCCAGTGGTGTAGGAATATGATGAGCTAATCTCTATATTGTTCTTCATGCTTAGGCTAAAAAAAAAATTGTCAATATCTTTGTTCAATTCAGAAAATGAGATTTCCAGAGAAGGAAAAGTTTGTTTTGTAAATTCCATGACTATTTGCTTTTTCTGAACTGAAGGCAGCCTCTGAGTATGAGAGGGAAAGATTGCATCCCCCTGTAAAATCTGGAAAGTTCCTTTTGTTACCTATAGTTCAGTGAGAAAATTGAATAGGTAAAACATATTTGTTAGTAATGAGAGTCAATGAAAATAATGAGGTATAAAGGGTTTGTAGAAGCATCTAAATAATTTTGGATAGAATAATCAGGAAAGACTCACTGAGAAGATATGTAAATAAAGAACCTAAAAGATAGTCTTATGGTCTATACATAAATAGCCTTTACTTTTTCCTTTACTGTTCCTAAACTTCTTCCTATACCATTCCTCTACTTCACTGATAACTCCACTGCCCTCTATGTCTAGGAGAAGGTAGATGTATGAAGCAGCAGCATAGTTATTATTTAGCCAGATGTACTAAAAACAAGTAAAAATAATTTTCTTTCTTTATTCTCACCTATGTAATTATACTGTTAGCAAAAGGACTACCCTAGCAGTATATTTCTGATAAGTTGGGATAAACTTGTATATAATACTATTTTAAAAAGTATGTGATGAAAATAGACCTTCTACTATTATAAATGGAGATAGAAGAAAGCAGAATAAACATTATTTGGTTGAACATTAAATTTCATTACTGCCTGTTGCTTGTTGTGTTAGTGACAGATCCATAAAAAAATAAAATTTCAGAATGCTCTTCTAGCTTCCAAATATTTTTTAAAAAAATCTCTTAATTTCTTCTAAGGGCTCTCCCATCAAAAACAACCTAAAATAAAACAACAAGAAACCAAAAAAGAAATAGGTATAGGAGTGAGACATTTCTTTGAAGAACATACAGATACCCACCAAGCACATGGAAAAAATGTGCTATCATCAGGGAAATGCAAATCAAATTGCCATCAGATGCCATTGCACACCTGTGAGAATTGCCCGTATCAAGAAGGCCAGAAATTACATATGTTGGTAAGGATGTGGAGAAAAAGAAACACTCATAATGTGAGTGGGAATATAAATTGATCTAGCCCCTATGGAAAACATTATGGAGGTTTCTCAAAATATTAAAAATAGATTTATTATGGGCCCTCCCTGGAGGCGCAGTGGGCTAAAGACAGCACTAAGAAACAAAGCCACTTCAGCATGAGTTTGATCCTCGCCCTGGAGGTGATCCATATGGCAGACCTTTCCTGACCAGCCCATTGCTCTCCTCAGCAGTGTACTTCATCAGTCTGCCTGATCTCCCCACACTGTCTGGTGAATCCTCTCAGCAACCCTGCACTTCTGGTTTGTACCCCAGTTCAGTATGCATAAATAAATCTTTAAAAAATAATAGATCTATTATACAGTCTAACAGTTCCACTCCTAGGTATCTACCTAAAGAATACAAAAACACTAAATTTGAAAGGATATATGTACTTCTATGTTCACTGCAACACTTTATAATAACAAAGTTATGCGAGCAATCTAAGTGCCCAAGGGCAGCATTTTGTCTATACAATGAATACTATTCAGCTGGTAAAAAAAAAGATAAAATCTTATCATTTACAAGGACAGAGATGGCAGGTATGCTAAGCAAAGTAGAAGACTTGATTTCACATATATGTGAAATATAAACAAAACAAATGAACAAACAAATACAATAGAATAAACGTCATAGAAAATGTAAAAATTGAGTAGTCTTCAAGGAGGTGAATAAATTCTTGATGTCGATATTTAGGGGAAGAACATTATAAGTAGAGGGAATGACAATCTGAAAGTCCTAAGGAATATTTATTATGAGTGAATGAAAGGGAGAGTAGTAGAGTGTAGAAAGTAAAGACAGAGAAGAGGTGTAGAAGGTCATTTGAATTTCTTTCTTAGGTTATTTTAATGATGTAGACTTTTGCTCTGAGTTGATGAGTATTCATTGCAGAGTGTTGACCAGAAAAGTGATTCACTCTGCCATAATTTGAAAGGACTGCTGTGGTTGCTATTTGGAGAATAATTTATAGAGACCAAGAGTAATGCAGGCAGAAGGACATTACATAATCCAGAAAGAAATGTTAGTGGGTCAGATCAGGGTAGTAATTGATGGTGGTGAAAATAAGTATTAAAATTCTTCATATACTTTGAAGATAAAAGCCAAAATATTTCTTAAAATATGTGAAAGAGAACAAGAAATCAAAATTGTCTCTATGGTTTCCTTTATGAACAATGAAAAGAAGAAGTGGGAATCAATGGAAATGAAGGAGAAAGTGGAGGAACAAGTTTGGTGATGCAGAAGATCTGGTACTCAAGTTTATATTTGAGAATGATGGAATGAAATTCCTATTAGAGCTCTAGTGAAAGTAGTAAACTATAATTGAATATGCCCAAATTATTATTCAGGTATACATGAAGTATCTAAAGCCAGTTTTATTCCAGTGGAATTCAACCTTAAATCTTATTGTAGGTTGCAAAATTTCGTAATGATAAATGGATAAATGAATTTATTAATTTACCTTTGTGACTGACAGAAGTAATTTTTGAAGCATAATCAAAAACTAATAAACCTATCTCAAAGCTAACTCAAAACCCCCCAAACCTAACTCCCCGGGCTCCCAAAACCTAACTCAGAACTTCCAAACCTATCTATGATGTCATGTTGCTGGATTTTCAGGATAAACAACATAGGTGAATGGATTGGTTCTTGTGGGATACTTTATAATAAAAGTCCTTGTGATGGATGAGGAATTGTCCTGTAATCTACATTTGGATCACTAACAAGAGTTCTGATTACCCTATTGTAATGCAGTGCAATGGCCATGTTGTAGTGTTTAATTTCACAGAAACTGTTGAACCATATCATTTACTTGATAGCTCTGTTACATAAACAGCTCAGCAGATACTTCCTGGCACATACTCATTTATCTCTGATCATTGGCACATATATTAATTTAACTGGAGCTGTTTCTTCAGTGCTGTATTCAAATAAATTTCATTTTAGCATAATTAATAGATATTTATTTTTACTACCAAAAACAAAAGCACCAGTAACAATTTTACTATGATTATCATTTCAATGCTTGATATAAATTCATTACACCATCACAATATGGCTGCCCACTCATTTCACAGCTATCAGAAATGATGCATACATTTTTTATACAGATGTTCATTTCCATGATGCTGCTCTAATGCATAAATACTTACATAGTATATCATTGGTAGATGAATATTTCACTAGAGCAGTTTGCTGATGCTTAAAATATAAATGATATATGCACAACACTTTGCTTTTCTTTGTAACTTTCACCATTTGCCAGTAATATTCAGTAATGACTGAATATTTAACACCTAAAAGCACTAACGTGTACCTATTTAACTTCTAAATCATTTGTGATGGGAAGTTGAAATCTAAAAGGTATTTGTAGCTCAGAACAAGTAATACCGTATGTAAACTTTGGTAGGTATCTTCTTGTATTAGAGAAATAGACAGGGTTTTCAATAAATCATCTATATTAATATAATATAAAGTTGAAAGAAATCTAAAAAAATTGAGTTGGTTGGGAAAAAAATAACAAAAGCTCAGTATGTATATGCACCACTACAAAGAATCTGTACATATATATTTCACTGAAACTTGATAGCAGCTCTAAGAAGGAAGTGCCATTAACTTTTCAAGATATGGACACCATAGCCAACTTACATAGTATGTGGTAAAAAGTGGGAAAACTGGGTTTCCAACTCAGCTTGTCTTTAATATCATTTCATCACATTTAAAAACTGAGGAAAATATTCAGAGATATTTAGTGAGCTTTTCAAGGTCAAGCAGAAAGCTTATTGCAGAGGTGGGGTTAAAACTCAGAGTCTTCCCAACTTTCCTATCTTCCACCTGGGAAAATCTATAATGCACAATACTTAGGATTGACCTTATTTTGAAATTACGGGGATTTTCACAATTTTCTTTTTCCCTGGAAATAAATAGTTCTGACTTTCAAATAGTAAGTGATACTGTTGAACATTTTTGCTCATCAGTACCATCCCTGGGTAATTTGGACATTTGGTTCTTTTCCCTTTGAATTAATACTTTCCCCCATATGTTAGCAAGTCTTCGTCTGCACTGAGGTCTTTAGAAGGGAAACGGCAGGCTGAAGAGCTTTAGTGGCTTCCCCTTGGAAACACAGCTTTTAGTAAGTGATGGGCTGTCATAAAAGAGACCAATGAAGAAAGTGCTTAGTGAAGTATTTCTAACCTTAAGGAGAGCTATTAGTCACTCAATCAAGCTACATTATATATTGAAAGCAAGCTACATTATATATTATACAGGTCTAAGGATTTAAAGTTGAATGAAATATAGTTTTTGAGTTTAAGTTCAATCGCTAGCCATAGTGAAACGTAGATCAGTAAATAGACAATTATAGTTCTGCATTCTGTTCTGTAAAATGTAAAATTAACATGTTTCTAGCTTCTTCTGTCACAGTCAGTTGTGGATGGAAATAAAAGGGAATATAAAGAATTATTAGAAACTTATGGTTAGAGAGATGGTTATTTGAACTATTGGTCGTCAGGGGTTGGTGGCAATGTAAATTATGGATTGGCCAGAAAACAATGAGAATTTAAATTAGGGAACAAAAGCAATTTCAACTCTGCTTTTAGTTTTCCTCTGCATTTGTCTTGGATACTCATGGCCTAACTAGTTACCAGGGGGATTGGCAGCAAAACCTCAAATTGCTGGTACCCATATCCTTTGATTAGCCTTGCACAGTGCTAGAAACTTGCTCAGAGCTTAGAAACTCATAGGTCAAGATAATGAGACATCTGAGAAATACAGCCATTTCAAAAAGTAAAAATTACAGATACCATATAAATCAGAGTTGTAGAACAGAATGAGAAGAATTTCAAATAATCATAGAAACTCACGAACTAAATAAAATATCAGAATTATAAGAAAAATAAATAATTTTAAAAGGATTCAGATATCTATTATGAGAAATATATTTGATATAAAGGACAAAATGTGTGGAATAAGTCATGGAATGAGTAGAGATAAAAATTAATTAGGAACAGGAATACAAAGAGGAGTTATGCCCACCTTTGGATAATAGTAGTTCCAGAAAAGCAGAAATTAAAAATAGGAAGATGAATTTTGAAAAATTAGTGGAAGTAGAGGCCATACAAGTAAGAAGAAAGAGGACTAACATAAAAGTAATGTGTAAAGATACTAGAATGAAAAAAAAATAATGTTTTTTTTTAAAGGTTTATTTATTTATTCATAGAAGAACTGGAGTGTAGACCAGAGGTGCTGGGGTGAGAAGATTCACCAGGGACAGCAGGGGGCAGCACAGGTGAATCTACTGAAACACTACTGACAGGAGCAGCTGGCAAGAGGTGAAGTTTGCTACTAGGTCATATTTAGTTTAGCTCTCTGGATGGGGCTACAACTCAGGCCATTGTGTCTATAGCTCAGGTACTTAACCCCTAGGCCACCAGGGACTCCCCAGATACTGGTCTTCAACCTACTTTTCTTCCTACTACCAGGGATGCGTAGCATATTCTTTGGATCAGAGGCAGAGGGCTAATACCCCTATGAACTGATTTGGTAAACATATTTGTAAGTGTTGTTAGGAGAAGAATCATGATGTATGGAATGCTTGTTTCAATGTCTCTTTGGATCAATTATGGTAAACATTTTGGAATGTCAGCACATCTAGTGGAGAGGTTGTAGAGAATTTCATATATTACAGTAGGAGCATATATTTCATAGCATATCAGTTTGCAAATCTATGAGCTCACAATTCTGGTTGAATGCCTTATCCAGGAGAAATTCTTGCAAGTTTTGTATGAGAGACATGACAAAGGAATGCTTATAGCATATTCAAACTAAAAATCTGTAAATAAACGTGGCATATTTATTTAGTACTGGGCTGTGCCATTTCACCTTAAGTGCTAAATTGTGCAGATTTGCATAATGTGCTCAATATATAGTCATGTATTTTATTGGAAGCTTTTAAACATGGGGTTTTATTCTGATTTTTGGTAACTTTGAGGAAAAAAGCATGTATTAGCCTTAAATTTAACACACTGTATCCTTACAAAAGTGTTTTTCATAGGTGAAATTCTTAGATTCCTGAACAAAAATATCAGAGAGATTTGGATTCAAATCCCAGTCTATTTTTTCTCCTAATTATATAAATTTGGACAAGTTATTAAACAATTTGCAATTTTAATTTATTCTTTTGTTAAATGTACATGATAGTATGAATCTTGAGAAGCTAGCTGGTGCTTAGTGGTTGTTAGGGGCTGAATTGTGTTCCCTAGAATTGTTATGCTGACGCCTTGTCCCTCAGAATGTACTATCTTCAAAGATACCTTTAAGTCGGTACTTAATTTGAAATGAGGACATTAAGGTACTTTTCACTCTGATATGGCTGATGTTCTGTTTAAAATGATTAGGGTATGCACAGAGATACCAAGGCCAAACATGCATAGAAGGTTGGCTATATGAAGAATCAGAAAGAGGGCAGCCATATGAAAGTCAAAGTAAAAAGCCTTAGGAGAAGCAGTCTGCCAGAACCTCAATCTTGGATTTCCTTCCAATCTTCAGAACTGACATCACTCTGTTGTGTTGTATAAACCTCCCAGGGTCTTTTTTCGCAATATCCCTCACAAGTAAATATAGTTGGTACTCAGCAAATGTCAGCTTTCATTTATTAATTTTTAATTTTTATTAGCTTTTTAGGTAACATTGGAATAAGTTATTATCAGTGTTTCAGAAGTATAGGATTCCCCTCAGATATGGCCACCGTAACCTACCACCAATTCACCCATAGTCCAACATTATAGTCCATTGTCCTCTCTTCTCTCTTTGTTCTCACCCCTTACCACACCGTCTCCGGATGCTTCAGTTCTCAAGTCAGCTTTCAGTGGTAATTTTTAAGCTTTTCCTTATCTGGATTTGGTATGTGTTGGAATTCTCTGTGCTTTTTTCATTTGTAAAGTATGGTGAACAGTAATATCCACCAGTAATTTGTTGGATATTTAAATGAGTAAATATATTTAAAAATCTTAGATAGGGATATTTTAGTAAGCCGTCAACTATCTGCTGATTCTTCCTTTATCCTGACTATGCAAATGTCAAAACACAGCAATAGCTATATGCTCAGCACTTTTATCTACTGAGAGGCTCCTGACTTGTGTCTCTACTTTTATCAGTCTCATATATTTTGCACATTATCCTGAACTAGGCTTCCATAAGTGCCTGTTTGATTATTTTATTGCCTAACCGCCTTCAGTGACTCATCACTAACAATGAAATAATTTGTTTGAAATGAAATAAATATTCATGAGTAAATTTACTTTTATGATAATTTTATATATTCTGATATTTAAGACCTTCAAAATATGCATTCTAATTCTCTCTTCAGTCTTATTTCCTATAACATTTCTGTCTACTGTAAATCCTCTTCTTTATATTACTTATAAATATTTATAAGTAACCATAAATACTTACATTAACTTACTTTTATTGACTCATCTCCTGAACACACACTTTTTTCTGTGGTTTGGTCCAGACCTTTTCTTCCTTCTATAATTCTTTCTATGTTTATTTACAGTTAGGATAATCTTAAATATTCAGTTGGTGTTGTGGCATCAACAGAAGTTTCTTAATAGTTCCAATAAAAGTAAGTTTTGTTTGCACTTCTAAATTATTATTGTACTTGTCAACTTTAAGGTGTTGTTGAGTACATAAGTGCATAAGTATGTGGATGGACAGATGACAGAAAGGATAGACTGAAGGAGTCCCAGGTACACAATATAAGTATAACTTATATGTATGTATAATATATGTATGCATTTCATTTAGCGAACAAGAACATTTTATATGATAGTTGCATTTGAGAAGCACTTAAAAACTCTGATTGTTTACTAGTAAAATAACATGCTTCTGAAGTGGATAATTAATTGCAGTGAATGACATAACATTTTTTAAAAAAATCTTTTTGTCTCTTTTTTCTACATAAGTATACAGGTCAAAATAGATTTTGAAATTATTGCATCATTATTACATGCCCTAATGTAGAATTAAAATCGAGAATTCATTTAAATGATTGTCTTTATTGAACTACTGCGATGAGCATGTTGTTAGGCTCCCCTAATATCTGTGAAATTGAGTATTTAGACAGATATATGCATAGACAGTAACAGTATAACTTTTTTTCAGACAGGGATATTGGCAAGATTATTAGTGTCTGTGATGAAAAGACACTATGAAATTAATCCTTTGTTGTGCAAATATTTTCTCCCATTCTGTAAGATGTCTTATAATTTTATATTATGAGGTATTTTTCCTCTATCATAGAATTTATTTACCTGTATTTTAATCAGTGGTTAATTTGTCCATTCCCTCTACCAGAGGGAAAATTACTGAGGACAGAAGAAATGTCGAAGTTGTTCATATCTATTTCCTCATTACTCACCATAGTCTTTGGTAAATAGTCACTGCTCAATTATTATTATTAAGAATGAAATTTTCCTTGTCTTCTCATTTAATTCACACAATTTCATTGCTATATAAAATGACAAGCTGATATCCTTTAGGATTTTTGTGAAAATAAAATTTAATATACCTGCAGGGGGATGGATAAAGTAGATCAATTGTATTGTTGTGGATGGAAGGTAGACTTCTAATGATGACCAAGAGTATAGTCTATTCAGATGTTGAATTGTAAAACTGCACAAATAAAACACAATTTTATAAACCACTAAATATATCAATAAAACATAAAAAGACTGTGGTCCCTGCAGATGAAAAATAAGCAAGATGAGCTTTGTCTCTATCCTACTTTTCTGCTTGGCAGAGAGCAAAGTATTGTAAAGGGTGGAGGAAACAGACTTTGGAGTTTATTGCTGCAGAAGTGGCTGGAATTTTCATGCCAAAAAATACTAGAAGTAAAAAAATAAAAAAGAAAACTGCCCAGAGATAAAACTTGTATAATCTGAAATTTTCAAAAAACTAAGATGCACAAATGAAAGGTGAAACTTGGGGATATATGGCAGAGAGAAGCTACTAAATATCTATTAATTGAATGTAATTTTAGGAGTTTGCACAGTTCTGGGTGACTGGAGTTTTGATAAGCTGGAGCTTTAGGAACCTTGCTGAAACCCTCCATCACTGATTAGATAACCCAAAATCCCCTGCCTTAGAGAAAGGTGATGCAAAGCTTATATTAGGACTACTTTAGACATTCCCAAACAAAACCTTTAAAGAGACTGTGAGAAGCTAAAGCTGACATGCTAGTAAATTAACTACCTGTCAACACAAAATGCGTTGCTATTTAAAGAAAGACAGCAAAATTATGACTGTCAAAGATATAGTATCTATAATGTCCAGCTACCTGAAGAAATCTTTAGATATGCCAAAACAGTGAAAAAGTCAATAGAAAGAGATGACAGATTTACTGGAATTAGCAAAGAAGCCTTTAAAAATATTACTCTAAATATATTTAAAGAAAAGTGGTATAATATAAAAAGATACGTTGAAGAAGAAATCTGGCTTAGAAATATACACTATAAAAAGAACCAAGACCAAATAGAAATTTTCATTCTGAAAGATGTAATATCTAAATGAAACAAGTGACCATGTGGCCTTAACATCAAAAATGAAAAATATAACAACAAAAAAATGAAGCAATATTTTTTTTTGTATGAAATACAAATAACTGCCCAATTTTATTTGAAATGTAAACCCAACTATCTAATAAATCTTATAAACCTCAGTTATTATCATGGTCAAATTACTGAAAACAAAAGGTCTAGAAAGCTAGACGGAAAATCTCATTACATAGGGGATTATAAAATAAACATCTCATGTTATTCAAACAATGTAAGTTTGATAAAATGGCACTGCATATTGAAAAGTCTGAAAGAAAAAAAGTCAAGGTAGAATTTTATATTCAGTGAAACTATTACTCAAAAATAAAGGAAAATGACAATCTATTCACATAAACAGAGGATAAAAGAATTCAACACCAGCATGACTGTACTTTAAGAAAATAGTAAGAAAATTTCTGCATGAAGAGAAATGCCATTGATAGAGAAGTACAATTCTTTTTAAAGGACCATCCCAGTATCAAATAAACAGGTAAATATAAATATTTTCTCCTCTCAAATTTCTCTTGAAAGGCAATTGACTCTTTAACACAAATGTTGTTTATTTATAAAACATGTAGGAAAATGTATAGAAGTGAGCACAAAAGTGAACATAATAAATGGAAGTATAGTACTGTAAGTTTCTTATATCTTTATGTGAAATGGTATATAACTTCAATGTGAACTGTGATAATTTCATGAAGCATATTATAATTCCTAGAATAGCCACTAAAATATAAAAACTATTGGCATAGTGAAATAGCCAAATAAAGGAGATAAAATATCATACTATATATATTTTCTAAAGCCAAAAGAAAACAAGAATAATAATATTTAGTGAAATAAGACAGAAGGAAAAAAGAAATAGTAGATGGTTTTTCTCACATGTGGAATATAGAGATAGAAAACAATTTGTCAGATAAACCTAAACCAGTAACAAACCCTAGAAATCTAACTTGTATAATTGAGGCTATAGAGGGCGAGAGGGATGATGCAAAGCAAAGTGTGGGGTGACCCATGGTGGAGGACCATGGGTGCCTGGGCACTGGGTGTGGTGTCAGAAGGAATAGGATCCTCTATCTCTAAATCTTCTACAGTGTTAAAAGCCACTGTTAATGCAATAAAAAGCAAAAAGAAAGGAGTTTTTTTTTTTTTAAGATCATTGGGACAAATAAAAAATAGTAAAATGATATTCTTAAACCCAGCCTTATCAATAATTACATCAGCAAGTTAAGACTCCAATTATCTGTCGGATTAGATTAAAAAAACAAGGCCTACTTATATGCTGCTTAAAAGAGAGAAGTTTCTTTTATTATGTTAAATATTTACTTTTATTTATGCATACAAGAGCTGGGGTGTAGGCCAGCTGTGTCAGGCTGTGAGAGAATTCAGCAGAGACAGAGTGGGGAGAAGAACAAGTGCTTGAAGGCAGCAGTGATCACCTTGGGAGGCCCCAAGAGAGAAGTTTAAATATAAATACATCAATAGAGAACCACTTGAAAAATAAAAAATAACATGAAAATATTAAATACTGGGTCAGGAATGTGCCAGCACATCACCGGGGACACACTGAAGGTCAAGTCCTGGAGCAGGTTTCCAAGGCTGGACTCTGCTACTCAGTTTGCAGCCCTCTTGCTATTTATTAGCAGTAATAAGCATGATTGATTATGCGACCATGGCAGGAGGAGAGGGTCCAGGGAGACAAAGGGTAATCAACTTATGGGGAACTGGAGGGGACACATATACTGGGAAGACATCCTGGGCAGGTACTTGATGTGATTTCCGAGCTACTCAGATCACGTCAGATCATGGTACAATCAGTCAAAGGCTACCTCGGTCCCTAGCAGCCTCGTGATGTCAGCCTGCCTTGTAAGGCACTCATGAGGATGAACACACACACACACGGGTTTATAGAGAGGCCATACACACAGGTGAAGAAGCCTCAAGTGGTAGAAAAACCACAATAAAAAATAAAACAAAACAAAACTGAGTAATTATATTAATTCTATACCAGTAGATTTAAATACCAGGACTATTGCAAGCAGTGAGATACATTTCATGACAAAGGGAAATTAAAGTCCCTCAGATGTTTTGAATCTTTGATGAAAGTGTCAGTAAAAAAAATAAAAACAGGAACCTCCCTGGGCACAGCAGATTAAAACACAGTACTGGAAAGCTAAAGCCACTTCAGCACGAGTTCGAAACCCACCCCACCCTGGAGGTGACCCACATGGCATGGCAGACCTCTCCTGACCCTCCTGCTGTTCCCCTCAGCAGTGCACTTGTCAGTCGGCCTGTTCTGCTCCCCACTCTGTCACTGGTGAGTCCTCTTACCGCCCGCCCCGCACCTCTGGCCTGTACCACAGTTCTGTATGCACACACACAAAAAAGATAAAAACATCACTTTAAGTGAGAAATATTCTAAAGTAGTACATTTTCCTATATTAAATATTCCCAATAAAAAATTATTTACATTTGTTTATGACTCATCTCATACAGTTCTTTTATGTAAATTTATGTTTTTCTTCCTTGAAACTAATTTATTAACTGGTAACCTTCCTATTCTTCCTTTCAGAAACAAGTATAACAAAGACATCATAAATCCCTCTAGGTTTTCTCAACATTTCTTTACTAGTTAGTTGTTCAATAATATTTACTTTGCTCCTTCTATGTACTAAGCAGTATGCATTCTAGACCCTTAGGATATAGCAATGAATTCAACTCTTGAAAGACAGGGATTGAGAAACAAAATAAATACATAAATAAATATCAAACATGCCAAGCAGTGATATGTATAATATTAAAAAATAAAAGCTGGTATTTAAGAAATATCATTGGAGAGTGGTAAAGTATGGTATCTTTGCAAAGATAGTATCTTTGCATACCTAGATGAAATGAGGTATCATTTACATGTAGCTGGGAAAAGATCATCCCGAGTAGACACAATGAGTGCCAAGATGCTGAATCAGGATGGTACCTGTTAAGGATGTGAAACAGGATAAGAGTGTGGCTAGGACCAAGTAAGAGTGACTTAGTAGTAGCAGAGGAGGTGAGAGAGCTAGAGCTACTGCAGACAGGATTGTGAATGATTTTATATGAAATTTTTTATTTTATATGATTTTTTTATATGAAATTGAATTTTTTTTCTGAATGAGAGGGGAAACCACCTGAAGGGGTTTGAGTAGAGAAGTAACATTATTTGATATATTCTATAATGTTCTGTCTGTAGGGTGCAGATTAAATGCCTTAGTTTTTAAGATATTTAAAAGAGAATTATCCAAGGCAGGGAAAAAAATACACAGACTTATTAGTCTGTCTTAATACTAGATTTATGTTGGTACCTTTTATGTGCCCTGATAATGTTTGAGCTATTCAGAAATATATTTAACATTCAGCTTTTGAAATATTTGTTTTTGAACAGTCATATGTCTTATGAATGACTAAGGAGAAACCATTGTGTATATTTTTTCAGTTAATGTAAGAATGAAAAACAACAAATAACTATTTGTGATATAAATACTGAAAACATTTTTTCACTTCATTAATTTGTTTCCTTTAACATCAGATTAAAGACAGGTGATCTGTTTATAACTTAAATAACTTTGCTTATAATTTATTTATAACTTACATTATCATTTCTCTTGACTTCAAGTGTTCTGGTAAGACCCTCAATGGATTGATCATGAACAGGCTCACCCAACAAATCTTTCTGTCCTTTTTCCTACCTCCAGATTTATACTTCTAACTGCTATTCATATTTTTTTCGATGTAATATTGCATTATAATGTTATATAATTTTCTGCTGTGCATCATTAAAAATCAGCATGTATATATACTACATTTAATTCCCCACAGAGTCTAGTTCTATCTAACATACAATTGAACTTGGTTTACCCCTCTCCCCTTCCCACTTGGTAACTAATTTGGACTCGTAGCCTAAAACATTATTTCTGTTTTATTTAGTTCATCTGTTTGTTATTCCGATATACTACATGAGTGAAATCATAAAGTTTTTATTTTTCTTGGCATAACTAACTTCACTAGGCATGATAACATCTAGGTTAACCTTTTCATAGATGCCTTGTCTGTTGTATTCCAGTCAGTTTTGCATTTGACTCCTGTGTTGGCAGACATTGGAAATGATTTTAAATTGTAGTAATTCCCATTCTAACTTCCCTCCTTGACACACATCTGTCTTTAGCTATAGCTTGAGAAAGCAGCCAAGTTGTATAAATACAATATGCATTGGTTAAGACAATTTATTAACCTTTACAAAGTTAAGTTTCCTGACTTTTAACTAACACATGCCCTTGGTTGATTAATCAGTCCTGGCTCTGAAAAGTGTTGGCTGAGAGTTTTTGTTTGTTTTTTTAAAGATTTATTTATTTATGTATACAGAACTGGAGTATAGGCCAGAGGTGCAGGGGTAGTAAGAGGATTCACCAGCACAAAGTGGAGAGCAGAACAGGCCGACTGACAAGTACACTGCTGAGGGGAGCCGCAAGCGGGTCAGGAGAGTTCTGTCACACCATGTGGGTCACCTCCGGATAGGGGATCGAACTCATGCTGAAGTGGTTTTAGCTTCTCAGTGCTGTGCTATAACCAACTGTGCCACCTAGGAGGGCCCTTTCATTTGTTTTTAACTAAGAAATCAAGAATAGACAACAATCCAGAGAAATTTCAGAATTTCAGGTCAAGAAATGAAGGTTTTAAGTGCCCAGGAGCAACAATTCTCTTTAGAGGACTAACTCTTCTTTTGAATATATAAGGCCATCTAATTTGTTATTTTACTAATCTGTATAATATATCTTTATCCCTTTCTACACTTAGAATTGGTTACATATTTATGCAATCTTTGTCTCAACATTTTTTCCTAAAATATTCCAATATGAAATGTAGGCCAATCATTAAATTTGCCACAAATACACCAATAATTATCTTCTTGTGGGTTTGTTTGTTGTGAATGATTATGTACAATATGCTGGTTTGTCTTTTAGGCTTTCTTTTGTTTTTGGTAGTTATCCATCCATCCATCAAGCCAGCCAGCCACCTAACAAATGTGTTTTGTAGTTTTACTAAATTTCAGGCATTGAGATATAAGATCTGATAGATGTTCTTTGAATATTTGTGTTTTGGTTATAGTTAAAGAAAGATTTATTAATATACTGAATTCAATTTCAGTATTTCTATATTTATTCACTTTATTCAACAAATATTTAATTTATTAAACAAATATTTAATCAGTACCTACACTATGCCAGAACTTGGGAAATGTTAGCATGTGAGAATAAACTAGGGATTATCTCTGCCCTTCTAAGAGTTGTTGTTTAATAGGAGGTAAAGGAATATAACAAATGATTATGTCACAATGTGAAAGAGCTGTAAGAGAGATTAATGCACTGTACTTACAGAAGCAGAGGTATAAGAGACTAACTCTGGGAGAGATAGATGGCTTCAGAGCAAGGGATATTTAAGCTTAGCCCAGTTCCTACTACTCAAAATGTAGTTAGTAGATGAGCAACAATATGCACCGCAGTAATACTCCCTGGAGAAATGCAGTTTCTCCAGCCCCAGCCCAGGCTTATGTAATCAGATGTGATTTTAGTGAGACACTCAGGTGAATTGTCACACATTACAATTTGAGAAACACTGATTTACACATGTGAAGAAGGTAGGTAAGTCACATTAGAGAAATCTAATATACAATTATAGGATATGGATGCATATGATGATTTGTTCTGTTAAATCTAAAAGTGTATCAGGAGAGTAATTTGGTAACATGGATGTGGTGAATGAATTAGAAATGAGTAAAGGAGAGTATGTTCACTACTTTAGTTATTTCAAATGAAAGAACTAAGCTAACATAATGGGGCTGAATTTGAAAAGTATTTTGGAAATTTAAGAGATGGCAATTCATGTTTGATTGAATGATGATGATGAGGAATGAATCAGAGATGACATAGAGGTTTCTACAGTGAGTTTCTGGCCAGTGGTTGCATTACAAAGTTTAGGACTAGAAGAGAAAAAAGAAATTACACAGGGCAGGGAATGGTTCAGTAAGATATAAAAACTATGAGTATCTATGACCCAGATGGAGATGTTTGCTGCTTGAAAATATGGTATTGGAACAAAGAAGAGAAATTTGATATAAAGAAATGGGACCAGGAAATTTAAAAGAGGGCCCTGTTACTCACCTTCTCACTTCTGACATCAGTGAGAACCAGGTCACCCCACACTTGGCATCTACAGCCAGTTTAGGACTTCCTTTGAAAGCAGAAAGAACTGGTTGCTCCACTCCCGTACCCATTGCCAGTGTCAGAGTCCTGCCTTAATATGGCAGTTGTCACCAATGACAAGAGTCTCTCTACCCCCCTAGTCTTTAAGTACCAGCCATAGGGGCCCAGCCTCTGGTGTAAAGCTTCTTGAGTAAGAGTAAGACTACTCCAGGCCACTAATTGCCAGCTGTGAGTGGGTAACAATCAGCTTTGCGATTTGGGCTCTTCCAATTACCAGCTGCAGAAACCTAGACTTCAACTGGAGAATCCTATCACATCTAGCCTATAGCAACCAACTGTGGGAGCCTGAGCACTAGCCAGGTCCAACAAGTTATGGATCATGGAAAAGTCATTGAGAGGGATGTAGGTCTGATATCTAGTCCTATAGACAGTAGTAGAATAGATTGACCTTTGGACAGCAGAGGCATGTCCAAAGGCATGTCAAAAGGTTGGGCATTGAAGAGTTCCACACTATATATGGAAGAAGATTTAAGAGTGGAAGCCCCTCTACTATAAACATTAGTGTTGAACCAGTGAATTCCCTGCATGAGTGTGGGTATGGAGCCATGGCCAGCAGAAGCTCCAATGTACCAGCCTTGAAAGCAAATAATGGAGACAATAAAACACAACAAATGTCAACCAGAGTCCTCAGGAGCACATATACTAAAAAATAACATCAAATTTCCAGAATGTAATCACAAAGTGATGAAAGATCCATTCTACTTATCAGATACAGGATTAAAAAATGCCATGTTAAAGAAATTCAAGAGAAAACACAGAGAACTGTTCAAAGATATACAAGAACACTCAGAAAAACAAATGAATGTCCTGAGAAATAAAATTAATAAACAGAAGATCAAAAGTGAAGCTTTAAATAAGAAAATAATGGAAACTCAGGATGTTAAAAGTTCAATAAAGGAGATGAAAAATTTTGGAGAAACTATGGAAATGGAGTTTTCATTATTTGCATATAATATGAATATCATAATATAAATAGAGAACCCCAAAGACTCTGCTGAAAAACTAATTGAAACAATAAACCAATTCAGCAAAGTGGCAAGATACAAAATCAACACAGAAAATCAGTTATCTGCCTATATACAAAAAATTAACTAGGAAGGAAATTAAGAAAGCCATCTGATTTACAGTCATACCAAAAAAAAATATTAAATGCCTAGGAATAAAGCTAACAAAGGAGGTAAATAATCTATAAAATGAAATCTATAAAAACATTATTAAAACAATAAGAAACAAAGAAATGTAAAGATATTGCCTGCTAATGGATAGGAAGAATCAACTTGGGACAATGGCCATACTACCCAAAGCAATTTACAGATTCAATGCAATGTCAATAAAAATCCCAGTGGCACTCTTCAAAAGAAACTAGAAAAAAGATTACTGAAATTTACATGGGACCACAAAACACCCAGGATGGTCAAAGATCTTCTGATTGAAAATGAAATAAATGGAGATACAATACTTCTGGAGCGTAACTGTATTTAAAAACCATAATAATTAAAACAGCATGAAAACAAAAAGAGACACACAGATGTGAAATAGAATTGGCAGCCCAGAAATAAAAACCACACATTTAAGGACAGCTAATATAATATACACTGAAAAAACTTACTAAATGGTGATATAAAATTTACTTGCAAAATAAAAATGAAGTTAGACCAGATGATTTCACTCATAGCAGGAGAAAATAATAATAATAATAATGAACAGCCATATTCCAGAGACATTTTATGGGTGTGGAGTGGGGAATTGGATCAAAAACAGTGGGGGAAGGAAATGCACTGGACGGTGGTGGTGGCACATGATTTGGTGATGGGAAGCCCCTGGGGATTACAACTGAGATGGAAAAAGGCACAAAATGATATAAAAATAAACTATTATATTATTTAAAAATATGTAAGAACTATAATATCACAATTTAATTTTTTTCTTACCATACACTTAAATTAGGACTTAAAAAAAATGAAGCCAGACCACTATATCACACCTTACATAAAATCCAATGCAAAATAGATGAAATACTTGAATGTAAGATCCAAAGCAATAGAATACATAGAACACAGGGAAAACATTGCATGATGTAAATTTCAGAAATATCTTTGTGGACTCATCTCCAGCAGCAAGGAAACAGAGAAAAATAAAGCAAAATAAAAGCTCTCCCTAATAACAAAACCCGATACTAGTGATTTCTGCAATGAATTTTACTGAACTATTAAAGATTTAATATTTTCTACTCAAACCCCTCAGCAAACTTGAAAAGAGAGAACTCCCCAATATGAAGCTAACTTTACCGTGAACCTAAAACCAAGAGAATGGGAGGATTAGAAATATTCACATGTATCTTTCATGGTACTTACAGTGAGGCATGAGAGTGTAGCATCAAGGGGTAGGATACTTTTCTTGTTCTAAAGTGAAATTTATCGATTGTTGAACCAAGCTGAGGAGATAGATTTTCCAAGGGACATTTGCTGGGTGCAAAACTCACTTTCTCTTTTGCAGTGGAGGTTTAGATACTTTAGAGCTAATATAAACTGAAGTTAAGGCAGTGCGAATTGTTTGCTTATTTTCTATTCCTTCTCCTCCACACTCATCATCCTCTGATCTGAAGCTCCTTTTGTCGGCACCTAAGTTCCTCTTAGGGCACCTGAAAAGGTATGAATATCTTCACTCTGAGAAGCTTTTTGGATTATTCTGTCAAATTCTTAATATTTTTTTCTGTCATCATTTCCCCCTTTTCTTTTTTCCTGTTTATGAGTTCATTTAAAACAGAAAATATTCAGACATTTATGATTTAGAGAAAGAAATTAAAGTATCCACTGTATATATTTACAGTAAAACCTACTCACTTAACCTTTCACAGAAGGGGCAATAAGTAATTATCTTACTTTGGCACACTCCCAATATTAGAAATTGAAGACACATGAATAGTTGAGGTAGTCTGGAAAGAAAAATTGATACATGTTCAACATTGCTTCCACTATAATTGAAAGAACAATTGAACTGCCAATCAATGACCTTGATATTTAACTTCTAAAGTCCATAAAAGGAATTATAGTAATAAAATAAAGAGATAATAGATGTGAGATTACATTGAAAATTTTTGAGAGCAGATGTAAAAACACAGAGAATTGGTTTCTGTTACTCCTGAAGGCCCCATCACTACAAATTTCAGGTTCAACTGACTCATTCAGTGACAGATATACTTGTCTTCTATCTACAATCTCCTAACATTAGTTTTTATTTTCCTATAAATCAGTTGTCTATTCAAAATATTCAGAAAATCAGTTATGATGAGAAATAAAAATAAAAAATCAGAGGTGATGAAACATCTGACTCAAACCCATTCTTTTTCCACCATATATTTGCCCTCAAGACTTATAAATGTGTGTGTGTGTGTGCGTGTGTGTGTGAGAAAGCGAGAGGTCAAAGAATGTGTTCCATACTAAAAGCTTATTTAAACTGGAATGTGTAAATACTGAATGCTGACTAGTCAGGTGCTCCTTTCATCTAGCCTTTCTAAATTCTCTACTCCTTTTTCCATGTTCTTCCATGTTCCTTATTTTTCAAATTTTAATGTTTCTGCTTCATTCAAATTGATGATAGTGTTAATGATAATTGGTAACTACAAAGTTTGAGATATACTAGCATTATCTTCTTTTTTTCTTTTTTTTATTCTTTGAAAACATAAAATGAGGGACCTGAACTATCCTATAGGAAATCAAAAAGTATGCACTGAATAAATAACGTTAGACCTGGAACATTTTTAGAGATTTGAACTATAAACATTTTAATAATTTTATTGATGCACACAATTTTGTCCTAGGGCTTAGAACCACAACCTTTCAAAAACACTCAATTTCATATTCACCTAGTTAGTCAGTATAATACTGTGAAGTACACTGTTACATAGTCAGGAATAATCTTCATTTTGTATTCCTCAAGAAAGTCTCCATAAGGAGCATTTGCTTCTGAAAAGGACTTCAGAACAAAGACAAGAGAACTTACTTATTGATGTCAAATTACCCTTTATAAAATTTATGTGATATTTGCAATACTTTACCTTAAATGTGTATACAATTTAAAATTTGCATAGTGATACAAGGTTATTTTCACTCCATACTTTGTGAGTACTTTTAACAAAGTCTTGACATAGTTTATATGAGATGTTTATGTTCTTACTTAGGCCCTTTAAAAAGTATATACTTAACATAGTGCCTAAAACAAAATAAACTTTCAGTATTTTATTTCTAATAGCAGTAATATTTCTCTCCAAGTACCCTGCTTCCCCTAGGCTAGTCTCACCATATACATTTGTTCTTTGTAAGTGTCATTCCCCATGCTAGAGATAATAGTAATAAATAAAAGACTGTATTTATGAGGTGGAGGGAGGTGGGCAATTAAAAATTTAAAAAGTAAATGTGTTATACAATTTATTGTGTTAGTTCATGTGTTCCAAGAAGATAACACTCAGGCAGACTTAGATGGTGTGAAGTTTACTGGTAGAAATACCTGTGAAGGATAAAGAAGAGGTAATGGGAGTAGACAGGGATAAACGTCAGCCCATAATATAGGACAGAAACCTGTGAAATGAAAGGCAGGTTTGGGGAGGAAGAATCACAAGAGTTCAATGTAGTTCTGAATCATTGAGCAAGACCAGTGTGGAGTGCCTGTACTCCCATTGCCTGTTGAAGGAGTCCCAAGCCACTTAGGCAGAAGCCTTTAGTACTACTCCTGCTGTGTTCAGTTACTGACAGGGACCAGCTCAGGGAAAGCATGACCTTAGAGAATACAGAGTAGATGCAGAAAACTGGAGTTGTAAGGCAATTTGCCCACCTAGAGGCTTCTTTGAAGGAGATCTTAACAGCATGTTTCTACCATTGTCACAGTCATGATGGACAACCAGCAAATAAAAATATTTGAAGAACAAAATTGTCATTTTAGATAGCTTGAGCCAAGAAGGTATTTTGACATCATAAGACTTGACTTAAATTTGAATAAAATTTGAATGAAATAATTTGACTAAAAAGATAAAGAAGATCATGTGAAAATCTTTGGAAAAAGATTCCAAACAGAAGGCCCTAAAAAGGACTGTACTTGGATTGTGCTGTAGAGAAGGAGAAGACAGATGTGTCTGGAGCAAGTGAGTTTATTCATTCACTGAATAAATATTTATGAGGTGCCTACTATATACAAGGCACCGTTTTATGCATTGGGAATATGGAAGTGATTTTAGTTGACCAAAATCATCTGATCTTACTGGTTTATACTCTACGGGGGAAGACAGGTAATCAACAAAATACATAATTAACTTGATAGTGATCAATGCCTTTAGTCTTTAATGTCCTCTTGTATCATCCCCTTTGCGTGATATAAGAAGAAACAATCCTAGGGCACATTGCCTTCATTGACGTTAGCTTGAAAACAGAGTGGGAATTGAACTTAACTGAGTGGGTATTTGTATGCAATGGTATTCAATTTGTATTCAATGTATTCAATAACTGGAAAGATCTTAGGTTGGACTTAATTATATTGGTGAGAAAACAGGGGCTCTAGGGAGAAGAATAGAGACCAAGGTCACAAAATTAGTTAGTGGCAGACCCAGGATTAAGACTCCACATTAAAAACCTGAACCACAGCTGTTTCTATCAGTGTATTAACACAGTGTGCTTGCAGAGAGGTTAAGTGCATAATGTGGGAGGAGAGATGAGGGAGAGCAGTTCAGCTTGTTTTTCACATAAGCCTTTTTCATTAAGAACAAGAACAATTGAAGGACTCCTCCTCACTTCTCCCTAGAGAGCCCTTCTATCCTTCCTTTGTTTGCATTTGCCCATTTAGGTTATAAACCCACTATGCAGGGTGTGTACTGATTTTGCGGTTCACCTCTCATTAAGGCCTCCTTGGTCTTCTGGTAACTGATCATCTTTGACCGATAATCGCACATCATCTGTAATGTTAATAATATTAGTGTCTTAACTGAAATTCATTTAACCTGGATCAGTAGACATTTTATGCGTGTTATAGTTCCCTTTGGGGACCACTGGAGTTGATAACCAAAGAAAATGTGATCAGAATGAGCTTAAGTGGAAATAATACATAATGAGGGTAAGTTGACAGTAGGTTCTTGAATTTGGAAACTACAGTTTAAAATATTCATTTGCAATAGGAGGTCTTTGTCAGGATTCTGAGAGAGAATTACATGCAAACTATGGTGTATTCATTGCCACATGTCTTAACCATCTTAATATAGACACCTTAGCACACACTCCTCTATATTGTATATTAAATGTGAAAGAATATGAAATTTGAAATTTATTTTGTTTATTTTATTCACTCATGAAAAGATGTGATCCTTTCCCAGGTTCGTCAAATATTCAGTCATTTACTGGTGTTAGGGAAAAAAAATATGTGCTCTAGATCTAGAGAGATTAATTTGAGTTCTTTTTTTTTTTTCTTTTTGGATTACTGCTTTGAGCCTCATGTTCAAGAACAAAATGAATATGCATCTTATATAGTTTTACAAGAAAAACACTTAGGCAATTTCTATAAAATGGCTTATGTTTTATACCATGTGTATACATTATAGTGTCACTATATATATCTACAATAATAGTGTAGTCAGGATGTGAATGTCTGAGAGGATCAAAGAGGATTTTTTGTTGAAGGTGACTTTTGAGATGAGTTTTGAAAGAAGTTTACTCGATGCAAAGGGCATGAAAGGGCAGTTAGGGAGAGGGGATTTTTGGAGTCTGGGATAAAGATGAGACTGAGCGATAGGTAAGTACAACAATTTATTTGCAGTTTGATATGATTTGGGTAGTGATAGGTAAGTTTTCTATTCATTTGTAATATCTCTTTCATCTAAGAGCAGGATATGTATATGTCAAACTTTTATTCATATTCATTGCCTGTTTTTTTTTTTTTGAGATTTATTCTTCATTCATTTTAAGGATTTATTTATTCATGCATATAGAACTGGGGTATAGGCCGGAGGTGCAGATGTAGTGAGAGGATTCACCAGAGACAGAGTAGGGAGCAGAACAGGCAGATCGACCAAGAACACTGCTGAGGAGAGCAGTGGGTGGATCAGGAGTGGTCTGCCATGCCATATGGCTCACCTCCAGGGTGGGGATTGAACTCATTAAGTAGCATTAGCTTCTTAGTGCTGTGCTTTAACCCGCTGCACCACCAGGGAGGGCCTTAAGATTTATTTATTTATGTATACAAGAACTAGGGTACAGGCCAGAGGTGTGGGGATTCACTAGAGACAGAGTGGAGAGCAGATCAGATAGGCCAATTGAAATAAACTGCTGAGGGGATCAGAGGGTGAGATAGGAGAGGTGTGCTATGCCATGTGGCTGGGCAGGGATTATACTCATGTTGCAGTGGCTGTGAATAGCTTCATAGTGCTTCAACTTAACTCCTTGAGTCACAGGGAGACCCTGCCTAATTTCTCTCAGAGAACAAAAGTTCTTTCAGAATATAAAATTGTTTAAATTTTACTAATACATTTAATGTATCAGTGTGCCACTCATTGTACTAATCATAGTTTTTCAAATGGTGTGAACTTACCCCTAAATAATTCACAAATCCATGGGAAGTCCAAGCCATAAATCAGTAGCTCAAGTGTTATATTGAGGAATAACAAATGTACATGGCAAAGAGTATTGTTTGAACTAGAACTTAAATGGTTAATATAATTTCAAATTGTTTTTTAAAAATCATTAATAATTTAGAAGGTGTTTGTTGAACATGATTTGTGTAGCATGGATAGTAAGGGAAATCTTTGGGAGGCCAGCTAGGGATGTGGGCCTTCTGTTTGACAGTGGAGCCTTTGCCTAGACGTTTCCTTAGAAAAATACTGCAGTTGTTTGTATAGTCTGAGAAAATATTCAAGAGAGTAAACTCTATTTTTCATGCTCATTAACACAATATATGTTTGTCTGATGTTTGACATAGAAAATATGAATTATGCATGAGTAATAGGGATGAGATGTTGTCATGATAAAAATTTAATTACTACACACTATATTGCTGATGAGAGAGCAAATTGAATATCACTGACAAGTTGTCTCAACAGTGAAAAGTGTTTGATGAAATGTCCAGTCAATGATGAGATAATGAATTATCCCACTAGAACTATGACAACTATAGCTTTGAAAAACAACTGCCCAAAGGAAATTGAATCCTTGAGGATTTGTTAGTGATAGAGAATATGTGTGATACCAGTGGATTTAAAATAATAATAGTAATGACAATAAAATATTAGACTTATACAATTTGCCTAGAGTCATGGTTTAAAGTCTTTTTTTATTATATTTTTGCTTATCACTTTGAATAAAGTACAATAAAGCAGAAGTATTGCTTTGCAAAGATAATTCAATAAGCATCTATGTATGAATCAATTTGATAGTTATCAAAAAGTAGATATGAGAACAGAATTTTAGAATATCAAGTGCAATAACAGCTAAAGTATAATTTACACACAATAAAATGCAAATGTATAAATCTTCCATGCAAGGTTCAATGAATTTTGATATTTGCATATACTTTCATAAACACCACCCAAAACTTCCATCAGCCTAGAAAACTTTCTAATGTCTCTTTCCAATCCCCTGGAATGTAATCCTCAGGATATTTTATTTTTGTCACTATAAGCTAGTTGTGCCTCTTCTAGAGCTTCACATGAGTGGAATCATACAGTAGGTATGGCACTTGTTTTAGACTCTTTTTGCAAAGCATAATGTTTTTGAGTACCTCCTTGTTGCTACACGTGTCAGTAGTTAATGACTTACTATTAACTGAGTAGTATCTCATCATGTTAATATAGCATGTCCATTCACCTTTTGATGAGTTTGCTTTATAGAGTTTGCTTATTATAAGTAAAACTACTATGATTATGTTTTATGAGTCTTTTTTATAGAGGTAGGTTTTCATTTCTCTTGGATAAATACCTAGAGATGGAGTTGCTAGGTCTTAGGAAAGATATACATTTAATTTTATAAGAAATGGCTAATAATTCCCCAAAATGATGCTACCAATTTACATTCCCACTAGAAAAGCAAAAGCATTTCACTTGCTCCACATCCTCAATATTTGGCATAATCAGTATATATTTTTTATTGTAGTCACTTTAGTGCCCTTAACATAGATATCACTTTTTCAAAGTAAACATTTAAAAACAGTTTATTATCATACTTGAGACCTGATTTAATAAAAGAACCCTCCATTGGAATGACATTTGATAACTGATAATCACCAAAGAACAGGATAGAGAACTTAGGCAAGAAATATAATTTTGATAGCTCTGCAATTAGAGCAAATTATTTTCAATTTAATTTTAAATACAGTAGTTGAGTTGTTTAACTTGAACCTAAGTGTTTATATTACTTTGAACTCTTTATATATTTAATTTACACATATTACACATATTACCTTATGTGTAAACATGTATTAGCTTTTAACACTTCATATACCATTACTTGAACTAATTTTGAATGAAAGACACATACACAAAAACAGGTACTTATAGACCTAATTCTCACAGATAGTATTCCAAGCTTAAAAATGAATACAATATACCTTCTTTTGTTCTTTAATTTTAAAAATAACTTTTATTTTTGTAACAGTACATTATCACATTATATAAATTTCAAGACATGTATCATAAACCAATATCTGTATACACATTCTGAATAACATCTGGTGATTGCTAAGTAAATGGGCAAATCTAGTATCCACTTTCGAACATCAGAGTCATATGGTTGAAAGCCTTACTGCACTGTAGGTCAGTTTACCAACATGTTGTGCTCTACCTCATGGGTATGTGGTCCTTCCATCAAACTGTTCCTTATAGTAAGGCTTCTTATGTACCCTCAAGGCAAAGTACAGATATTCCTTTGGATACAATTTTGTGAACTTTATTTTAAATATACTTTAACTCAATGCTTACATCCAAGATGTTATTTCAACATGTAATAGATATAAAAATTATTAGTGACACGTTTATATTTAATTTTTTATTCTATATGTTCAAAACCCTATATTTATTTTATATTTCCAGCACAGTTTAGTATAGCTTCTCAACCATAGCACATTTCTAGGGTAACGACAGGGTGCAATATTTCACAGCACAGTTATAGGTATTGGCTGAATAGCACAGTTATAGGTATTAGCTGAATAAAAACTGCAAACTAATTTTGCAATAAGAAGCTTTTTGTCTGTTTTTTTAATTGTCTGTTATTGTCTTTTTTAAACAAAAGTTTAAAAAGCATTATCTCATTTCCACTAGACTTGTAAATAATTTAATCAGAAACCTGTGAGAAAGTATAGATTCCCTGAGTTGGGTTGTCATAGCAACAGAACCACTTTTACTGCACACCTGCCCTTTGGCAATATTTTATCCATGATCACATTTTAGTCTCACAAGAAAATTGGGAAATATATACTATTCATATTTTTTGAGATATGTTAGTTATAGCTCGAAATTGTTAATATGGTAAGGAAGAAAACCAGGATTTGAATTCAGGTACTACTAATCAATTCAGAAGTTTCTTTCCTTCCTCAGTAAGCTATTAATGCCTGCAGTTCTTTTCAAATTATATTCCATCCCTTTCTCCCATCTTTTCAATTTACTTAGTGCTTAGTTTACCAGCCATTGTGCTGTATCCTGATGGTACAGATGTAGTAGGGACATGTAAAAATATAAATTGCAGTGGATAGAGAGGGTTCTGTTGCAGAGATATGAGCAATGCTTTGTTTTCTGGGAAGAAAGTGGCTGTATCCTCTGGGTGCAATAGGAAAAGTGTTAAAGTGTGGGGAAGAGGAGGTCACATTTGAGCTGAAATTAAAGATGATGAGGTGAATAAACAAGTGGTATTCTTAGAGATATTTCAAGGTGCAAAGGTACAGAATCCTGTTGGATGTAGTATGACCTATTACCTAGTGTCTAACAGTAAAGTCCCAGTGGGTCTACTGACTGGCCATAAAGAATTTCACTGTGATAAGAGACTTGAGGTAAGAGAAAGATGGGTTGGGGTGTGGAGAAGAGCAGTGATAAATGAGATGGGAAAGTTGATAGAATTTGATTTTAAATGCCAAAATAATGACTTTTATTTATGATAAAAAGCAGTGAAGGCCTAGTAGTTTAGTTTTAACCAGAACATTGTTATATAGATTGATTTATAGATATATATGTATAAAGATTAATATTGTATTTGCTATTATTACTTAAATAAGATCTTTATACATATAATATGAATGGAAACACACCTTTAGGTGTTCTATAATTCTACTTGTGGGTATAATACACATAATATTTCACAGTTATAAGTTGACTTGGTTATTGCAATGCTTTATAAGTCATGTGAGGATTACTATTATGCCCCTTTTGGAAATGTAATAGCTTTATATGTTCTTAAATGATATGCCAAATATAAAGTATGCTTTTTGTAGGGAGAAGTTTCATAGCTTTCATCATGTTCTTAGAAATATCTCATTGTGACATCTCTATAAATGTTTAAGAACCTCTCTGTTCCTCATGAAAAAAAGGCCAAAATCATATTCATTGAAATTATTTGCCAGTTTCACTGTTTAATGGCAGAGTTAGATCTAGAGCCCACATCACTTAACTCCTATCCTAGTGCTCTTTTAATTATCACTCTTTGTATTAGAATTCCTTCCTGAGACTCTAATCTCATCATCTTTGTATATTTTTTCCCTTTATTAAAGGTGCTGACTAGACCTGATGGAGAAGTTTCATATACACAAAGAATTCACTTTCCACCTATTGTTTATTTAAAAAATAAACTTATTTTTTTTTAAGCTAGGGAACAGTTCTGTAAGAATGTAGCTCAGTTTATTTAACAGTTTTTCTCTGAGACTTCCAATTTTTTAACTATTATAAACAATGTTGCAATGAACAATCTCACACAAATATTTTGGTTCAGTTTGAAAGGAATTTTATAGGATGGAAAACAGAAAGGAACTAAAAAAAATTAGTAGAAACAGTCCTATGGAATTATATATGTGATTATACATTTTTTCCAACACTGTATATTATTAATCTTTTATTTTTGTTGAGATATAATTGAATGTAACATTATATTAGTTTCAAGTCTATAGAATAGTGACTCCATATAAGTATATATTATAGATATTCACTATAGCAAGTCTAGCCAACACTTATTATCATATATAGCTATACTTTTTCTTGTTGTGAGAACTTTTAAGGTATTTCTCTTAACCAGTTTCAAATATACAATGCAGTTTTAGCTGTTATAATTAGTTACTTTACATTACATCATTAGGATGTATTTATTCTGTACTTGAAAGTTTGCATCTTTTGACCACCTTCACTCATTTTGCCCATTGCCAATCAACAACCTTTCCTCAGTGAGTGTACTTTTTCTTACTGATACGGACAACAAGGGGCACTAAAACTGACCAAGGACACAGCTCAAATAATTTACTGGTCACTGTTGGAGTTCTTCATACCTACCTACAATTGTAAGACTACTCAGGCTCAGAGAACAACAACAATGGGCTTTCTTTAAGAAGCCAGGGAGAAAGAAAGAGTAATGGAGGCCAAAAATGGCCATTTATCTCATCTGAAGCAGTATCCAGTGTTTTCAAATCCTAAATAAAAAAGCAGCTAAGATGGCACCTTCCTGCCACTGAGGCTGGAGCACACAGCAACCAGAGTATATGTTAGGTTCTAATTCCTGAAGATTTCAGAAGACACAACAGAAGATGCTCTGGGAGCTGTGGAGATCCCCTAGCACAGTACCACACAAGGGACACTTTAGACAACAGCAGTAGTGACTGAACGACACAACAAATATCCACACTCACACAGCTCAGCGAAGTGCCCAGCTCTGGGTCTTTGCCTTCTCTGCTAGGCTGTAACAGCAGCAAAACCAGGAACAGTTTTGGTCACTCAACTACTTGCAAAGCCTTGGAACTTGTCTTCTCTGAGGTTGACTCCTGGAGGTCGCTCCATGTTCTTCAGAATTCTACACCAGCCTTCCATAAGGTCAGCATGGTAGGGGCAGAAATCGCTGACTTCAGAATTGCTTAAGATCTGAAAATGCTGAGTCCCAAATGCTCAATGCTCAATAGCTGAATCCCGAACACTGAACTCTAGGAGTGCTTCTGCAGCCTCTTACATTTCTTATCAGGGTCTCCATCCCAAGATACAAATGTGATACTTTTTAGCATTTTTGCCTGTGCCTATATCTATCCTTACCAGCACCCTTCTTCAGGGGACACAACTGGTAACAGTCTTTGCCTTCAGCTACTGGGTACAAGTCCTTATACACTCTTCATGTAAGTGAGATCATGTAATGCCTGTGTCTGTTTTGATTTATTTCACTAACTAATGCGCTTAAAGACCATCTGTGTTGGCAAATGGTAGGTTGTCTTACTTTTTATAGCTTAATAATATTCCATGTCATATACACCTAAACCTACATAAACCTATATCTATCTATGTCCATCTGTCTACCTGTCTATCTGTCTACCATCTATCAATCATTTTCATCTTAATTCTTCACAATAAGCATTTAGGTTATTTCTGTTTTTTTTTGGTTAATATAAATAATGTTGTATTGGCAATGAGGGTGCAAATATATCTTTAAATTGATGTTTTCATTTCTTTTGGACAGATGTCCAGAAGTAGGATTCCTGGCTCATATTTTTTGCACTTTTGAGGAACTTACTGTTTTCTTTAGGTGATTACATCAATTTTCATTCCCACCAACAATGTGCAGGTATATGCTTTACTCCACCTCCTCACCAGCACTTGTTATTTCTTGTCTTTTTTTTAATAGCCATAATGGCTCTGAGGTGATATCACATTGTAGTTTTCATTGGTATTTCCCTCATGATTTGTGATTTTGATCAACTTTTCATGTAACAGTCATTTGCATGTTTCATTTGGGAGATGTTTATTCATGTCCTTTATAATGCATTTTTTGTCTTTTGCTATTCAATTATATGAATTCTTTATGTATTTTGAATATTAATATTTATTAGCTATATGATTTGCAAATATTTCCCCCCCATGTTGTAGAATAATTATTATCTTGTTATGACATTTTAATATTTTCTGTTTTCAAGTATTCTATTGGGTCTAATCTTTTTAACAATTTTACATCTTAACTAAGCTTTCAGCTGAGAAAATTTCAGAGAAGTTACCATACAAATAAAAAATGTCAGGACTTCAATAGAATTCAGGCTTACCTATGTATAAATCTCTAACATTATGCAACATAAAGTAAGGGACTATTGGTGATTAATCACTAAAGATCTTTTTAGCTCCTCATACATGGGTCTATTGTCTTTCAACTCAGTAAAAAAGTTAATTTCAGGAAAATATAAATTAAGGTGGTTGCTTTATTTTATAGATAATTGTATAACTTTTTAAAAACTAATCAGTACAGGTTTTCTCTGTGTCTTGTGGTTTCTGAATACATTTAGAGAATGGGTTCTTTCTGTGAGTCCAGAAGCCCATTGTTGAGTTACAGAATGTATGTAATTTTTTTTAACATTTTATGCAACATTATGTGCATTTTCTGAGAAGGATTTTTAATTTTCACTAGATTTCCAAAGATGTCTAGTATCAAAAAGGAAAAAATAGAACTGGATCTAAAATGTGACTTGACTTTTCACAATAGAGCATACATACATATCATTTTAGTAATAACAACTGTAAAATTGTAAGGTTCAAATGTACCCAAAAAAGACCTACCAAATTTATGGTTTTCTTATTGCAAAGAGGTCTAGCAATTTAGTATCTATATTATTTTGCCATAACCATATTTCACAAATCAGTTTTCATCTACTTACATATTTCTTTGATCTTTACAAGATGAAAAGAGAAATCTTCAGACTTTATAGATGTCGCTATTTTGTTACTTATGAAAAGAATGAAAAGTAACAAAATAAAATAGAGATGGTTGAATCCCTTGATGTTAATCTTACACAAGCTTCCTTACACTTGGTTTCTGTTCTCTTATATTGATTATATCCAGAGGACTATGTGTATGTGTGAAGGTTTAACACTTTTTAAAAAGATGGATGGGCAAAATTGCAAGTAAAAGTTACTTTATTTGTAGTTTAGATAAAGTACTCTCATTTCCCAATAATTATCCATACTAAGTGTATATTTGTTCTTAATATACTTCAATATATTGTCCCTGAATTCAATATAAAATCCTCTGAAGTCTAAGAAGTAAATGCTCAAGGCAGTTTCTGCTCTGAAGAAAAAACACTACTCCAGTCCTGTGCTAGAGTCAGTTTATAATCAACTGGTAAAACTGATTTACATTTTCAAGGAACTTACCACCTGTTGACATCATGTTGGTAGCATGAAATTAGTAATGATGGGAGTATAATACTAAGTGAAATAAATCAACCAGCAATAGACAAGAACTATATGTTCTCACTTACATGCATAATCTAAAAAGTTAAACTCATCGACTGATAGTTACCAGGGTCTTCGGTTTGGGGGAAATGGAAGATATTGGGCAAGAATAGAAGAACTTAAGAAGATTAAGTTCTGGGGAACAGATAGTGTACAGTATAGTGACTATAGTTTGCAACACTATAATATATACTTGTAAGATGCTAGGATAGTGGATCTTAACTGTTCCCACTATAAAAAAGAAAGGGCAGTTATGCGACATAGGTGTTAGCAAATGCTATGATGGTAATCATTTTGTAATATGTCACTATTTCAAATCACACATTGTATACCCTAAATTTACATAGTGCTGCATATCAATTATTTTAATAAACCTTGGAAGGGGGAACCCAGAAAAACAAAACAGACTTTCTTCATCCAAATCCTTTTCACTTATCACATGAATCTTAGGGTAGAGGTAGAGAACAGAGCACATGCTCTTTCCACACCAATTTAGGCTTCTAAGTGTGAGGGATTGTTTCTTTGATTCGGGGATACAAAAAAAAAAGATGAAGAAGAAGAAGAGAGAGAGATGAATAATATGAGACAAGTAATCTGAGACATTTCAAAGGGAAAAGTAGTAGAATTTGATGATGTATTAGAATCTAATGAAAACTTATAAGGTAGAATTGGGTCTCCTGATTCCAGCTTAAAGAAGATGAAGAATGTAAAGTAACATAATAGCTCCAAGCACATAATAAATGCTTATTAAATATTAATTCTCTTCTACTTTCTGCTGCAATGACTCTTCCACTTATTTCCACCTCAAAGTTCTCAGGTCTACCACTAAATTCTGTGACTGATCAGGAGCTCCTCTCTGGTTCATCACCCAGGTTTCTTTGTTTAACTAATGCTGTGTCTCAGTCCCATCTGATGAATAATTTAACTAGAGTTAACAGTGCTGGGTTAAAAAATAATGATAATAATATCTATTTTCATAAAATAATTGCTATTTATCAAACCCAATACATGCTTTATCTCTTTTATACTTATACAACTATCCTTTATAAAGTAAATTCTATTGTTCTTATTTTACTATTGAAGAAATGAAGGTACAATTGAAGCAATAATGTATCAAAAATAATACAGTCAGTGGAAGGTTTTTATCTCCAAAGTTTATAGTTTTAATTTTAGTCTATATTTTCCCACAACAATTACACCTATACTCTTTTCTCACTTTTAATTTCACCTTGATAATAAGCATATAAATTTGTTGTCAGGTCAAATGGCATTCTGACTGTAGTTCAATGTAATGCCATATGATTTGTGTAACCTTGGCTATGTCACTCCACTTCTCTCACATGTAAAATGTCACTATATTCTTAGATTATTTTAAGGTAAGTATATTACTTAATGTAGTTAACGACATTATTTAACACATCTGAGTCTCACAAAGCTCAGAATAATGTGGGAATGATAGCTCTCAAACTTACCTGAGATGATAAACTTCTAGTGGGGATATAGAAGGTATTTTATCTATATTAGTTCAAATCTAATAAAAAATATGTAACCTGTTTACCAGTGATAAGGCTGACCATTTATTTTTCTTATATTTGTGCATAAGAAAAAACTAGAAAAATCCATATACAGGGTCATATTTGGTGTATGAGAAATATCATAGAGGGAAAAAGCTTAGGAAGCTTCATTGAAGCAGTTTTCTGTGACAATCTCAAGGTTTCCTGCAAAACACCTGAGAAAGCTATTTACATGCATTGAAAAGTAGTGACAGGATAAAGTTTTCCTTGGCATGAATTCATCTGGGATCATGTCAGTAAATTTCTCATCTTAAGTCAAATATTTTTATTTTTTGAATTTCATATAGAGCTTTGTGGTTATGTGGTTAAGGGAGCTTGAAGTAGCCTAGTTAGGGGAGGAGTCAGGAGAGATGAAGGAGAGGAGGAAAAGTGGGGAAAGGAAGGAGTGAGGGATGAAGAGAAGGGGGGGGAGAGGGAGATAGAGAGAGGAGGAGGAGGAGAAGAATGGAAAGGGAGAGGAAAATGTGGTAGCAGGTATGACACTGATGGCATAGACTTAGTTAACTTTAACTTATGTATTACTGGACCCACATACATTTTAATCAAATAATACAGGAGGCTATGGCACATATTTTTGTCTCAGGAGATACTAAGACCCAAACATTTTGATCCCAAGTATATTTAAGCATATAGTTTATGGATGTGGTATTTCTCCCCACCACTGTCTTTTATATAGCCTTTGATTCTCCCTCTTCTCTCCCTCTTAACTCAGAAATGTCATTTCATTTACTACTGTACAGTACTTTTTATAGGAATTTTGCTTTATTAAATTCTCAGCAACTTTGTCAGTATTTGTCACTCTTACTTGCTTTACTACACATAAATCCCTTGAACTACCTTCATTTTGCTGTAAATAATATTTCATATTGACTTATAACAGAATGAGATTCCATTTTATGGATAATACCACATTTCCTTGATACAGTCCTCCACCAGTGGACACTTAGATTGTTTTCATATATTAGCTATTGCAAATAGTCTTTCAATACACATTGTATAGCATATAATCTTTTGAGTTTCATGGTTTCATATTCTTAAAATGGATGCCAAGAAGTGGGACTGCTGGGTCATATGATATGCTTATAATTACTTTTTATGGTTACTCCAGATCACTTTCAAAAATAGTAGTGCTAGTTTCCATTCCACTAATAATGTAATAGGGTTCCTCTTTCTCTGCATTCTCTCCTGCATTTGTTATTGGAAACATTTTAACATGAGCAGTCCTCATGGTATGAAATAATATCTCATTATGGTGTTGACCTGCTTCTCCATTATTAAAGGTGATGATGAACATTTTTCCATATGTCTATTAGCATTCTGGATATCCTCTTTTTCTGAGTTGTCCAGATCTGTTACCAATTTGTTAATTAGGTTCTTGTTTCATGATTATTAAATTAAATATTTATCTATCTTAGATATTAATCTCTAGTCAGTTGTGTAATGTGCAAGATTGGAAGTCATAAAATAAAAAAAAAATGAGCAAAACACTCCACAACATCACAACATTGACTTCAATGATGGCTATTCAGTTAGGGTGTGTTTTTAATCTGCTTATATTTTGGTTTTGCTATGCAAAAGCTTTCTTATTTGAGGCAATACCAAGTGTTTTACATTTTTATTATTTATGTATTTCATTTTAAAGTTTTATTTATTTATGCATATAGAATTGTTGTACAGGCCAGAGGTGCAGGAGCAGTGAGAGGATTCAGCAGAGACAGAGTGGGGAGCAGAAAAGGCAGATAGACAGAAGGGTGAGGCAGGAGAATCTGCTATACCATGGATCACTTCCTGGGAGGGGGATGGAACTTGCACTGAAGTGGCTACAGCTAGTTTGCAGTGCTGCATCCTAACCCATTTTGCCACCAGGGAAGGACTTATATATTTTTTTATTGAGCAGTTTACTACATTATTATAATTTAGAGGTAAAGGTTTACTCCCTTGCCCTGTTATTACCATATCACATCCAGCAACAAGACACCATTAATCCTCCACCATCGTTCCCCCTTCCTTGTTCTCTCTTCCATCCCTTCCTCTGAAAACCTCAGAACTACAGTTAGACTTACAGGGTTTGTTAATTGTTTAGATGTATCTGACCTTTTGTTAACTGAGACCATTTGGTATTTATCTTTCTCCCTCTGGCTTATTTTGCTTAGCATAATTCTTTCCAGCTATATCCTTAATTACGGACAACTGGGCCCAGGAAGTGTGGGAATGAACAAGTGTAAGTGCTCACAGTTGTGCCTAGAAAGGCAAAGGGATATAGAGTGGCATCACTCTGATGACAGGATCACTCTGAGCTGGGGCTACTGCTATGAGAAGACCACTCTGGGGTGAGATCACATGCCAGCAGCAGGCTGAGAATTCCAGGAAGAGGCCAAAGAAAGAACATAAAGATTTGGGTTGGGAGGCCCAGTTGGTTGCCTGCTGCCTTTCATGCCAGCCATACTGACTGGCGTGGTATGTAACTAGTTCCCAGAGAACATTAAAGGCTTGTAAAACCCACCATGGGCTTAGAGACTATCTTTACCATTGTGCCCAAATTGACAGTGAACCTGCTTGTGATTGCTGGCACAAGAGGATACACAGTGATCCATGCCCTGCAAACCTCTAGACCCTGCAGGACAACTTCTTGACCAAAATGTTTTGTGTACTCTTGTTCCAGCCTCAACATCTAGTCTGTGGGGTGAGCACTAGATGTAGTGTTGGCTGAGAATTACAGTTGAAATTGGGCCTCTTGCCGTTTGCTTTTCAATTATAGGGCATTTGCTCCTGGTATTAAGATCCACATGCTTAAGTGCTGGTTCACGAAAACATTCAGTTACTTTTCTTTGGCCTCAGATGGCAGTAAGGCATGTGTTTTAAATATATCATTATCAGGATGCAAATCATAGCCATCTAGAGGGAGACAAAGGTGACCTGGCTCTCCCTGTCTGTTTGGGCTTCCACTCTTCTAGATTGGAAATTCCAGGCTCAAGCCTGTAGTCAGTACTCTTCACCTTTGCTACTCGAGTTCCCTCACAGTAGCACACACCCTTTTCCAGTGCCAAGCTACATTTCCAGAGTCTCTGATATGGACCATGTGCTCCTGAAGTAACAATTGTGGGACTCAGTACAGTAGTTCCTCCTTCTCATGGGTGGCATGGCTCTTGTATTTCTGCAACAGAGTTTAACTAATTTTTCATGTTCTTTTCTGAAGTACCATCATTTCTGATGTATGCACTGCTTCTCAGCTTACCTATAGGGATTGTTGACTTTGTTTTGTTGTAATTTAGTTTTGAATATGTGGAGATATCAAACCTCACTGTTTTCACCTTGCCACCAACCTGAATGTAAATATGTACACTAAGACTAAACCAGTGATATTTCTAGGAGTTTTCTGGTCAACTCTTTAAATGAATTATATCCTTTTTGTGAATTTTCTCTACTGAATATATATGTATACACATATTCTATACTATATATTTCTCATATATTTGTATTTCTACACTAAATGTGTCTATAATGAATATATGTGTATTTATATGCTCTTTAAAGCTATGTACTCAACCTATCATTTGTTCATCTATAGCTGTAGATCATCTTAATCTAGCTTCAAGTACATGAACAATTAATGTTTTGTTATTTGTTGGGGTGGGCCAAAGTTTCATTTCTAAAGAGTCTGTACCAGGAACAGTCCTACCTCTATAATTTTTAAACTTTTTACTAACATTTATTTCTTTATAAATTTATTGATGCATAATTTATATGCTATAAAATCCACCATGAGTATATGATTTAATGATGGTGTTTTTATTTTTTTCCAAATTATCATAAAATTCTTTATATTCAGTTCTATGAATTTTAATACATGGTGTCATTCCCCATGCTTAAGACATAGAACAATTCCATCACTCCCAAAATCCTTTATGATAATTCTCAGTAATTATTCCCATTCATCCACTGGCCTAGAGCAATATTGATCAACTCCTCATTGCTACGGTTTTCTGTCTTTTCAAAAATATTATATAGGTGGAAACATACATGATGTTATTTTTTTGAGACCAGCTTTTTTAAGTTGTAAGTGGGTCAATAGGTAGATCTTTTTATAGTTAAGTAGCGTATCAATGAGTTGTTGTATCACAGTTTGTTAATTCACCCACTGTAGGGTATTCATGTTGTTTCCAGTTTGGGTGATTTTGATTAGAGCATTTATATGAAATAATATTATGTGGGGTTCCTCAAAACACTAAAATGGATCTAGCTTATGATCCAGTGATTCCACACTAGGAATTTATCCAAAGAACACTAAAACACACATTCTAAGGGAAACCTGAACTTTTATGTTTATTGTAGCACTATTAACAACAGTTAAACTATGAAAAAATTCCAAATGCCCCCCAAAAGATTAATGGATCAAAAAATTGTTGTGGATATACACAACAGAATACTACTGAGTGACCAAAAAAGACAAAATCATGTCATTTGTGGCAACGTGGATGGAGTGGGAAGGGATGGAGTGGATGCAGCAGGTCACAAGGAAAAAGGTTAATAATGGATGGTTTCACTTGTATGTGGAATATAAAGAAACCAAATAAAAAGTCAAGAAAAGACAAAACTGCTCCATGTTCACTTGAAGAGGGTAGCACCTTGTCAGGTCCCTCATGAGCAATTGCAAGACTTCTTGTCATCTGAGATTGTGTGAATAAGTCCTCTATGGCTATTTCATTTCTTGAATCTCTCAGAAACCCTGACATGTCTACTGATGTTTTACATGGTCCACAGGAACTCTAAGTTCAGGTCAACTGAGTCTCTAGCTTTTTCTGTTTAGTCACTATAGAGCATGCTACAATAAACCAGTGCCTCAGTCTTTTATATATATATATATATATATATATAT